>NC_061134.1:15000-340794 GCF_905220365.1 Vanessa cardui | reverse complement strand
CGATACTAAGTTATTCATCGTTTTTCATTAATGTCTTCTCTAATTATATTGGATGTTTAATTCATGTGTAATACTGAGAATATGATTTTTTGAATGGACGAATTTAACAGGATAAAAAAGCAAAGCGCTCAGTGTATCCGCCATTTCACTGTAAATTGTTAAAACGTGTCTCAAAATATTTGACACATGGAATACTTTATTTATTTCTCGCTGAAACAAGGTAACTAAAATGGCTAAAACAATTTCATACTTAACTCATGGTGATGAACAAATTTTTAAGGTAATCAAAATTAACTGAGAAACTAACAGATATCCTTTTGAATAACATATACGTTTGTGGTACCAAAAACAAGCATGATGAAGGATAATTTAATTCTAATGTCCTCGTTTTATCGAAGTCGGTAAATAGTATGAAAGTCAACAATACCTAATACGCAGTAGTAGCACGTCATCGCTGGATTTACCTTAAACAATGCGTGGGCGATTCCTCTCGGTGTCAGTACACGGTGCAATATCAGCCATTACTTAACAATTATATGTATCGAGGATATGTTATAGAGCGCTGGGGGAAAGAGAAAGCACGATTGATTCACTTAAACTATACTAATATGTGAAAGTACCTCTGTCTGTATTTGAATATGAAATTTCTGAAAATTTGGTATGAGGCCAACTAAGTTAACCTCACAACAACAACAGCCTGTAAATTCCCACTGCTAGGCTAAAGGCCTCCTCTCCCTTTGAGAAGAAGGTTTGGAACATATTCCACCGCGCTGTTCCAATGCGTTTTGGTGGAATACAAATGTGACAGAATTTTTATGAAATTTGTCACATACAGGTTTCCTCACGATTTTTTCCTTCACCGCTGAGCACGAGATGAATTATAAAGACAAATTAAGCACATGAAACAGCGGTGCTTGCCTGGGTTTGAACCCGCAATCATCGGTTAAGATGCACGCGTTCTAATCACTGGGCCATCTCAACCTAACCTAACACATAACAACTAACACAAACAAAAAGTAGTTGTGCATAAATATTTAAAGTCTTATATCATAGCACAATTCATTTAGTCATCCCAACTACAGCGATTACTCGATACATAAGGATAAATGTTGTGTTCCATAAATAAATATTATATCAATTAACAAAATAGTATTGAGTCAAAACAAATTATTCATCGACTTCGCAGCAATGCGAGGTGATATCGAATTACCGAGAACATTTTGATGTACGCTACATAAATGAACTTAAATAAAATTGAGTGAACATGTATCCATCTTAGTACTCAAGGGTGGTGGCGATTTGGCGATCCAACGCCAATGTCTATGAGCGTTGGTGACCATGTATTGGCCCATTTGTAAGTACGCATACCTATATAAAAAGGCAAAGGATATGGCACAACCAATTTAGTTCTCGAAGTGTATCAAATAATTGTCCAAACAAGCAAAACTTGACCAATCATTGAATCTTTAGATTAAAAAATAGAAGTTTATTTTAAGAAACCGCATATCAAGATTTGGAACTAAAAAAATTTAAGGGAAAAAGAGAAGGCAAAAGGTGACAGGAATGACCAAAAATATCTAGATTGAATGTAAAAGTATCACAGTTAGTTCCAAATTAAATATTAAGAATATTTAATATATTACATAAAGTCAAAAACGGAAACTTAGTTACTAGCCCGTTTAACCCAATTTGGTAAATGAGGTTGTGTTCAATCGTTTAGTATTCCAAATAAATACATATAATAACCAATACGGCGACATACTGCATAACCAGTTTAAGAAGTCTCTCAATTTTGTATTACATTATACATCTAATTCTGTTTTAATGTGTTAGTAATTTATATAATAATAGTAATCAAGTCTTCTAAACGACGTTGGTAAAGGAAATATCCTTTAAGGAAACAAATACTACTCTTTAACTTATAGAACAACAAAATTGATTAACTATTCAATTTTTTCAGTAGAAATGCTCCAGTTAAACAAAATATATCTTTATTACTGTATTAACATAAGAATAAATAACATTAGATACTTAATTATAAACAAATATGAATAAAAAATTGTTACTGTATAAATTTTGACCGCGTCGAATGGTAGCAAGAATGCTAGCAGGATTCCCCGTCGAATCGCAATTGCAATTCTCTGGGCAAAAATCCTAACCGAAAAATCTAGTCGATGCGTTGAATTTGTATTTATAAAGTACATTTGAAGGAAACCTACATCTATGAAATAACATTTTGCCCCATGCATGCACACGCATCCTAGTCTAATAAGTAAGTAAACTTCTCTATAGAAAGAGAGGAGCTCTAAGCTATTGGACACCTAAAAGCAATTATCTTACAAAGCTTTTACAAAAGGTACATATAACACCTATGTCGATACGAATACCTCGATACCAGCTCATCCTGCCCCGAGCGAGTACAATTAAATTCACAAGACATTAATAATTGTATTCACAATTATCACAATGACATTTATTGGCTCGTTTGTTCATTAAAATATGATCGTACTGCGATCGTTTATATTTTGTAATGGTTTCTTGTAAAACAACATTATGTTATAAAGTTGAAGAGTTTATTTATTCGAATTGCATAATGCATCGCGCTACGACTTTAACATAAAAGTGACCATAAACGTCTACTAATATCAATCTATGTGGATATATTGGCATAATTATCCAAATATTCAGTAAGATTAACGCGTTTATTACAGTTACTGACACTTTCAGCTCATGTAATTATTATAACAAATTTAACACTTAACTCGAAGCAAAAAGATAGTAACTTTAAGTACAGTGTTATAGTTGTTTGTTTGATATTAATTTTAGACAATACAATGAAAATATTAACATTATTCATGATGTAACGTCAATATTTTAAATATAAAAAATAACAATAGTGGTTCAAAAATCGTGTATCCTTCAATGTTTTCAAATATTTCATCTTTATTGTTAAAATGGACTTTACGTAGAGATACTTAGAGCGTGCGGTAGTCGAGTAATAAATAATTAGATATCTACTGAGAAACTAATCATTAGTCTATTTGTGGCGATCTGACCGCAGATAGACACGACCACAGCTTGGCTAATTAAACACACTGTCTCTCCCGCCGCCGTTCCTGTTTAACGGAACATGAAACGTCACGAGTTGGAAACGGTCATATGACTGTACATATTACTCTTAACAATTAAATTTTACACTCTCGGTAAAAAAAATGTTTAAAAACAAAGATTATTATTCTTAACAGTTTATGTAATGGGTAGCCCTTTTTTTACTTACAGGATTTCAGGAGAATTTCTTGACGTTTGTGAAATTCAAATCCAAAAAATAAAACGTGTTCAGATTTGATCTTTAATTATTCTTTTTATTTTAATGTATATTTGTTTTTATCAAAACAATAAATTAATAAGTTTTAGAATAAATAATTACCGTTTATTTATTATTATATTCGATGCATCAGAAGGTAAGACAGAAGGCGTAAACAAAACGACTCCCACACGCGCCTGTCTAATGATCTATTAGTTTTTTTCATCAGTAAGGCAACATATACGTGTTACATTGTTCAACTGAAGACCATAATCATAATTTCGTATAAAAAGCTCGACTATATATCTGTTTTTAAGCGAATCTTTATATTCCAATGCGATTTAAGTTTTCAGGGATTTACAGACAAACTTTTGAATATGAGATTCTGGTATTTGCCTATTTCCCATTCTATTACCTTCTTTTCTGAATACTTTATTGTTGAAGCTTCATATATTTGTAATTCACTACATTTATCGGTAAAAGGTCAATCTCTAGCTATAAAAATAGTATTAAAAACTTCTATTAAATCGTTTAGATAAACAAGCGTTGTCTTTAAAATGTATTATTGTATGTGTGTTGTTTGTATTACTTATTTTCACAGGTTTGTTAAATATTTGCTGTCCATTTACAAATTATTGTATAGTCCAATAAAGATAATACGAGTATCAAAAATTCTTTATATCATTTAGTTACTACTATACTAGTTAGACAGGTTCTAACTAGTTCAATAAGCTCCAATGTATCCAGGTATTACTTATTAAGTATGAAAAGTTATGGCCCGTAAATATTCCGCTGGGTCCTCTTTAATGGTCTGAAGATAATATGAGGAAATAAGTGCAGTACATAAGTGCGAAATAGTTGCACCAGACGCTTGAGCGGTTTGTTGTCTAAATTGTCTTCAAACCCCAGGAACTACATACTACACATTGCTGAGCACTTTTCTAATGTAAATCTTGCTTATGATTGATTCAAGGCTCGAAGTGGAAACAATTACAATAAACAAACAAGGCGTCTATTACGTATTGAATGCGCCACATAGACAGTCAGTGATGAAAGTCAAGGTTATAACTATATAATAATTTAATTGAAATGTATTATAGCAAGGTTCGATGACCTCAAGAAGGGACTTCCCCGCTTTGACTTAGCTCGGATCAGACCTATATTCAGCATTGGAACTTACAATAGCTGTAATTAAAATGAATTACTCCTATACGCCGGAACAAATCAATACCAATTTCTGTTCTTTAGCAGTAGAATCATATAAACAACCACAGGGTTATGCCCTAACCTGTTAGAAATTTAGCTTCAAGCATTTTCCAAATAAATCAATATAGAGCTGAGATGGGCCCCTGGTTAGAACACGTGCATCTTAGCCGAAGGTTGCGGATTCAAACCTAGGCAAGCACTAGTGAATATAGATGTGTTTAAATTATGCTTACCATACATCTCGTGCTCTGCGGTGAAGGAAATCATCGTGAGGAAACGTGCATGTGTCTAATTTCATAGAAATTCTGCCACATGTGTATTCCACTAACCTGTATTGGAACAGCGTGATGGAATATGTTCCAAACCTTCTCCACAAGGGAAGAGGAGGCCTAAGCCCAGCTGTGGGAAATTTACAGGCTGTTGTTGTTTGTTGCAAATAAATCGTATTGGAGATATTAGCTTGGGTGAGTGTCGGCCACCGTGACGAGCGTAACCGCAGTAATGAAGCAATGAATATAATGCGATAAATAAACTCGTGTTTTTATTTGAATTAATTTATTTAATACACTTATAATTGTTAAGTGTCGGTGTTTCCTCAGTTGTGTTAATATAACGTTTAATATTATTTAATTTACATTCGAATACCAAATGGTTTGCGTGTTTTTTAGCACTGCTACAATTATTTATTATTGCTATCTTATTCGATTTCCAAAGAAAGTATATAGGACGCAAAATCTCTAATATATATTTTTTCTAATAAACACTTTATTGTAATTAGTTACAAGTATATGCAATTGTTTTATTAAGACGTTTGTTACGTGCAATTAAATAACTATAAGATTATATAAAATGATATACTTTATAAAGAAGTAATTCTTTTTTTGGTTCAGGCTTACTTTATACGAAATATGACAAAATTTGATTCAGTGATTTTGCCGGGAAAGCGCAATGGACAGACAGATAGAGTTACTTAAGCATTTATAATGATTTATTGACTTAATAGGAAGTTCAGAAATAAATAATTGATGATAGAATTTGTTATAATTTATCTCTGAGACCAGCTCTAGCCACGTGATCAGATAAGATATATTTAGAAACTACAACTATACCCATACAAATGAAATCCTTCCACAGAACATAAATACTATGGAGGTGACATGTCACCTATATTTTGATTGAATCAATACATGTATTGATTCAATCAAAATATACTTTATTTACAAGAACTTTTGAATCATTTTACACAATTTTAATAAATGTAAATCAACCACCGTTTCAGAATGTAGATTCTACCGAGAACCGTCAAGAAACACAGTAGTAACTCTTTTTTGACCTTTGAAATACGTAAGTATACGTAATTTTGGTTAAGTACAATTATGTACAATAAGTTGTGGTATCAATAACGTTACTTATACTTGTTGCAATATACATATAATTAATATCTTAAAACATATGTATATAGTCTTAAAAATAATTCTTATCGGCTCTTGTATAAAGACTAATGATAACGAAAGCAGCAATTCGACACGATCGGAAACTTGAGGCGGAGGCTCGACCGTACGCGCATATTTCAAACTCAGGACTGCTAATAAAAAATCTTGATCAAAAATCTTAAAAACTTCTGGATTAAGACCTTTTGTTTGGGACCTTCAATCTTTGGTATATGTTAGCTACTGAACCAAAGAATATATAGATCCAATATATAATGCATTACAGATAAAAAATATTTAATATACAGGTACATACATTATATCTCGTTCCTAAAGAATTGTCATAAATAAACGTATCAATTACAATTTTTTATGGAACTTGCAATGTTGCAAGTTTATAAAGTCCAATTTCGCGTATCTAACGGATTAATATCACTTAAAATTATACAATTTTAAAACACATCATAGTCTCATAAAGTAAGCATGACTTATTTCTGCACTAAATATCTTTAACTATCAACATAGGGGTGACAACCCAGGTGCCAAACTTTGGAGAGTTGATTTCATATTCTTAGGCCACACTGTACTTGCAGTTACTACTTACGAAAAAAAAGCTAGCCCTGACCTGACTTGACCTTCCAAGTCCGACCCTAAAGGATTAAAGAGCTTCTACATGGTTAAGGCCAACCTACATATACGAGATATTTTAAATAAAAGCTTGATCATATTTTTTACTATTAATTAATTACAGTGCCTGATCGTATTTCCAATGTGATACTCTTATTTAAGGATTAAATGAATTAATATGTGCGGAAGAGCAGCTGCCTTATACAGTCTAGATAAATGAAGATGAGGAATGCTAGCATGCGTTGGAAACAAATAAGATAGACCTGCGTATAAACTTACTAAACAATCGGCCGATAGAGCACGCGTACTTATCGGAGCTCGTAATGTGGCGCAATTACTCTTTTTAACGTTTTATTAGTAAAAAAACTATCAATATACACGATATGTTGAATTTAAATTAACGTCAAATTTTATTTCATAATTCTTTATCTATGTTACGGACGTGAAATCAGTCATTTTTTTTAAGTTAATTTCAATTTCGCTTTTTTCAATTTAAGTGCATCGCTTTTAACATAAATAAAATTTAAAATTTTATTTATTTTTTTATTTTAAGTGAAGCTGATGTAGACTAACAAATTTTTCTTAATATGGATAGATTAAGCGTGCTGTTTATATGAATCAGAAACTACTTCGGGGACAATTTCAAAAGAAACTTTAGAGTACAACCCTCGAAAGAGCTGTAATCAACCTCAGTAAAAAAACTTTGCAAAAGAGCTAATATATGTCGTACATCATGTGGCATCACATCATATACACAAAACTTGATTAAAGATAATAAAAAATTCTGCCCCATATCGCACCCTAACTGTGAGCCGTATAGGAGTTCCATCACTACATAGTATAAAACAAAGTCGCTTTCTCTGACCCTATATCTTTAAATATACGCAACTGATTTTGAAGCGGTTTTTCTTAATAGATAGTGTGATTCAAGGAGAAGGTTTGTGTATATAATACATGAACAATATAGTAAAGAAACACTGATAATTTTAGAAGTTTGCAATGTGATGTCGTAAATAAACAAATTCTTTAGTATTTTTAGTATCAGTAGGTATTGCACCCGTGCGTAGCCGGGGTGGGTAGCTAGTTGATTATAATATTCGACTATGATAATTACTTAAACATAACCACATTACGGAAGGTGACTCAAATATCCAAATAACCTACAAATAAAAGATTCGACTGAGTATCGCTAACGTGCTCCTCAGGATTGTTCCGTTCACTTCCGTTCCGTTACTTTGTCATGGATCCTATGCTCAGAACCTTACCAAACTTTCACCAAACTACCCTTGAGGTATTTATTTCATAATAAAAAAAGAATCATCAAAATTGGTTAACGTGATTTTCAGTTATTCACCTATTTGTCGCGCATATACATAATGCAAATTTAAGACTTATGTCGTTTTCATACGAATACCATCATCGGAAAAAAATAAAATTAAAATGAGACCCCACGGGAAGCACTACCTTTCAAACAAAAAATTATGAAAATCGGTCCACCCAGTGAAAAGTTATGAGGTAACAAACATAAAAAAAAAGAAAGAAAATACAGACCTAACCTCCTCCTTTTTGAAGTCGGTTGAAAATAATAAATTTCTATCGAAAAATGGATTCCGTTTGTTATATTTACCAAGTTTTTATTGTATAATTCGTCCACACACATAAAAAAATATTTGACCCAGAATTTTAATTAATATTATAACCATATCGTCAAGGAACATAATATTTTGATTAACAGATTTAATGCTTGATGACAGCGTTATGATTTTGTTTAAGGCATAAGTAACAATTCTTACAGCCAATTTCTACAGGGGTGAATACTTTCACCAGACAGACCACTATGTAAAGATAAAATTAAAAAGATGATCTATAAATACAACACTGTTTCAATCTGTATTCTATTAGATATAATTGCTTACTCGTATAAAAAAATCTTGTATCAAAAATTTGATCTCTATATGTCCAAAGTATTTCAAGAGTAATTATAATAATACTCACGCTTATTTATTTTTTTGTTTTTGATTGCAGTAAAACCGGTTCTCAGTGATGAGTGAGTGAGTTTATGGAGCATGAGGAAAATACTGAGTAAATTTAAGTAGGTCTCGTTGTTCCAAAGAAGTTGGCATGACTCAAGGAATATTTCACTTGTAATTATAGATCATTTACATATTATACTAATTAGTAAATAGTCATTAATAACGCAGGTTCTATTAACGTGTGGGATTTAGACTTGGAGCGACTTTTTTATTTATTATGTACATGTTATGGACAAATACTTGAAATAGTTTTATTAAATTGATATTTCCCACTAATTATATACAGATAGTATAAAAATTAAGAGCATTGATACTGTTGTCGTTTTAAAATGTATCAATTTTATTGAATATCAAATAAACTACAGTTAAGATAACGTGTCATCGTAGTGCGTATTTGTTGCAAATTACCATGAAATAATGTACCTATAGCGTTTTCTTTGCAATAAACGCGTTTGTTTATACATAACTGGTTTCACAATTTGGCCAATGTAATAGCTATATTAGGTTACTGAATTTTATCAATTATATTTTCGGCTTCAGTCAGATTACACTCCACGGCCGTGGGATATCTCATCTCCTAACATCACGGTACATCAACAATATAAAGTAATCTTATGGTGTCAAAGAAGTAAGAAAGAAATGATAGAGGGATTATGTGAAAGACGAAATGGCTGGATAAGAATTCTCTTCTTGTGAGAGGACTTCGAACAGAGGGGGTATGGAAGAAGAAGCTGCGCTGACCCCAAATAAAAGGGCTAAGGGGGGATGAATATAATATTTTGTTAAAGAAGAACGTAACGATGAATAGGTGTATAAAATACGTTATGGCTGGAAATAACGTTATTCGTAAGAATATGTCGGACAGAGAATGTATGGAAAAAGAAAACGCCAATCCCAAGTAAAATTGAGATAAAGGCAGGTGAATTATGTCTTTGGGTCAAAGAAATTAGAACTGTGACGTCAAAAACTTTTATTGGTTAATCGGTAGCAAAAAATGTTGGCGCCATCAGACATGTAAATTAATTACTCTGATACCGACAAGGACGTCTTCGAGGTCACGTTATCGCTATAATATTATAATTAATTAAAAAAAGACACGTATCATTACTACTACTCCGTGTTTATCAGAGTGTAAATTATTTTCACCGAATCGTTTTTGGGGGGTAATGACATGTTTGTACCATTACAATTGCGACATGGGAATCGTTCGTGAGAATATGTCTACATAATTATAACACTATATCTATGTTTACTGATATTATAATATAGTACTATATATTTTTTTATCTGTATATTACGTATAGGGAATAGTCGGTATATTTTATGTTCTTCGTTTTGATACGAAGATATAGCTATTATTTTTTTTTTATGGAATAGGTTGGCGGACGAGCCTATAGGCCACCTGATGGAACGTGGTCACCATCACCCATAGACAATGACGCAGCAAGAAATATTAACTATTCCTTACATCGTCTATGCGCCACCAACCTTGGGAACTAAGATGCTAATTATTTATTATTAGATTACAATATTTTCCGAGTGTTTTTATTACTATTACGGTATTTTCTCATTGAAGGCCGTTAATTTTACAATGTCTTAAATGTACATATATTTAAATACCCATGAATGAGAACCGTGAGTGGTTGAGAAAATAAAAATTTGCGTCTGTTTGCGTTTGTTATAATTTTAGTTTCGTGTGCCAAAGGTTAATGTACCTTTAATATAATTCACTAATTATTTAACAAGCTAGTTGTCGTGTTTTCTCATATGCCTAATATGAGTAATACCATATGCGGTGTTTACAGCGTTCCCAATTTTGAAACTGTTTATCCTTGTTATATAACTATGACACTTTATTGGTTGAAATGTGTGAATACTAAGTTGGTTGTCAGATTGTTACAAAAGAACTCAAATTCCAATTTCAGAGATAGCTCTCAGTTAATTATGTTAAAAGTTTTAAAATTACTAGTAAAGTAGTGTATTGAATAAAGTATGTTTTGAAATTGATTCAAAAATGGCTACAAAAGCTTAATCTACATAATTAAATAAAAGCGAAATCCCAATCTCTGATTCTCAGATAAAAACTCAAAAAATATAACGACCACAAACTTAAAATTTGGCGGGTAAGTCATAGAGTGTAACATCCGCTGAGGAAGGATTTTAAGAAACTCCATCGTTAAGAGGGTAGTAATCTCTACTACGAAGCCTAATGACAAGAATTGCTCGTATAATGTCTAATGCTTGGTATCCATTTAGGTCACAGCATATTGCACTAAAATCAGTAGCGTTTTCTCGAGAAACAACTAGTTTGTACCTTCTAAGTATAAATTCTAGCAATAAGTATACTAAATATAATGTACCCGTCACGCGTCGTGGCTGCCTTTGTCCCACCGCTGGCCGGCGCATTGTTCGTTCACTGTTGGCCGTGGCGTCTCGGGTAACAACATATTTAAAACGCAATTTATGACGTCATGCATTAATCGACTTACAATTATACCTGTTTTCTTAATTCGATGGGTTTTTAATCGACAAATTGATCCAGTTCGCTCGTAATTGCTGTTGCCCCTGATTCTTATCGAAAGGTCTTTTCGGTCTCATGAAGATAGTTTGAATAAGTTGAATTTTAAAATAATATTTAGTTCGTTTTTTCTCTATTTAATTTAAATTGAACACACGCGTCGCTTCTTAATTTCGAGTTATTCTTGCAGTTTAGCGTCATTAGATCAAAATTAGTATGTCCCTTGAGTCATTAAATTTGTCTAAATAACCCTTTAAATAGATGTATTGATGACACGTCTCTCCTGCTAGCAGAATTATCACTAGGTCGGCCCATAACCTATCCCTAAGGTCTGCGAATAACTTAAAAAACAAAAATACCCCATTTTTTTCTAAATTTAAGACAGAAAAAAAGTGACTGTCACAGAACAAATATAAACAAACATTTATGATAGTTTTAATTACACCCATTAAAACACTAAGCAAAACCAATTAACAATCCTAAAAGTTTTAAGTGAAAACTATATCATGTAAAATTAGTCGAAATGTTAAAAAGTATTAATTGTTCAAGAATATTAATTTCCAACATTAATATATTCATTACTGCGTGAACTAATTAAATTTACATAATTTATAATGAACCATGAGAGAAAAAGTTACTATACTATGAATTTAGTTACTAACTCAATAAATTGTTAAAAGACTGTATTTATGGACAACCCATCGAGATTCTCGTCGGTTCTTCTGCGAAGACTCAACCCGAAACGACAACTTATAATGTAAAATGTTTATTTTTCCGATTTACATCCCTACACATATTAGGCAAACGTTTTTTAAACTTATCCTAAGCTTATACCATACAAAATCTCTCCGATGGTTTGTTGGACAAAAAAGGCAGAGTTTAAGTACTTATAATATATTATTTGTTGTTTGTAAGATTGGTAGTCAAAATAAATTGATAATTACAGAATCCATTAATATGTAGTTCGAGTACATTGCCGATACAAAATAACATTTCTTTTGTATACGATTCTTCAAGATTCACACGGAATAAATAATTACTGGATTATTAAACAGATTACACAACAAAAAGAGAAAATGTACAAATTAGTATACTTTGTCTTTTTTTTCGAATACGGAGTAATATATTGTAAGACAGTGACAAAAACAGATTGGTTTGTACAAAATGATTACAATTATTAATTGCACGCTACCAGCGAGAGATGCTGTGATGTACATCAGGCAATTCGAAAATAAAAGCGAGTTGATTTCAGTGGAGTATCCCCAGAAGATATCTCTTTACAGCCTTGGACAATACAGGTTGATGATGATGATGATGACGATAAAGAACCAGGTATCTTTACTGGTAAGACACATTTATTTGTATGAAGTCGTGTTGGAATCAGATGTGAACTTGACATTACAATGATAGCAAGGGAGATGTTTTTTCCATTATGATCTCATTTACTTTTAATACACTTTTTATGGTATAAGTTGGCGGAAGAGCATATGGGCTACCTGTTGGTAGGTGGTTACCGTCACCCATAGACAATGACGCTGTAAGAAATATTAACTATTCCTTACATCGTCAATGTGCCACCAACCTTGGGAACTAAGATGTTATGTCCTTTGTGCCTGTAGTTACATTGGCTCACTCACCCTTCAAACCACAACACAACAATACTGAGTACTGTTATTTGGCGGTAGAATAACTGATGAGTGGGTGGTATCTACCCAGACCGGCTCGCAATAAGATAGGGTTTTTTAGGATTTGAACCATAACCCAAACGCAAAACAGCACTGAGTTTTTACGCGCTTATAATGCATCTCATTACTTTGTGATAGATTTGTGCAAACATCGTCATATCTTCAAACGCCAAACAGCAATTCTTAGAATTGTTCTTGGTTGAAGTGAACGAAACGTCGTAGTTCCTAAGATTGGTGTTTCACTTAGCATTAGGTGACCACTTTGCCAGTCCGTAATCCATATGACATAAAAAACAGGAACCCTACTTGCGACAGATTACATTTATTGCTTTTTTACGACCATTATATTCGATAAGAAATTGGTACAAATAAAACGAAACAATAATTTCTAAAATCCTTAAGACTAAAAATACATAAATTAATGTAATATTATAGAATGGGATATTCCAAGGCAATATCGAGCAGTTCCAATAGCATCCACAAACAATACTCTCATGTGCCAACGTCGCATGGCATCGTACATTATATTTACAAATGTAGTTCTGCAACAATGGACCGTCACTCTGAATAAGTGTCATACAATAACAATTAAACAATTTAATAATACACTCATTGTTTTCTTTCTGCTCGTCTATCACCAACAAACTATGCGAAGTGTTACTTTACATATTTGTTTCATTCCTTGGGATACATTTCATTTTATTTCATTGTCATACATAGTTATTTGATTGGTGTACTACCAAAGTTTCAAGGTGCAGATTTCTGCATCTGCAAACTATGGCAGTTTGTAAAATCCTGTAAAATTACGGTTTCTTTGACTACATAATAAAGTACGAACGGAAAGTAGACTAAAGAAGAACATATTGCACCATCTACGTAATATCTTCATAAATTTAATATATATGTCTCTAACTAAAAAACGCTCCTATCTTCCATTTAATTGAGTTGTTAAACTATTCAAATCAAATCAATTTTATTCAAGTAAACTTTACAATGAAAAGTTTTTGAATCGTCAACAATTAAATACTACTACCGTCTCCGAAAGCAGCTTCAGCAGATTCTGCTTTCAGCATCTACAGCTTATTCGCTGCCTTAAATCATATCCAAATTAACTGCTTTCCTTCACATACTATGACTAATGCAATCCCTTTTTACTCATCTTTTTGGTTTCGATTTTACATTCTTCTCATAATGATGACCGCCTTTCATGACATGTCCATGCTATGGTAATCTGTTTCCTTCAGATTTTCTGTCAAAGAATTGGAATCACAGTTCCTCTGTCGCAATTTGTCATATTTATCAAAGAGAGTACTACACATACGCAACGGATAATAAACATTCTTGTCAATCTATTCAATTACATAAACATTATTATTGTTTATTTGTATTCAAATTATATAATTGGTATCAAATACTCAAGTATATTTGTTTCGCGTAATGTCAAGTTTTATTTACAAATACCCGCACGACGAAACCCATTATTTATACGTCAACGAAATTTGCAGATCCTTCATAAAAGAAATATGAGTGTGTCCCAAACGCAGGAAATGTAGGCCGAGCGAGGACCGAATTCCTCCATAAGATGTCTCGCAAAATAATTTAAACATTAAATATGACTCACCTGAACGCCGGTATCGCCTCGGGCTAACGCAGAACGCTCGTTAACATTTATTTAAATCAAAACTTTACTTCAAGTTCACAGTCCGTAATATTTCACCTTATGTTAATTTGCGTATTGTAAACAGTTAAATAAGCTCACATATGTTATAGCGAAGCGGTTAGTTTAAATTAATAATAATTAAAGAGTTATTCGCGGAATGTGTTCGCGACGTCGTTTCGTTCGTGTCGGCCGCTCATATGCACTTTCGGGGTCACTCGGGGTCGGGTGTTTTTTTGTTCATTAAGAGCGGCGAGAGGGGACGTGCAGCGCGTGTGGCGTCCGAGCGATCACTGCCTGCGGCGCGCACGGCTCGAGGCTCCGGCGGGATGCGCGCGCGCACCTCCTACTCCCCAGCCCTCTCCCGCAGGCTTTCGTGCCCCGAGATAAAACTTTATCGGCTGCGTTCCGAGAAAGCAACTCGACGCCACTCAATGCGTTATAACACCCATATCACATACACATAATTAGCGTAAGTATGTTATTTATTTTAAACGGTCCGTTTCGAACCTTGATATTAAAAGAATTTACTCGACTGACAAAGCTTTATACGACTGTTTATGTTTATCGCTTAGCCCATTTATAGAATTTCGTGTATTTTATAAGAGCAATCAGCCGAGTTAGTTGTTTTACTTTGTCCTTTTTATGACTTTATTTAATAGTTATTCGATAACAATCCTTCGACTCAGAAATGTTAAGTTAAACCAAGATTAAAGGAACTTTCTATAATATAAAATGCTCTTGTTAAAAATGAAATAAGAATCAAAGTGAAAAGCTCTTACATATTAAACTCATTTCCTATAAAGGATCCTACACTAGAGCATCGTGGTGGACGTGCTGCTTTAGTATAGGACGGTGAATTTAGCTTTTATATCCAAAGTTCAAAATGTTCTCAAAGATCTCCAATTTTCTGCCTCCGTAGTGAATTTTATTAAAATCGATCGAATAGTTGAACCGTGAAATCGACACCGGCAGACAGACAGACCTACCCACTACTTTCGCATTTAAAATACTCGTAAATATGATTAAATAATACATTTTGATCATTAATGTTGATTCAAAACTGGCTTTAGAAAACCCTTTTTAAAAGTATAGCCAATCTGTGTGGCACAATCCTTAACATGATCATCTCAATACAATATAATAATGGCACAACTGTTCGGAAAACATTTGTCATGTACGAAACATTTACAGTGAAATAATATGTTTTAAATAAAATATATCTTTCGAGCAAATATGGGGCAGAGGACATGGTTCAGTGGCGTTATATACATATATGATGGTATTACAAGTTTTTACATATCATGCCCAAAATAATTATAATTGTCAACGACGTAGTGCCTTGAAGCTTTTTGAAATTTTCATAAAATATTTATGATGACCTTTTACATATATTTCATTGTAATTATCTCCGACATGCAAAATATTTATACAATTTAATTATAACTTTATAAAAAAAATCAGTAAAATACTTGTCGTTAATCAATTCGAACAAGTGATTAATATTTTTAGTGACATAATGCTTTAAATATTCAATGTTTCAATCATTATCGGAAATAATTACATTAACTATGGATCACTTAGCGCTTAATGTCGGTGTTATGAAACATTCCACCACGCTGTTCCAATGCGGGTTGGTGCAATACACATGTGATAGAATTTCTATGAAAATTTGTCACATGCAGGTTTCCTCACGATGTTTTCCTTCACCGCTGAGCACGAGATGAATTATAAAGACTAATTAAGCACATGAATCAGCGGTGCTTGCCTGGGTTTGAACCCGCAATCATCGGTTAAGATGCACGCGTTCTAACCACTGGGCCATCTCAGCTCAGCAATTGTCAATTATTGCTATCGAATAGAAACGTAATATTTACCTATATAACCTTTTTTCTACTCGACTAAGACAGCGAACCAGTTGTGATCTGCAAACACCAGTGCTCTGTTTTTATCCTCACTCTCATAATTTGTTTCAACGGCAAAACAGCAAATAAAAAAAAGTTCGGGAACAGAATCAACGGCTTAACTTACAAGACATTAAAACCGAATTTGTGGTCCGTTACGATTATGACGTAGATTATTGACGAGAATATAATTTTTATCCTAATACCATAATTAATTTTTAAATTTCAATCAGAATAGAATTTTATTCATCGTTGCTTAAGGGATGTGCTGCTGTGTTGACTTGTGGTGTTTGTAAATGTTTGTTCGATAGTCAATACTGTTGTTAATATACATCATGTTGTTGCTAAAATACTTGATGCCAGTGCAAGTGTAACTCTGTTAAAACGTCCCAAAGAGTCTCGAGCTCTGGTATTACAAGTAGCTCGACCAGCTCTCTTGTGAAGAATAAATGCAGCAATTAAACTTTATACAGACTTTTTTGTTACATAACACATGCAGACACACACATATTCTAGTAAACGTTTGCATAATTTTTGTATTCCTAACCATATAGCTCCTTAAGAAGTGGGAGGCTTTTTGTAAAATACATATGTATGTGACACATCTAGAACCCAGCTGTGACCCCTTTACTAGTGAGGTCATCTCAACTCGAGAGAAAAAGAACTCCCTTACCTTTAACAAAACAAATAAGAGATAATTGTAAAATATTTACGGTTAATTTAACGATCCTACGGTTCTGGGTCCCTGAGTCAGCCAATTAATAATACCTGAGCTTTTCTGTTTCTTAGTAAGCACACGGAATCAGGAAATTTGCCTTTGTTTACATCCTAAGCCTTATTAAAAAAATAAATTAAAAATTTCAGAAACCCCCGTCACAAAAAACACAAGCTACCTTTAAAAAGTAAAAAATAATAAAAGAAAATTAATCCTAAAGTACCTATATGTATAAGTATGTATTAATATTAAAAAAAACCTTCGCGTTGCGGGACCGCTCCTATTTGAATAGTGTCGCATGCTTACCTATCTCATCTTATATCTAACACTTATTATTATTTTGTACAATAGCGCTCGGTCCCCCAACGCGAAGTTTTTTTTTAATATTAATACATAACTTTTAAACGGCTAAACCGATTTTCATCAAACATGTCTAAGAACACTGGCCCGTAAAACATCTATAATACAAAAAAAAAAACTAAATTGAAATCGTTTCATTCGTTCGGGAGCTATGATGCCACACACAGACAGACACACAGAAAGACACGTCAAACTTATAACACCTCTCTTTTTGCGTCGGGGTTTAAAAATACGTAAGGCCGTTGACTTTAGTGTTGCCCAAATGCAAGAACAAGACGAGACTTAGCCAGTCTTGGTCTTGGTCTTGCGCCAATACACCTGGTCTTGGTCTTGGTCTTGGTCTTGCACTCCCAGTCTTGGTCTTGGTCTTGCAGCAAGAGTCTTGCAAGTCTTGCAATTACCTATTAGTCTATTACTATTTATTAAAGTTTATTTTAAATCTTAGAAAAACGTATTTGAATTGGAACATTGTGAGCTTGAATTAACATAGTCATAGTAAAGATCAAGCAGATTAATAAATTACTGAAGATTTGATAAGAAATTTGAAAAATCAACTGACCTATATGTCGTTTAAAAACTTAAGAAATATAATAACTGAATGTACAATAATAGTACCTAAGTATTAGCTACCACTTGCGTGATCATTATAATGTATTCATTTTCATTCTAAGCACTCTAAAACTTATTTATTCTTTGGAACACCTGTAGGTACTCTTAAAATTCAAAATTATTTTGCATGAGTATACCTACGTCCTGAGGCGGCCATAAAATAGTGTCGAATGTTGTGATTTCGGCACTGCGGCAACGATTGTTGTATATGATTTCAAAAGAAGCCGCCGGCGCGTGTATCATAACCATGTACTTCCGAAAAACTGCAAATTTCTTTGAGAAGTAAGTACAAAACCTTTGATGCCGCATTATCAAAGTGCCGATGATTAAAACATAACTATGCATGCACTCAGTTTGATTTTAATGGATATTTTTTAATTCGCTATGTAGGTATGTTTATGATATTAGTCGTACATAGGTCCAGTTTTTTTTATTTCTTTGATACAGTTTTTTGCGTTTTATAGAATTCCTAAGCGTACCTATACACTGAACTGTTACACCTAACTACTCCGTGAAATGGCGCTAACTCCTAGCTGCAAGACGCAAGAGTCTTGCAGGCTAGGTCTTGTTCTTGCTCAAGTCTTGCATGGTCAGTCTTGGTCTTGGTCTTGCTAAAAATATGCGGTCTTGTTCTTGGTCTTGGTCTTGCAAAAACGCAAGACCAAGACCAAGACTGCAAGACCGAGACTGAATTTGGGCAACACTAGTTGACTTAGTGCTTGAAATATCTCCGTTCCTAATGCCGTTCCAACGATAAGAGTTATAGAATAAGTGCATCAGTGTTTGTGCACACACTTTAGCATGCGATACGGCCGAGAGCCTGTGACCAAAAAGTCAAGGATAAAAACAGACATCATCTTTTAATTTATAATACATATGTAATTAAAACATTCTTTACATAAGTGGGTGTAAGGAAAATATATTTAAAAATACTGTGTCAATAGGCAGCGCGGCGTAGTGGCTGGTCGGCCCGAGGTCGAGTGAATCACCTATATATTATAGTAATGACAACATATTCATTACTGTTGTCTTGAGCTACACGTATACAATGAAACAGAGATTGGGTGTGTGTCGAAATTAACCTTTATCGCTTCATATTATAAAACAAAGACTTCTCTCACTTCTGACTGTCGGAACGCGATTAACTTAAAAGTTATCCAAGAGGTTTTCATATGATTTTCATCAATGGGTTGATTGATTAACGTAAGGTGTATTATTTAAACAGATTTTGATTGAACAACCAAAATCAAAATCAAAATAAACTTTATTCAAGAAGGCTTTTATAAGCACTTTTGAATCGTCATTTTACAATTAAGTGAAGCTACCACCGGTTCGGAAAGTAGATTCTGCCGAGAAGAACCGGCAAGAAACTCAGTAGTTACTCCTTTTTTAACATTTAAAAAATACAAAGTCATGTTAATTAAATACAATTATTTAAATTAATGTATCCTGCTTGGAAGTCAACAGGTATTAACTCCACGCTTTTTTATCATCTATAAAATCTTGTATCGAATAATATGCTTTTTCTACCAATGTATTTTTTACAAACCATAGCGATACATTGCCTGAAATATCACTTTGTTGAAGATTTATAAACCGATACTCATATTATTAAAAGTATAAGAGGTGTGAGTTTGTCTGCTTCACACTTAAGTGGAGTTTATCGAGCAACTTGTGCGCGCATCCGAATATTCACTCTCATATTGTTTGTGTTTATAATTCATCTCGTACTCGGTGGTGAAGGAAAACATCGTGAGGAAACCTGCATGTGTCTAATTTCATCGATATTCTTACATATGTGCATTCCACCAACCCGCATTGGAACAGCGTGTTGGAATATGTTCCAAACCCTCTCCTTAATGGAAGAGGAGGCCTTATCCCAGCACCGGGAAATTTACAGGCTGTTACTTTACTTTTCTTTACTTTAAAATAAATTTAAACTATCGGAGTTTCGTAAAAAAAAATTTTTATTACTTTAAATACGAAGGGGGTGAAATATGGTAGGGCATGACGGCTCATCAGAGCATCAAGCCGTTTGTACAAATAAATCAGATCTATCCCCAAAGAGCGCCAATGTTTGACACACAAATAGTTACACAATCGTGTACAAGCAAAATTAAAATTACGGTCACCTTCGAGTAAATTATATACACACAATATTATTGCACAGAAATTGTTTTCATTGGTAATAAGGATTTGTCAAGCCCATCTGGGTAGGTGCCACACACTCATCAAATATCCTACTCCTACCCAAACAGCAGTACTCAGTGCTGTTGTGTTCTTTCTTGAAGGCCGGGTGAGCTGGTGTAAGTACAGACACATCTTAGTACTGTGAGGTTGGAATGGCTAATATTTCTTAAATTGTCTATGGGCGGTGGTGACCGCTTACCATCAGGTGGTTCAATGGCACGTCCACTTACCTACATATATCATTAAAATAAAACAATAGGCACTATTATATAATTACTTCTTTATTATTATTTAATTGCTTAACTCCAAATGATATAGATGATTACTCTTAATTAGTATTTCGTTAGATTTCTGTAATAATTTATCAATAAATTTGAACTTAGGTTAATAGCGAAACGTATTTTAGTATAATTAAATTGTATTTATTGGATATGCTTAGACTTATTTGGTAGAATTCCATTTCCTTAAGGTTATTGCCCGCATTGGACTCGCCTTAACCGACTTCAAAAACAGAGGGTATTTTCTCGCCTGTATATATGAAACCGCACACATCATGCGTTCTAACCACTGGGCCATCTCGGCTCATATTAATAAAATGTAGTTACAGCTTAAACTATATTAATATTATAAATGTGAAAATAGTAGTCATGGTGTCAGTCTGTCTGTTGCTCTTTCACAGCCAAACCGCTGTACGGAATTTGATGAAATTTCGTGTGAAGATAACTTGGACTTCAAAGAAGGATATAGGTTACGTTTTTTGCCTAATACATGACAACCCACCCAAAACGCGAGCGTCAAACGTCACCACGGGTGACAACTAGTCTATTACATATAGAAGAAAGTTTCAAAATGACCTTTAATACTATAATTCGCTGGTGAAATATAGTACCTTAATAATAAATAAATATCAAACACCAAGCGTTATAAATTTATTGAATTTTTAAATATGGATTACTCAATTCGCTCGAAATATAAATGGAAAAAAAGTTTATTGAATGAGAGTGACGTAATTACAATCTGATAACCTTATACGTTGAATATCGACGCAACAACACGCAGGCACCCAATTATTTTAATATATTCGAGACCTCCTTGATCTGAAATGTACATAAATTTTGCACTGCGGAGGCGGGAAGGTCACTGCCAGCGTTGCCGGGCGTCGATTACGCAGGATGTCATTATATTGGTGAACATAAAACTTCACTAAAGTACAGATAATTAAGTACAACCTCAAGTTACACAACAATAGTAATAATAATTTAGACGGTGATACACGCATTTGTAACTTAAGAAATGACCTACTTCTAAAAACAACAATTTAAGAGTAAAGTTGGTTCATGATGGTCCAAATGATTATGTTATGGTAGGTAGGTAGGTGGTGAGTTTTCACCGCTGCTCATTGACATGCCCATACCTATAGTTACACTGGGTCATCACACTTGTATTGTTGTTTTTAGATAGAATATGTGATGAGTGAGTGTAACCTTCCCAGATGAGCTTGGACAATGTCTCTATTCGCTTGTCAAAATTTTTGACCTCTCTGTAGTTCCTCGCAATTAAGGTTATGATAACCATATGACTTATAATAATTACAAGCAAAATTTAAATTTTTAGATTTTTGATAAAATATAGGCCATTACATTACTTGGCCATTATGAAAAAAAATTCACGTAAATTATTCCCTTGACACCTTTGAGCACTTTTCGTTATACCTTATCTCGTAATTTTGGATGTAGTCATCCACAGTTGTATATACGTCACTAAATTTCTAAAACTAAGGATTTATTAACACCTCCAAAATCCTTCAACTTTCCAAAATTGCATTCAATGCTATTTACACAGTAATCTTCTCAACTTTGTATAAGTTTTTGCGATTAAAGACTTCATGGTAACGATAAATATAAATTTCAAAATGGCGGGCGAAGATTGCAAATACATTTAGCGTAGGAATTAAATCATTGATGAACACGGTCCTTAAGATTTCTCTGTCAATGTCAGTAAGTTACGGCTTAGACGTACTAAGGACTGAGTCCATTGCCTCGGACTATTTTATTGTTAGAATTATTTCCTTATTCTGAGGCACCTTCAGTCCCGTTAAGGAGGATTTGGACTCTTTATCTTGTCGTTAGCTGATTGCTTTACTATCAAAGGAAACGATTTATATCAACAATTACTATGTTTATAAGTTTATAATTAATATCCAATAATGAAATTTCATAATAAAATATAGATAAGTATATTTAACATAATGAGAAAATAAAAATGAATAAATGAATTTTGGCTTTTCCTGGGGTTGGTTCAGTAAATATTAAACGTAGGATCATTTCTATTTTCACCAAAGAATAAATCATATATAATATTACCATGAACACGGACAAATGTTGCAAAATTTGCCAAGTTAGTTAGCCAGTACAGTCGGTTTGTTGAACTTTAAAACATGAATAACACAGAAATGCACTTAGAAGTTAGGAGTGAGCGAGCAGTTCGTGAGGACGATGGCTTATCTCCCAGCTTAGATATAACTCATGTAAGACGAACGTTTGGACACGATGTTTCCTTTCCACCTCATGCCATAATGTTCTGAGGATTATTTTAATTATATACGAGTCTTTGCTCACAACTTCATTTAGAACATTCGATATAAATACCGTTTCTTGACTTTAGTTAGGACAGTAGGTAAAGAAAGGCTATCCATTAAATAAAAGGGTCTGGAGTATACTTCACTATGATGCTCCACTAAGGGTTTGCGGAAAGTATATGTGTATATGATTCAAATTTCCACTGGTACGGTATCTTCCCTACGAGCCCGCCTATACAGAAACTTATTAAGTGAAAAATTGACGTTTTTAGCACTGCAATAGAACATATAACGGCATATCCATTCCTTGTAGACTTTAAAATCCATCAAGAAGTCTTTGAATGATTAGTTTTTTCCTATGTTTTCATTCCAAAGTTTTTTTATAATTTTCTAATTCACATGACTTTACCCCAACTCGATGGAAAAAAGTCATAAAAAATTTATGGCTCTTATTGACTCCATTCGGGAACTGAACCCATGAACTCCAGGTATGCAATCGTATAAAATGGAACCTCGCCCAACCAGGGAGTAAATTGCACATTAATACCATAGCGTCACTTAATTGTAAAATGACGATTAAAAAGTGCTTGTTAAGGTCTACTTAAATAAAGTTTTTTATTTTTTTTATTTTATTGCTGTAAATTTATGTTTAATACGAATAAATCAATTAGTGTGTAGTATCCGCCCAAACGGGTGGAGCCAGACCCGGTCTAAGCTACGCGAAGCACTATCGGGTAAAATGATTACTAAAATTGATGTTTATTTTGTAACAATAAATGACGATTAATATTATTATCAAATCCATCACGTCTAATTTATTTAAAAAATTAGCAACACTGTTCAAGTTCAATATCAAGTTGATCTAATATCCAGCAGGTTGGAGTGAGCCGGCTGCGTGGGCGCAGGTGACGTCAGCCATCACCGCGCGCCTTATAAGGGCTCTCGCTTCGAGTAATTATCGTTTGTCAATAAAATTATATTAGCGTAGGCATTGCTAAAGTCGCCTATCTGGTGAGTATTTATATGAAGATGTTATCGGATTTTAAACGAGAGATCGAGGTCATAAATTGAACGTTATTATACCTGGTAGGGATTAAATTCATACTAAGCTATAGTATACGTTATGTCATTTCAGCGCCGATTATTCCGTAAATGTACCCCAAAACGTAAGAGAAATGGGTAAGGAATATTGACCTGCGAGGTTAAGTGCGCGTATCAAGAAAACATATCTATGTTTGTTAATTATAAATAGAATTAATTAAAAACATACTTTCATTAAATATTTTTGGGTGACCGTTCAGGGTATTATTAGAATTGAGTGTAGTCTTATATTTCTATAATTAAATAAATAAATTTGAATTGCAGACTGACAAATTGAGAAAGCTGATCTTTATATATCACCCGTTGCAGACTCAGCTCCGCAGGATACGTCATTGCGAAGGTTAGACAGCCACTGACTGACATTGGAGCACTACCAAACTATCTATTTGTAAATGAAAATATACTTTATTTTACTAAAAAGTAAAGTCGTTCAGGATCAATTTCGATCTCAATCAGACCTCAGACTCTCTGTAAGATATTTTAAGGATATTTATGTCATCACAATATATTTACAATATCATTATATACAGCCTATCTAAATATAAAAGTACTGCTTATTTTGATATAAACAGAAAATAATATTTTTACACACACGAGTGTCAATAATAGCTTGGTTTCCGTCTCTGCAATGTATATTATTATTAAAATAACATGGTACAATTGTTAAAACAATTTTACTTTGCCGATTTATAAGTTTCATTTCAAAAAAATATTATAAGAGGAGAAAAACACAAAAAAATAAATTCTGTATTTTTTGCCGTTTCTTCTTTGTAGAAACAACATTCGGTGTTAACACGAGCCTAGTTGAATTAAGTTTATTTTGTTTTGATCAAAAGTAGACATATCAAAAATTTTAAACAATAATTGATTTCGAATTTATAAGATTGAGAAGTTTAAATGTGAGCATTCAAATGTATAATGACAAATATATGATAATAAGGCTAGCAATGATTTATTCATAATTTATTCTAGATAATAGAGCGTGGACGAGAGTTAGAGTGCTTTTAAGATGCTCGGGATGTTCAAGATTTATGATTTATTTGATTTAAGGCGGACGGGAAATTGGGTCCTCTGATAGTACTAGTAGGTTAGTTGGGTACCACCGCCAATGCGACACTTATCATGGAAACCAAGACTGACGGTAGTAGCTGTGACTTCTTACCATCACCTGGTATTTGCTATTAAATTATTAAATATATAATTTTCTTAAAAATAAATCTTATTTCAAAATTGATCGTCATATTATATTTGTTAATAATATATAAATAATGTTGAAAATAAATAATAAACACTTAAAAATCACTGCATGTTTTGAACATTTATATCGCCAGTATTTATATGAAATCTTAAAAAATAGACAAAACTACAAATCAAGCGTTTAATTCATAATTTCTTAAACCAAGAAAATAGGTAATCAGGTTATGACATATACACATATTATTGTTATTAAACTAAATCTATGACATGATTTAGATATTCACGTCGTATCAAATACAGCTGCATGTTGTTATCGCAATCAATTGTATAAATCATATCATGAATTGCCTTTTCAAATGAATTATACATATATAAACAGAACGTGACAGAGGCGCGCACGGCTCGGGGGTAACCTTAGACCGACTGCCCCTAACGGCACACATCTACCCGCGGATATTGGTCAACTTGCATCGCAGTGAGGAGTTTACGTGTTTTTTTTTTAAATTATGATGTAGGTTTTATGTATCATTCTTTACATCGCCAATAGGCCACCAACTTTGTCCAACTTTTGGAAACTAAGAAGTCCCCTGTGCATTTCATTACTCTAGCTTAATTACCCTTCAAATCGGAACACTAAGAAGGGTTGTTTGTTTATCGGCAGAGTGAGTTATGCCTAATTACTTAGCCCTACCACTAAGTAAATTTGTGTGTTTGTGTGTGTATAAATAAAAAAATTGGGTCTATAAATATCTATTTCCACCTTCCCAATGACATGATAGCTTAAAGCAATTCTTTCAAACTGCGACACTTTGAGTTTAACCACACCACAGATTTGGTGGTTTACCACAGATTTGGTTTTCGATCTGGGCTAATACCACTGAGTTCATAATTTATTTCATTCCCTCCATCAATGAATATACGTAACAAATTTATAAAAATTATATATTTATATACATGTAGCTACGTCCAGCTCCTTTTTAAGCACAACAAAGGCATGTCTTTATGCTCCCTAATTAAAAGTAAAGTAGCTAAACACTCAGTAGTGGTGTTAGCTTATGAGATTCATCTGGTTTGTGCACTGGCCCAGTGTGTCGGAATAGATTTTAATCTAGCTGTGGGACTTCTTTTCTTAATAAATATTAAATAGAACAACGCAATGTACAAACATACTTGATAACATTTAAATATTGTTAAGGTGATGCATGCGTTTACGTCACTCATTATGCGTTAAAAGTGCTGGTCGACTGGTGAGTAACCTTCATTGTTAGCAGAATCGTGCGCACGAAACAAACATACATACACCGTGATCGCTCCGATACCATATCGATACGAGAACTTATATTTACTGATATGTTTTACTTAGCGCCCTTCCATGTCGAGTTATAAAGTAATAATATATGTAAATATGTGAAGTGGTGGTAGGGCTTTGTGCAAGCCCGTCTGGGTAGGTACCACCCACTCATCAGTTATTCTACCGCCAAATAACAGTACTCAGTATTGTTGTGTTCCGGTTTGAAGGGTGAGTGAGCCAGTGTAACTGCAGGCACAAGGGACATAACAACTTAGTTCCCAAGGTTGATGGCACATTGACGATGTAAGGAATAGTTAATATTTCTTACAGCGTCATTGTCTATGGGTGATGGTGACCACTTACCATCAGGTGGCCCATATGCTCGTCCGCCAACCTATACCATAAAAAAGCGAGCTTTGTATCGATTTTGAACATATTGTGTACGAAGGAAAGTCAGACATGGTAAAATAGTTAAAGTTTAGATAGAGAAGGAGTGCTGAAAGAATATTTTAATTTATACATATTATGTGTTAAAACATTAAATTAAATAAACCACTCATAGATTCTTTTTCATTCTACGCTAATTGAGTACAGAATATTCTGCCAAATTCTATCTATACATCTAATTCATGAGGTTCTTCTCAGGTCAGGGTATTTTTTTCCGAACCGGTGGTACTGTTTCAATTCACCATCAATAAGAAAGTGTACTTAGAAAGTTTACTTTACTTTACTAAGAAAGTGTAATACTTTTATATTGAATAAAGCAATTTGAATTTGAGTTTGCCAATATCACCTTTAAAAGACATGACACTCATGAAATTAATCGGTTTTATAATGGAAACATGTAATTATGATGCTGAGTGATAACTAAGTAATACAACTAGTAGTAATAAAACAAAAAGTTTTCGAACTCTGTATACGAAATTGCTTTGTATAAAACTTAACTGACTATATAAATATTGAAACTACTTATTAATGGAAGAGTCCAAAAATATATTAAAAATAAAACTGCCCCTGATCGGCTCGTGATCAAGGGATGGTCTGAAGGATCAAGAGAGGGTCTGAAAATCAGCATTTAAGTCGATATAAACGGCTGCATACAGGAAGCCGACTCTATTTTTTGTGCAGATTTTATTGGATTCAGAATTTATTTATTAATAATGACAATATTATACACTAGTCCCGCTTCGCACCGGCGCATTTTATTAATAAAGAAAGTAATATGATAAATTCAATACCTACAAAAAAATTAACTTCTTTAGGTACCTATTTGAAACTTACAATTTTGAAAGATACTAACATACTGTATTTCCTAGCGTACATACGTTCATTGTTAATTGAAATGAACTTTTACATTTCGTCTGTTCACGAAACGATTCAGCGCGTGGGACGCGACCTCGAGATGATGGATGCAGTTCAGAATCACCCATTGTATCGGATACGGAATGGTATCTTTAATCATTGGAAATTGCATTCGAGTATTCATAGAAAGCACTATTAGAACACAATTTAGTCATTAATATCAAAGATTCAATGCAGCGTTAGCGTTTGTAATCTTGGTAATCGATTTATTAAACCCTTTTAATAACGAACTAATCTATTACATTGTTATTCTCTCATATTTCAGGAATAATAAATATGAGACAACATCACATACATTACTCTGATCCCAATGTAAGCAGCTGAGGCACTTGTGTTATGGAAATCAGAAGTAACGACGGTACTACAAACACCCAGACCCAAGACAACATAGAAAACTAATGGTAACCTACATCGACTCGGTCGGGAACCCGGGACCTCAGAGTGGCGTACCCATGAAAACCGGTGTACATGCCACTTGACCATGGAGGAAAAAGCATTGAAACGCTTATCCCTAAAGTTAATTATCTTGATAAAAATTTTTTCCACTATTATTTAAAATTACTTTTATTTTTCTTTAAGTTTTTTTGTTTGTTTGTTAGTAATAGTTTTTTTCATAGAAATAATTATAGTCGTATTCGACGAAATAGGCCCTCCTATTAAGTTAAGCGTATAGTTAAGGTTTGGGTACGACAGTCAACGGTAATCACGACACTCTTGATGTAATGACAGACTAGGCTTGAGAAACGCAATGCAAGTATTTAGTAAGCTCTAACTCTTAGCTCTTTTGCAAATTTATTATCATGTCTGTAACTTCATCAGTTAATCTCACTCGCGTCTACTATTATAAGGGTTTGGAGGTTATTTCTCGCTGCTTCAAACCCGCACAAACATATACCAGACCAATTCTATAATTATAATATACGCAATATAAATATTCTCACTAACATCTAATTGGTTTTGTGATCCATACCTTACACTGTAGGGTGCGTGTGTAATATTAACCGAAGTATTAACTCACTATAGTTTATAATCACTGGGCTCTTTCAGGTTACTGGCAAGTATTATTTATCATCACGGACGATGACGTCACTATCGGCAGATACATCGGCCGAGTGGCGAGTGCTTCAGAAAGGACCATCCTAGAGCACAGCCTCAAGACATGTATACGTAAACGCGACATCAGTGATCAGAGTCGTCGAAGCTGTATTCTTTCTGATTAATCGTGGAGCAGGGTAGGAGGAAATAGCATTAAAATATTACTTATATATTACTGTATGCTATTTATTACATATATTATTTTAAAATGAAAAAAAAGTCTGTGTGGGCTACATCTTCCAAGAAGACGACAAGCTTGAAGGCCATCGAAGATCTGATGATGTTTATTAAAATAGGTAAAACGCCAAATTATATAAAAGTATAATGTAAACAAAAGGCACGGGCAAATATTTACAGGGTAACTGTGAGCCCGTGGATATTGTAAATTAAACTAAAAAAGAAGTACTACTTATGATTATGCGTGAAGCACAACGTAATATTAAAACGATTGTAGTATTACATAATTAGTATCACAGTAGACGCTCACGGTACCATACCACTCGTGATGAAGTCCAGGCCAGTGTTTATATGAGGTTTTGAAACTGGCTGACTGTTTGTGCCAAGTTTTATGTAAATGAATTAAGAATAATTAAAGCCCTTGTCTTCGAATTGCGATAAATTGTCCGATTATGACTGAACGACCTCAGAAGCCTACATTGTTCTGTATAATGCAGTATCAAGGGTAGCGAGATCGATCGTAATGGGGACAAACGTATATTTTTTGAATATTTTACTTGAACTGTATTTATTTTAGTAATAGATCAGATTAACTTCAAAATAAATAAAAGTTTTACCAAAAGATTTGCTTCAATTTAAAGTTAGGCATAATGAGTGTGTAAACGGCTTAAAACGCTTGCAGTATTCTCTATGGATGTAAAAGTTTACCTAGCTAAAAAAAATCCACAAATAAACTTACATATATAGATATAGTTATATACGTGCTAATAATAACGTTAAAAATAACCCATCAACTATTTATATATATAGCAAAACTTAAGGAAGACTGTAAAGTTTGCACAAGACGTATACAGACATATCGTGCACAAGTGTGTGCGTAAACTATTCTGTTGCTACTAAATAAATAATTATAATCACATCGACAAGACTGAAAATCAGATCAATCAATTAGACTCAAAGTAAAGAAAAGTAACAACGCGTATTTGTATGCATGTGCTACTACTGCTGGTTAGTAGCTTTAGGAAAAGTTAGCTAGTTAGTAGCTTTAGGAAAAAGATTTGCAATTTATTGAACCAGATGTCTTAATGTGATCTGTTATCTCCGTGTGCAATAGGAAGGCAAAGCTAAGTTATATAACGGAGACGCATGTACCTTTTTTAAAAAAAACATGACGTCAGCATTGGTGACGTCACGATTGTCAGGGTTTCGGTTTTTAACCATCCTCGGTGGTGTGAAATTAAACTCAGGAAATAATCTTCTCTGATTTATTCCAATATGAGGCGGTCCGATCGCTCCGACGGCTCGACAAAGCCTGTCGATACCGGCGGGCGCTTGATCTTTTATAACAAAAATAGGTGGGTAGACTTATTCACTAAACATAACACCTGTTTACAAACACTAAAATATTTTAGACTAATGGACCCTTTCACAATTCACTAAAAATTATTAATTTAACAATCAAACAGTTTAAATTATTGAAATATTTATTTCTGGACACGTGTTTTTCTTAAATTCAAAATCAGTTCAAATTCAGCTCATTTGTTCGTTTTACATTTAAATGAAAAGTTCTGTAAGAGATTGTTTGATAAAATCTATATTTCTAAATTTTTTTTGTTTTCATCATCACTACACGGTATAAAACAAAGTCGCTTTCTTTGTGCCTATGTCCCTTTGTATGCTTAAATCTTTAAAACTACGCTACGGATTTTGATGCGGTTTTTTTTAATATATAGAGTGATTTGAGAGGAATGATTTTGTGTACAGTACATGTACAATTTAGTGAAGAAATACTGATAATTTTAGTTTTTTTAATACTGATATTTTAGTTTGTAATGTGATGTCATAAAATAAACAAATTCTGTAGTATATTTAGTAAGAGTATGCACCCGTGCCAAGCTGGGACGGGTCACTATCAAATTATATATTTAAAGAAAACAAAACATAAACATCTTATTTTGTAAATAGTTTCTCTTTATGTAGGCACAAAATGGCCTAAACTTTGGATTAAAATGAACCTTACATTTAGAAACACTCTCTTTTAAGACCAGCATTCGGTTCGAAACCCAGTTTAATACTGGTAAATTATTATCGTCGTATGATTATTCTGCAAAAAATTCTCACTGTGATCGTGTGTCGAGATGTATTGTCGCCTCGTTGACTTGTATCGCAGATTCGTTTCTTCTTTATCTCTGAAGTGAAATTTGTGATATAAATTAACTTTAAAATATTGCCAAATTTTAATGTATTCATAATGAAATTATAATCTTGGAAACAAATTATATAGCATGGCAAGCCATTAAAAGATAATAATCATATCCTGGGTAACTAGGTATTTTTTTTTCCTGATGAATAAAATTCGGATGAAAAAAACATTCTGATAGCTATCATTAAAGGCATATCATTTGTAATAAATATTACCAAAGAAAACAATACATTAAAGGCTACATACGAGTACTTACATTTGTCCTAGTAGTCAAATATTGCTCATTTTATTGTGATACCTTTCCTGTCAAGTCGCATTCGTTCAATAAAAGAAAAATATATTTTATTTAAATATGTCGAGGCACATTACGATATTGTACAATATATACAAAAATTTCAGTGTGGTCAAGAGACTGAATCTGAATTCGCTTTATATCGAAATTATTGTTTATCTTCTATACATATAATGAAATTAAAGTGTCCGTTTGTAATGTTAAAATAGCCCTTTTTTACTCAATGCATATGTATACACGGTACATATACCAAAATAAATTTTTTTAAAATTTTTGTTGGTCTGTCTGTTTGTTTGTTCCGGCTAATCTCTGGAACAGCTGGACCGATTATGACGGAAACTGACAAAGGCTACAATAATATTTTTTTTGTTAAATTCAAACGCCTACAAGGTTGCGGGCACAGCTAGTTATACAATATAACTCAATTAATTTCCTTATATAGTTCTACAGCATTTGCTGGTGTTACTGGCGCTTGAAATTGTTCCCAATGGTCGCTTCAGTATAGATGAAGTGGCGTTGAGACTTGGGTCACGGTTTTTCTGTGACATCTCTTCTCATAGCTCTAAGATCTCAAGTGAGCCAGTTCATTGGGCGGCAGCTTAGACAGAACTAATCATATTTCGATATCTATCAATTGCGGTCAGTGTAGCGTTACAGATTGCAATGGGAACACAACACGTCTTACGACACCCGGCCGGCGCTTGCGCAATGTTAACCTATACAAAGCTACAGATACGGCCATCTCTTTAAAAGGATCGTGTTTTATGCCTTAAAATGTACACTTGCGGCAAAAAATACAATCCTTGTACAACGATAAGTCAATGGAAGGCTATGAGCTTAAACTTAACACTTAGTATCGTAACAAGATTTGTTTTCGGTACGTTACTAACTTAGAACATATGGTCGTAAAACCAAGTGCATGTTTTTTTTATGATATATTGTGGGGCAATGACAAGTGGTCACCATCTTTCTGACACCCTCCATTATTTATGGGCATAGATAATGAGGGTGTAATAAATATTAAACATTCCTTACACCACGAACCTGCCTACCATCCAAGGATACTACACAGTCACGACGATGATTTCGTCTGGCTAGTACAACGTTCTTTGCCTGGCAGTACTTAGTGAGTACTGGGATATATATGTATGTATCACATCGGATTAAAAACTCAAGTAAAATAAAACTTCTCTGTTTTGTTCTAAAATCATAAAGATCTAAAATTACTTTCATCCAATACTGATGGTAGCTCATCGAGGTGCGAGGATATGGGCTACTTAACGATAATCACCAATACTCTGTCTCACAGAGTTTGAAAGATGAGTGAGTGACCCAGTGTCATCTCAGCCACCAAGTACCTAATATCTTAGTTCTCTAAGTAGACGGTGTATGTCTGTCTTTTGACGGTCTTTATTTGTCTCATAGACTTCTGCCATAGCATAATAAAAAAAATTCGCCGTCGAGAGGCAAATGTATAAGGTTATCATGCCTTCTAGGTATAGTCAAAGGCTAAAAACCACTCTAGAATAAACAATAGTTATCAAACCATATGTTTAACTAAATAAAGCTTAGTTCTCAGGATTTAATTCATAATTAACATCGGAAATGGGTCAGGGTTTATGACATCACAGTCTATAGAAATACAATTTTCCTCGAAGTTAAATACCGAGAGTTGTGCCAAATATGGAAAGGAGGCGACGCGGCGGGCGGCTGCGCGTAATTCTGCTATTCATCGCGAGACAAACTGCTTCATTAATACTATCTACTAATTGTACTACTTATCAAACCTGTCTCTCCTTCTTTAACACTTAGGTAAGATTACCTAAACCTATTACATAATCAAACGTACGAATTCTAAACTTTACAATTTTAACGAAAACAGTTATAATACATACATAGAAGATTAACTAAAAATAACTTAAGTAAGGTAAGGTACCCATTATGTCACTTGTCGTGTTGTTACTTTACTAATAATTCAATATCTTTTTTCCATTTTCAGTAATATTGACTTTAATAATATACGTGTGTATTTTGTAAAATGAAAAATCAAATGCAGAACGCTCTTTATTTATATAGGCTCAAAAGTAAGGATTGATTTGAGAGTCATATAATATAGGTATATTAAATATAATTATAATGGAATATAAATATATCTACTGTTAATTGTATTTACAACAACAACAACGGCCTGTAAATTCCTACATACTCACAGGTTTCCTCGCGATGTTTTCCTTCACCCCTGAGCACGAGATGAATTATAAACACACATTAAATGTATATTCAGTGGTGCTCGCCTGGGTTTGAAACCTCAATCATCGGTTAAAATGCATGCGTTCTAACCACAGCTAAATAGTACTTACTCGCTCTCTACTTTACTACTTATATTATGTACATATATGCATGTAAAAATGTTCATGTAAATGTAAAATTATTATTCTACCTTCTATTTAATCCATATTGCAGCGAGATGTTAGTTTTCATCGACTGAAAGGCACCAGTTCTATGTCCTAAATTATTCTACCGCTGTACACCAATACGTTATATCTTAATTCGGACTGACGGGCGAGTCAGTGCAATGTAGGTATAAGGGTCTATTTATTTAGTGGTCAATTCTTCTGTGTCAACTAAACAGTGGCGGCTCAAGATCGAATCTTAATGTGGGCAAGATACAGTTTGCAAGGCCTTGTTTTTTTTACAGTACTCTGATCCCAATGTTATGTTGTATTTTTTCAAATTTCGGGCGCGAGGCCCTTTGCACGGCTAGGCCGTGGGCGGTGGCTTACACCACCCACGCCTTACGCCCTCACTGCAACTAACCACCCTCTTCTATTCGTTTGTCTACACGTTAATAACTGAATCTTCGTGCTACTGTCCTGGAATAGGATAATCATTGGAACGACGTTGTATATAGATATTATGTCACCACGATATGTCTGCTACTTATAACTCTGCGAATTTGAATACTGCTGTTTCGGAATCAAAGCTTTATCTCGTATCCCACAAAATACCTACATTACTAAGTTTAATTGACTCTCTCTATCTCGTGGTGTGTGCATAGACAGACAGAAATATAAATAAAGTATCTGAACTGCTCTAATCAAAAACGAAATCATTAATCAAAGTACGTCTCAAATTTTGTTAAAATATTGTATATTTTGATATGTGTATATAAAAAAGATGTGTCGTGGGACACCCGGATGTAACGGAGTCGTTTTCGCTATATATGATGTATTATATAACTGACACAATGTAATAAATTAACCTCATCTGATAGTACATAAATTAAATTTTAATAAATAGCAGCTTTTGAGCTTAAATAGTGTCATACCTAATTATTGTCGCCAGTCGTTCGCGTTTTAGGGATTTGTTGAGTTGAGTTTAGTAGTGAAAGAGCGACAGACATAATTACTTTCACATTAGAATATTAGTATAGAAGTATATAAGAATATTAGTATAAGCCGTTCTTACTCTATACGTGAAAATTTCTGCCAACCCGATTAAGACAACCGCAAGTAACAAAGAAGGACCAATCTAAAATTGCTGTCTCAAAACGAACAGGTTTATTTCATATTCATCATTCAAATGCAAAGGAGTTAAAGAATTTTTAGTCATAAAAAAACCTTCGTTTAAGGTAAAGCGTGGGTAACAATGGATTAGTAAGATCTATATTGAACGGCTGCGACAGATATGTCAACGTGAATAAATTTGTAATTTGATTAATGTAAACTCCGCTAGAGCCCCGGCAACTTTAAGGAACGGCCATTTTGACCAAAGTATATTTTTATAATGTTATATAGTTAAAAATAACGTAAGCCGATTTTAGTTCCAGTGATTATAGGATATCTACACATAAAAAATTGGTTATGGTCTCATTTTGAAGAGCTTCAGCGGTAAATTTGTAGAAAATTAAAGATGATTCTTGATTGTTACTTACTAAATAAAATAGTTATTATTTCACAAAGATTAATTACTAATAACAAATAATTATATAAAAGTTTAGAGAGAGGGAAAAGGGTACTGACCGGTAAGAGAGCGGTACTATAATTGTATAAGAACAAAAATAAAAAACGCAAACAAAATTTAAATAAACTGTTGCCCACAAACCCCAACTTTTCATTCAAATCAGCTTTTTTTTTAATTTTAGCGCTAAATGTCGATGAGTGACCGTGAGTTCCGGTTTACAATGAAATTAAAACAAATAAAACAGACTGTCATAGGTTTGGAAATTCCTAATAAATCTTTTTTCGCGGGCGACCCACTAGTATAGTTTTATTACGCTTTAAAGTTTCGCGATTTACATTTTTTTGTATATTTATTGTCGTTCGATATTTCTTATTTTATTCTCCGCTAACATTCGTCCCTTAATATTTTAAATATAATATACAAATACAGAATATACAGCTCGTCAAGATCTAACCAACATTTTACTTGTTTTTAGGATCATCCATTTATAACACTCATTTTAAACTCTATCGCTAAGTAGCGCCTAGTATTTTTACGTTGCGGTTTGAAGGGTGAGTGAGCCAGTGTAACTACGGAAACAAGTCGGAATATCTTAAATCTCAAGGTTAGTGGCGCATTGCCGATGTTTGATGCATCAAATCAAATCCAAATATGCTACATTCAAGTAGGCTTTTACAAACACTTGAATTTTCACCACCGGTGCGGAATGTACTCTAGCGAGTAGAACCGACAAGAAACTCATTAGTTACTTCTTTTCAAAATGAATGGAGTGGTTAATATTAATTTCAGCGCCAATGTCTATTGACGGATGTGACCACTTACAATTAATCCATTTGCAAGTCCGCCTACGTGTGGCATAAAAATGTGACACACAGAAGAAGGTAAGTCTAGTCAACAAAGATAATTTATGTGTAACAAATTTAAACTTGGTTGATACCTAATCGTGATTGATATATTGTTTCATATTCTCTATTTGCTTAATATAAGTTTATCTTTTGTTAATCATATGTATATGACATGTGCTAATTAGAATTTAATTTCTAGATTTGTATTACACCTACATTCAGTAAGTTAGCGAGCGAATCCATTACATTTTCCCAAGCAATTAAACTTGATTCGTAATCGAACATAAGACACGCTAAGCTGGCTATTTGTAAGATTAGCTTCCTTTGTCAGCTGACAGCCAACTATTTAGAGATAAGTAAATACACGACCAGTTTACACGTCATTAGGGTGGTGCGAGACAAGATACTGCAGCGTGCGGTCAGACAGGCGACGGCGATAAGTCGTTTGATGTCAGCTCCGCACGGCTGTCCGTGAGAGTCAGAGGTGGAGCGGTCGACGGGAGATTCAACCGGTAAAAGTTTGGCTAGACAGATGAGCTAGTTTATGTTAAATGGTCGGGGTCCGTGAAAAAATTACTACCAACGAACTATTATTATAAGGTTTTGCTATCTGCTTGTAGGACTTAGTGAAATCCTTATTTAATCATTTATTTACTTCTGTAATCTGATGAAATATAATTCGACATGTATGTGTAAAATAAAGCTGCCTCATTGGTCTAGCTTAGCTTATAATGGCGCATATCTCGACGTACTGGTTCAAAAGCCAATCGACGCTAAGAATAAGCTATAAGTCAAACTGATTTAGAATCGTTGTGAACTCGATGAGACGAAAATACATCCCGACAAAGAGACAAAAAGAAAATAATTATGTCATTAAAATTCACTTCAATCGTCTAAGAATTGCACACAAACGTTTAAATAAATAAATATGTATCACGTCAGTTATGATCCCCTTCACCGTCGAAAATAAGATGAATACAAATTTAGCAAACAAAAACTCAGGGCGGCTTCATGTCGAGATCTTTGATTAAGATAGATGTGTTTTATCTACTCGATCTAATAAACGAATCACTTCCCGTCATCTTTACGCTTAGATCTTTAAAAGTACGCAACGGATTTTAATGCGGTTTTCGCCGATGATTAACCGATGATTGCGGGTTCAAACCCAGGCAAGCACCGCTGATTCATATGCTTAATTTGTCTGTATAATTCATCTCGTGCTCAGCGGTGAAGTAAAACATCGTGAGGAAACCTGCATGTGACAAATTTCATAGAAATTCTGCCACATGTGTATTCCACCAACCCGCATTGGAACAGCGTGGTGGAATATGTTCCAAACCTTCTCCTCAAAGGGAGAGGAGGCCTTTAGCCCAGCAGTGGGAATTTCCAGGCTGTTGTTGTTGTTGTTTCGCCAATAAACACAAAGATTCAAGAGGAAGGTTTATACGAATAGCAAACGCATGTTATAACAGAGAAAATAAGTAAATTATTATATAAGACTCGGCTCTTGTCCCAGTGGTTAAAACGCGCGCATCTTAACCAATGATTGCGGGTTCAAACCAAGACAAGCGCCACTGAATATTCATGTGATTAATTTGTGTTTATAAATCATCTCGTGCTCGGTGGTGAACGTGGCCTTAGCCCAGCAGTGGCAAATTTACAGGCTGTTGTTGTTGTAGCAGAGAAAATATGTCAATTTTATTTTTATTACGTTTGTTCTTCGAAGTAAAAATTGTAGATAGACCCTTATTGAATCCACGTGAAGCCGAGATGGGCGTTGGCGGATGGGCGGATTAAATAAAAGAGAAATTTTGTTTCTATTTCATTGTTCAACCTTTGTTATAATATTGGCTTCCATAATCTTCACAAAACATAATCCTATCTAGTGAGCAGGTCGAACTGATAACTAACTATTAGCATAGAAACCGCTGTTTAGGACTTCACGATTCTTTTAATTAACCTTTTAACTTAATGTGAATCAGATAAACTTTATACCTTAAAATCGAGGTGCCTTTATCAGTTTTAATGTGCAAAACTGTTAAACAGTTTTAATGTGCAAGCTAACTATTTAGTTAATGATCGGAATATAAAGAAGAATATAAGATCATAATACAAAAACGCAAACACAAATTCAAAATGCTACAGACATGAACGAATTAAAATTAATTCTAGTTTAAAGTAGGTACCTAATTATTGTCTACTAACTATAACAGAGGTCCCTACATAGCTCTCAGGTAGAGTGTTGACCACCCATAACGAGAAATTGCAATGATAAAATTGCATTTAATTAAAAGAATCCAAAATTGCGCATAGGAACTGGAGCAAAGTATGTGTTGATTTGATTTTACATTCACGAGTTTTTCATTCATTCTTATGTTCAACTTTATTTTCAAGCCTTACGTGTCTGCGAAGGAAGTGGCGCTCATAACTCTTTATACATTATGTCCAGATAAATGCGGTGGGCGACAGTGTGACGGCTGACTTATGGTTTCTGATTGCGACGTGTTTTGATGAATCGGCGTGGATGTGATCCTATTTGTTTTTAGCGGCGTGTTTTGGCGTTTTGACAATAGTCTTTATAAAAAGTGTTTTTATACATAGCTTAAGTACCTAATGACTGGTTTTTCATGGCACATTATACCTTTATGCTGTCTGGTCATTATAAATCGGATGGAATTCTGCGTGTCTCATGACTATTTTAACGATCGAAGACGGTCCTGTTTTGTCTTTTATAATAGGGCCTAGCTTGACGGTTAAGTCAATTAGGTTTTGAAATATAACTTTATTTAATTGTCGTGTAAACAAGCTTTATAGTACTCATCATTGTTTACAGCCGTGGTAGCATGACTGGGGACGATAAGCTGCTCCCCACCGACCATTCGTAGTAGCAGACAAACTGTCTGCTACTACGAATGCTTGGGGGGAGTATAACTATATTGCCCCCCCCCCTCTACGCCGCTTCACGTGGGGGAAATGAGAAAGGGCGTTTTACTGGCAATAAAAAAAAGGAAAACATAGGGATTTATTACCGTATTCGTACGCCCGACTCAAATATTACATGTTGTTTTAAAGAGCAGTTGAGAGCGCTGATGTGGTATAACATATAGTTTTAATGTATAATTTTCCTTAAGCATTAATGAGTTGCGCACAATGCGATGTGAAATATTTTGGGCAGTGAGTCAGGAGCATGTGTGCGGCGTCCTCGCGAGACCCGCCGCCCTTGTCCCACTGCGGGGTGAGCGCAGGGCTGGGAACTTTGAGTTACAAGAAAACTGTAACGCCAACTGATCTTTAAGAAACAATCATTCATAATAGGCACTCAAAACAATATGTAGTTTCACTGTTTACTGATTTTCATAATATATATACAAAAAAAATGATTGTACCAATACCATACCAAAGTTTAAATTTAAAGAAGAAGTAACTGCCGTCTGCCGAGATTGTTGTAAGTTCATTATGATAGAATCACAGTTAAGAAACAATGAATTTAAAATTCTATACAATCTTGTAAAACGATGATTCTAACGTTTGCAGAAGGCAACTGGAATAAAGTAGTACTTGATTTTGAGTATTTTTTTTGTGAACCAAAAAGCTTTTTCGGCGCAAAGAATTTCTATGCCACCAATAAACGCGGGTTCAGTATTTTAACTCGCCTCTCCCCCCAGTGATGCCGTAGAGGTAATTAGAACTAACCGTAATAAACAGACCTAAAAAGAAACAAAATCATTAAATATATTTATCCTTTTTTTCAAAGTTTTTTTTTTTAAATCGTCGCCATCGTTTCTATGTTCAACCCTATCGCTGCATTTATGAAAAATAATTTAATTATTCCTTATAGATGCCTCGGTAAATAGTGATTCAATGGATGTCGGTACACTTCGCTCTCGCTCCGGTCTTACGTACCTAATATAAATATATTATAAAGCTAGAGAGGTCTATGTTGTAGTCAAATTGTAGACAAATTAATCGCTGACATTATAAATGTTTTTATAAAATAGATGGCGGACAAATAGACTACCAGCTGGTAAATGGTCACCACTGCCCATACACATTGGCGCTTTAGGAAATATTAGCTATTCCTTACATTGCCCATGCAACACCAACCTTGGTACCCAAGGTTATACTCCGGGTTCCTGTGGTTACACCGGCTCATCCTTTAAATTATAATAATAATAATAATAATAATAAGCCCCCCAAAATCCAACCTTACGTCCGAGTCGAACACCAGACCACGTGGGGGGCGGACACGCATACATCTGAAACTTATGCGGCAAACAAGGCTATGGTAACCCATCAAACATGGAGCAACATTCAGAGAGATTACGTAGAGGGCCGCTACCCGGGGGTCGCCGGGGCACACCTGGAGCCAGTGCTGGGTGTTACAGCATGCGATCCACTGGCGGTGGGGGACTGAGCAGGCGGGTTCCCCCCGAACAATTATCTACAGCCGACAATAGTTTACCCGTTATTAGTACTATTCAAAATTCTGCTGTTAGTTTTAACAGGCCAACTGAGGATGTTTCGCAGGGAGCCGCTAGCTCACAACCTGCGACCACCAAGGCTGGTAAACCCAGAGTACGCATGAAGTGGGACAAAGGAGTAAACTTGTTTATTATGCGTACTTATCTTTATATTACAAAATTAGAAACTGATAAAGTTATGTACCCTAAACGGCTATTCGACAAATTTAAAACACAATATCCGGATTGGAATGTAAGTCAACAACGTATCGCAGATCAGAGAAGAGTAATAATTAGAAATAAATTAATAAATGAAGATGAAATAGCACATCTTAAATCAGAAATTGCTGAACAATTAAGAAGGGAAGCGGATTTAAATAATCAAACAGATACATCGTTGCATTCACCCCATTTACAATCACAACCGTTAATTCAGACACACAATATAGTTACTACCCCTACAACTTCCAATATTACACAATCTGATGCTTCTACACAGACAAATTTAACATCCCTAGTTCACGATACAGAAGTACAATATACTCAATCTATATCCTTAGAAAACCCACAACAAGAAAACATTGAAGAATTAAAGAATCTTTTAGAAACAGCACTAACTAAATTTCAAGGTACTGATCCTAAAACCCGACCAAAATTACCGCGATTAAAAGAGAGTAAATTACTTCATGATTTGATTTACACATTCAATACTCATATACTACCTACCTTTTTTTCATTAGATTCCGACCTACTGTATTTACATACATTAATATATTGTTCAGCTTTAGTAATAATAACAAAACTTGGCTATAAAATTAAGTCAGGAAATATAGAAGATTCGAGCATACAGAAGAGAAAGAGCTATAAGCCAGCATGGGAACATAGATTAGAAAACGATATAAAAAAGCTTAGAGCAGACATTGGTAGGTTAACTCAATATTTAAAAGGAAATAGATCTAAAAAAGTAGAAAAAAAAGTAGAGGTAATATTTAAAAATACCAAATTGCACACTAACTATCCACGAACGAGAAAACAAAAAACCAGAAGAATATATCGACACTCTTAAACAGAAACTATCTTTAAAATCACATAGACTTGCAAGATACAGGAAAGCACTTAATAGAAAACAAGATAATAAATTATATTGTACCAACGAAAAAGCTTTTTACAGGTCATTGAATAGTTGTACCTCGAATAATACAAACAATGAAGAACAAATACCAAATAAAGATGAACTTAAAAACTACTGGGCAGGGATTTGGGAAAAAAGGAGTGACCACAATTTACAGGCAAAATGGATTGAAGAAGAGAATCAGAAGTGGGGTTATATGGAACAGATGGAATTTATAGAATTAAAATTAGATGATTTAACTGCAGTTTTAAAGAAAACGAAAAATTGGAAAGCTGCTGGAATTGAGCAAATACATAATTTCTGGTATAAAAAGTTTACTTCATTACATGATATTCTAACAAAAATAATTTCAGACCTAATTAACTGTAGAACTCCACTCCCAAATTTTATAACAACCGGCTTGACCTACATGCTACCAAAAAACCAAAACACCCACGATCCATCACAGTACCGTCCCATAACATGCCTACCAACAATATATAAAATAATCATATCCTGCATTACCAATAAGATAGTCTCACACCTGGAAGCACATAATGTAATGTCAGAGGAACAAAAGGGATGCAGGCGAAACCACAGAGGATGTAAGGAGCAATTAATTATAGATTCAACTATACTAAAACATTCAAATAAATTTAATAGAAATTTGTATGTCACATATATAGATTTTAAAAAAGCTTTTGATAGTGTCCCACATTCATGGTTAGTTCAAATTTTACAAACATATAAGACTCATCCTAATATTATTAAATTTTTGGAGGAGGCCATGACTAATTGGAGAACCACAATAACTTTAACAACAAAAACATCTCAAATCTGTTGTGACGAAATCCATATTAGAAATGGCATCTTCCAGGGAGACTCTCTCAGTCCTCTGTGGTTTTGCCTCGCCCTAAATCCTCTATCTAGAATACTATCAGATTCTAAATTTGGATACCAATTAACACGTGACATAGCGGTTTCTCATTTGATGTACATGGATGACATAAAACTATTTAGTAAATCTGTGAAAGAAATGAAAGAAATGATAAAAATTACAGCGCAATTTAGTAAAGATATAAATATGAATTTTGGCTTAGATAAATGCAAAACTTTAACTATAAAGAAAGGAAAATTAATTGAGAAAAATTATGAAATAAGTGAGGAAATAAATATATCCGAGATGTTAGAAGGGGACTTATATAAATATTTGGGTATACTTCAATCTAAGGATATTAATCACTCAAAATTAAAACAAGATCTTACCACTGAGTACATCAAAAGAGTAAACCAGCTGTGCAAAAAACATCTTTATTCGCGAAATCTCATAAAAGCAATAAATACTTTTGCTATTCCGGTCCTAACCTACTCCTTCGGGATAATCAAATGGACTCAGACAGATATTAAGAATTTAGAAATAAAAACTAGAGTCACGCTAACTAAACATAATTATCACCATCCGAAATCAGCTATAGAAAGATTAACGTTGAAAAGACAATTAGGAGGAAGAGGGGTAGTTGATTTAAAAATACTTTGGCAAAACCAAATCCATAATATTCGAAATTTTTTCTACAATAAAGTAAATACTAGTAAGATACACGCAGCTATAGTAGAAGTTGATGATAATTTCACACCGTTAAACCTAAAAAATAATAATAAAGAGTTTAAAACTATCCAAGAACAAATAAATGAAAAAATTAAAGATTGGAGAAGAAAAGAACTACATGGTAGGCATATCCACGATCTAGAGCAAAATTTCATAGATTTAGATGCGTCAAATAAATGGTTACAAAAAGGTTACCTGTTCCCCGAAACAGAAGGCTTTCTAATTGCTATTCAAGACCAGGTTATCAATACAAGAAATTATAAAAAATATATACTTAAAGAATCAATAGAATCAGATTTATGTCGAAAATGTCACAGAATGCCAGAAAATATACAACATATTACAGGAGCTTGCCCTACTCTAGTTCAAACAGATTACACCCATCGCCACAACCAAATAGTTCACTACATACATCAAAAACTTGCACACAAATATAACTTCACAAATACTCCACTAAAACCTTACTATGAATACCAGCCCAACACCGTTTTAGAAAATGAAAAAATAAAAATATATTATGATAGAGCAATTCTTACTGATAAAACGATTCATTACAATAGACCGGATATAACTTTAGTTAACAAATCGTCTAAAATAGCTTACTTAATTGATGTTTCTGTTCCAAACACACATAACTTATTAAAAACTATTACGGAAAAGATCAATAAATATACAGAATTAAAAGATGAAATAATTAGAATCTGGAATTTAAATAAGGTTTTTATTGTCCCTATCGTGCTTTCCACTACCGGAGTTATACCTAAACACTTACACCAAAGTTTAAAAATTCTTGATCTACCACCTCTCACATACATCACCATGCAAAAAGCTGCTATTTTAAATACTTGTCGAATAGTACGTAAGTTTTTAGAATCTGATAATGAGCTGACTGACTGTACTGACTGACTTTTTCACTCCCCAGATACACTTGGTCATTGACCCGTGTGACTGGAATATTTGCCCCATTATTTGGGAGATAAATAGTCCAAAATAAAATAATAATAATAATAAGCCCCCCGAAACCCAACCACACGTCCTGATTGACCATCTAATCACGTGGGGGGCGGACACACGATAATTAAATTACTGGCGTGGCAAACGTGGCAATGGTAACCCATTTAGTATGGAGACGCGTAGTAAGAAGAAACGTATAGGGCCGCTACCCGGGGGCGATCGCCGGGGCACACCTGGAGCTGGCGCTGGGTGTGACAGCATGCGGACCGTCAGCGGTGAGGAGTTGAGCAGGCGGGCTTCTCCCGATAAATTCCACACTACAGCCGGTCGTCGTGAGTTGAACAGGCGGGCTCACGGCGTTAATGCTACAGCCGCTACCGATGACGAAATTAACAGACTGACAGACAGAACAAGTAGCCCAATAGAGCCTTATAATAGTCCTAGCACTTCATCATACACACCCTCCGTCCAGTCATCACCTTCCACTATTAGCTTAAATACAGAACCACACTTACCAGCTTTTAAATGTTGCGCGGGAGGCGAATGCCTTTTTGCCCGCGTCCACCAAGGCTGGAAAACCGAGTGTTCGCATGAGATGGAGCAAAGAGGTAAACTCATTTATCATGCGAACATATTACTATATTACCAATTTAGAGACTGACATGACCACATATAGACAGAAGATGCATGAACTTTTTACACAAAAATACCCAGGGATTACGGTCACAGAACAGCGAATTTCCGATCAGAGAAGAACTATAGTAAAAAACAAACTACTAACCGAAGACGAATTGAACCGATTAAAAGAAGAAGCACGTATACAGCTACAACAACACGACGTTACTACACCATTACCCCGGAATCCGTCTCACTCAGAATTTCACTCTCAAATAGAATATTTTACACTACCAAACACACAAAACACACACACATCAGATATGTCAACACAAACTGAATCTGTAACGATAATATTAGAAAACGAAGTTAATACTTTAAACGCACAAAATCCGATTACTGAAACATACATACAAGAAATATATAATAAATTTAGTACAACTTTATTGCAATACTCAGGAACGGATCCACTAATACGTCCTCAACTTCCTAAAATAAAATATAGCAAACAACTCTACAATTTAATTCAAATATTTAACGAAAACATATTAAATAGATTTATTTCAGAAGATACACAGCTAATAGACATACATACCATCATATACTGTACAGCATTAGTAATAACAGAAGAAATAAATCCTAAACAAATAAAAAATATGCAACGCACAAAAACTAAGCAAACTAATAAACCACCGTGGCAACAAAGACTCGAAAGAGATATCGAAAAACTCAGAGCAGACTGCGGTAGACTAACTCAGTATATTTACAATAATAATAGATCAAACAAAGTAGTAAAAAGAGTAGAAGAAATATTCCAAAATTGTAATATACACACTAAACATGACAGAAATAATAAAAAGCCAGAAGAATATTTGGACACGTTAAAACAAAAACTCGCTCTTAAAGTTAATAGACTCCGAAGATACAAAAAAGCAGAACAGCGAAGAAATGATAACGCCATATTTACAACGAATGAAAAGCTCTTCTATAGAAATTTACAAAAACTACATACTCCTACTAACACAGTAACTGACAGGAACACAAACGTACCTACTAAACAAGATCTAGAAGTATTTTGGTCTGGTATATGGGAAGAACAGGTAAGCCATAATTCAAAAGCATCTTGGATAAATGACGAAAAAATAGAATTTAGTATAATAGAAGAGATGGAATTTGTAGAGGTAACCGAAACAGATATAACTAACATAACAGCAAAATTACACAACTGGAAATCACCAGGCATTGACAAGATACACAACTTCTGGTATAAAAAATTAACATCATTACATAAATGCATAGCGAAAAATCTAACACATATTGTATTAGGACAACAGAAAATACCCGAATTCATGACAATAGGAATAACTTACATGCTACCAAAAACCAAACACTCACCACAACCTTCCCAATACAGACCGATCACATGCCTACCTACAATATACAAAATCTTAACATCAGTCATTACAAACAAAATTAGCACACACATAGAACAACACAATATAATAGCAGAAGAACAAAAGGGGTGCAGGCGGGCCCATATGGGATGCAAGGAACAATTAGTTATTGATTCCACAATTCACAAACATGCTGCCACAAAAAATAGAAATCTCCATTGCACTTATATAGATTATCAGAAAGCTTTTGATAGTATTCCACATTCTTGGTTAATTGAAATATTAGAAATATATAAGATAAACCCAAAAATAATAGACTTCTTGCGTAAAATAATGTCATACTGGAAAACAACACTACACCTTAACTATGGCCAAAATACTATCGTTACACGACAGATACAGATTAAGAAAGGGATCTATCAAGGTGATTCCTTGAGTCCCCTATGGTTCTGCCTCGCCCTTAACCCCTTATCGCACCTATTACACCGTTGCCGAGTAGGATATTCTCTTAAAAGTATAGAGGAAATCATTATATCACACCTGATTTATATGGACGACATAAAATTATATGCAAAGAGCGATAAAGACATGAAGAAACTAATAGAAGTAACAAAAGAGTTTAGCACGGATATCAACATGCAATTTGGATTAGATAAGTGCAAAACAATACATATAATAAAAGGAAAAATAAAACCGGGTAACTACGCAATAACTTCTTCTGATACAATAACAGCTATGGAACCAACAGATTTATATAAATACTTAGGCTATAATCAACTTAAAGGACTCGATCATACATCAATCAAACATACACTTACAATAGAATATAAAAGACGAATAAACGTTATATGTAAAACTCAACTCTCTGGGAAAAATCTTATAAAAGCCATTAATACATATGCTATACCTATACTAACATACTCATTTGGAATTATCAAATGGACTAAAACTGACATAGAACAAATAGAACGAAATACACGCACAATTCTAACAAAACACAATAATCTCCACCCTAAATCTGCAATAGAGCGCCTAACACTCAAAAGACAAAATGGAGGAAGGGGATTGATAGATATTTATAATCTCTGGCAAAAACAAATTAATACACTAAAAACATTCTTTCATTTAAAATCTCGCACTAGTGACATACATAAAGCAATAGTTGTAAATGACAATAACTACACCCCATTAAATTTAAGTGAGCAAGGATATCATATGAATGACTGTATTGATGATCCTCAAAAGCAAAAACTAGAAAACTGGAAAAAGAAGGTACTACACGGACGCCACCCACACGACTTAGAACAGCCCCACATTAATACAATAGCATCAAACAAATGGCTCAAAATAGGAAACCTTTTCCCAGAAACCGAAGGTTTCATTATAGCAATCCAAGACCAAATCATTAACACGAAAAACTACAAAAAATATATTATCAAAGATCCCACTATCACAAATGATAAATGCCGTAAATGTCATATCCAACCAGAGACCATACAACACATAACAGGAGCATGCATAACCCTTACACAGACAGACTACACTCATAGACATAACCAAGTAAGCAATATCGTTCATCAAAAACTAGCACTCAAACACAAACTTATACAAAACACAAAAACGCCATATTACAAATACACACCACAAACAATTTTAGAAAATGCCACACACAAAATTTATTACGATCGAGGCATTCTTACGGATAAGACCATTCACTATAACAGACCAGATATAACTCTACAGGACAAAATCAATAAAGTCACTTACCTTATAGACATAGCAGTACCCAATACACACAATCTACAGAAAACTATCGCTGAAAAAATAAATAAATATAATGAGCTCAAGGAAGAAGTCACGAGAATCTGGAAACAAGAAAAAGTCTACATCATCCCTATAGTTATCTCCACAACAGGTGTCGTCCCAAACCATCTCCTCCATAGTCTGAAATTATTAGATCTAAATGAGTCCCTTTATATCCCAATACAGAAGGCTGCTATTTTGAACACATGTAGAATAGTAAGAAAGTTCATGCAATTAGAAGAGACTGACACAACATAATTACTACACATAAATATTACATACATAAATAACACACACCACATACTGCATTCACTTGATTTATATCCGTGAATGTAGTTTACACCAGCTTAAAGGCTGAGAAAAACAAAATTTCCGAAAATAATAATAATAATAAATCTTTATTCATTAAAAAGAGATTGAACAGAGTGGTTTATAGTTTTATAATTGATTTGTACAATTGTATCTAATTTCAATCAGTTGGGTGTAGTACTGTACTCCTCGCTAGGTTATAAAATAATCTGTATTAAGGAGTAACAGTCCCTTTCCCTTCTTTGGGTGTTTCATAAACATTTTGTACAACATGCAAACACATTTATAAAGTATAAAATTATACACGTTATAAAGATTTACAAAAAAAAATAAAAAAATAAAGAGAAAAATTAACAATATTATATGTTCTACAGTTATTTATTTAAGTGTTTGTGTGTGTGTGTGTGTGTGGGTGTGGGTGTGGGTGTGTGTGTGTGTCTAGGTCTTGGAGTGGATGCTTTTTCCTTTAATTATACTTGGTTAGGTATTTCTCAGTTTCGTTATAGGTCATGTGTGAAAGAAATGTACGTGCACTTTTCTTGCAATTATGGTAGGATAAGTCGTGTATTGGACAATCCTTATTGATCCTATTGTAAAGGGATGGCCCTAGGTAATGGAAAAACCTTTTACTAAAGGTAGTACGTGCTCGTGGAACTACACAGACCTTGTCTTTTCGCCGTATGTTTATTTTTTTGTAGGGGGTTTGGATTCGAAATTCGAACACAATAATACTAAGCGTTGTTGCATAGTTGTGGAATATCTGATGAGTTAGTTTAACCTACCCTACCTACCCAGACGGACTTGCATCACCAAACAATAAGTCTTAAGGTTGTTTACATAATAGTAAATTTTTATTTTATTATAAATTTTTGCGCCCCCATGATTCAAAGTGTATGTTCTCCGATATGCCGCTCGTACATACATGCTGATGTTTTTGAAGTTTCGTCATGACCATGATTACAAGAGTTTGAAAGTTTTCGATATATTCATTTTTAATTAATTATCGGAGACAAATATACAACTACTTAATTTATTGGAGGTTTGGGTACAAATATTGATCCTCGTATAATTTTGATTTCGTATTATCTCGTTGTGTACGCGGTACCTACTTGTAAATATCTGTATATGTACAAGTGTGTCAAGCGTCTGTCGCGTTACGCAGACTGAGCACGCTACTGGTTATGTGGACAGCCTTCAAGGATCGCTAAGTCCCTAAATCCATTTACCGCATCCTCATAAATACTCTGAAGAAAATGAAAAATGAGAAGCGCAATTCTAACTCAGCACTGCTACACACTTTTTTTATTTTTACTTCTATTCGTACAAGCTGTTCAGTTAAAATAGATTATTTATTGCACAATATTGCAAAATTATGTGATTATGAACTACTCCCATGCTTAAAACTTAAAATAGGTGTCAAAAGCGCAATGGTTTTCAAGATAATTGGTCGTGAAAAAATTCGCAGGTTCGATCCTGATCCCGATGGCTATTTTTATCCCTACCCCTAGCAACCTTAACCCTTAGCATTAGCGTAATGCGAGAAGTATATAGGTAAGAATACTAATAATACCTTAAAAAGAGACATCGATACAATAGGCTATTTGACTGGTTTTTAAAATCCATTTTATATTATTTAGTAGAAGTTAAGGAACCCTGTAAAAGTTGTCTTTTTATTTCTAGTACATATTTGCCGAAAACTTTCATATTAAAAATTCCATTTATAAATAGCGCGCAAAAACGCTACTTGGACAATATGGCGCTGTGGCACATATAGTAGAAAAGCAAAGTTTACAAGAAAGTGAAGTGACTTCCTCATAAGCCCGGCCAATCAGGAGCGTTTTGTGTCACGTGACAAACATTTGAAAAAATGCATTTTTATATATACATTTTGAATAAATTAAGTATTATTATCAACTTTCGTTAGTAAATAACCATTATTAAACTCATAATATACACCGATTACAATAATTCACAATTTATTTTTCGCATTGTCAAATAGCCTATTCTTATAAATAATAATAATATATTTTTAAGAGATTCCTTTATCCATGTAACTGGCTAGAACAAATTTAAAAAAAAAAGCAAAAGCGCGCGAAATTGAATTAGACCGCCATTAATTTTTCTTTTTGGGCGCGGAGTGTAAGGTCGATATTGTTGCGACTTTATAATTTATTATAAGTGTTATCTGTGTTTTATTTGGATTTGTAAGCTCAACTGAGTAAGTAATTTACTTCAATATGTATGATTCGGTGATTTATGAATGTTAAGATAAATTCGAAATTAGAACTATTTTTGATTTATTAGCAAAAAGTTTGAAGAATTTATATTCTTTGTTTTTTTTTTTAATTTATTTCACTTGTGTATGCTAAATATAATTATTACCAAATGCCTCATTGATTGACGCTTGCTCTCCATGAATCATATCGAGTATTCTTTGATGAATAGTTTTATTGTACGGCTACTATATGGAATTGCATTAAATACTTTATATTTAATAACACATTCTTAGCTAGATCATTACGTAGTATAAAACAAAGTCGCTTTTTCTGTCCCTATATCCCTATGTATGCTTAAATCTTTAAAACTACGCAACGGATTTTGATGCGGCTTTTTTTTAATAGATAGAGTAATTCAAGAGGACGGTTTTTGTATATAATACATTGACAATTTAGTATAGAAACACTGATAATTTTAGAAGTTTCTAATGTGATGTCGTAAATAAACAAATTCTGTTGTACATTTAGTATCAATATTGCACCCGTGCGAAACCGAGGCGGGTCGCTAGTAAATGTATAAAGGCCTCTAAAATATTACAATAATACAACCTTAGTTGATTATCCTTAATTGTTTTGAATACTAAGTACCTACACATAAGTTTACATACAATAAACAATAGTTATAATTAATAAGTAAGTATATATTTGAAACTGATTTTTATTCGAGTATTATTTATAGTAAAATGAACAAAAATCCCGTCCCTTCAGCCAATAAGTTATAATGAGGTTTATACTTATATAATAAGATTTTACTTAAAATCAAAATATACTTTATTCAAGTAAGTTTTTACGAGCACTTTTGGATCGTCATTTAACAACTATGTTAAGCGAAGCTACCATCTGTTTGGAAAGCAGATTCTACCCATAAGAACCGGCGAAAGAGTCATTATGTAGGTACTCTTTTTCATCATCTAAAAACAACATCATGTTAGTTAAATACACACATTCATACCATATGTACCTATATAATACATCCTACCTGGAATACAACAAGTATTAAAACTGAAAACTTGAAACTCATTATACCGAAAGTGAGTTTATAAGATGATATAATCGTTCGCTGCTCTTCAATCCCAAACATACATTGTTATCATATATGTTATATGGTCGCAATCGGTTAAAACCAATGTAATACCACCCAGACGTATATCCATCGAAGGTTATTCAGTCCCTAAAAATCAGATAAGCTTGAAGTAAATGTCAGCACAGATAGCCGGCTAGATGCCTTACAGCCAGATATGGACGCAATCGTGACACGTCCGCGACACAGATCCGAGCCAACAGATGGTCCGCAACTAACACATTTGTGCTGTTTGGCAACACACCTTCATTTATATAAACACGATATATTTATATTTCGATATGTGATTATAATTTCCCCTGACCAATGTTTTAGACAGCGATGCCCAATCTGAATGATAACATTCAGGAAACGTTATAATTAGTTTCACAAGTATGTTTTTAAAAGATTCACTGTCTTTGCCATTTTGATAGGACCTGATGAATGGCGGGAGCAGGAGCGTTACTAGTAACGTACATAACTGGCGGATAAAGTCCGTTAAAAAGTGCATTGAAATTTCTAGCCAATCCGAAATACATAAATATAGTTGTACATTTTTCAAAACAGAAATTAAGAAAAATCAATGATATCGTATACCAACAATTAGTTATCATTTCATTCCTAGGCCCCCTTTATTTTAGGGCCCTGGTAGACTGTACTGCTTTGATATATGATAGCTACGCCACTGAGCGTTAGGTGCTTTTAGACGTGGGAGTGTTGTTTCATAGCGAACTTCTTATATACAATGACTGTTGTGAATTCAAATGTGTAATTTAACAATTTACACTTACCGCTAGACAAACGGTTTAAATACATATTCTTTATTACAATTGCATCCAAAACATGCACATGCAGTTTCAGTTGGATTCTCAACTATTTAATAACAAAGTCTTTCCGTAGAAGGATGCTGTAGGAACTATGCGTGTTAGTCAAAATTTAAAAAGTCGCTTTCTTTTTTACATTATGTATTTGTAATATCAGTGAAATTAATAATATTAATAATATCAAATGTATGTTTAATGGTGTCAATAATGCTTTAAAAATACCAACTAATTCTAAAAACAGACTTAATACAAAAAAAAACACTATATAATTACTAATTTATTTATTAAAATCCTTATCGTAACTTACCTTAAAATGTTTTTATTGTATGTCAAATTACTAAGAACAGAAACAGAAAAATCGGAGTGCTATACCGCCGTTTTTTTTATAAATCCGTTTTTATTTTATTACTAGCTGTGCCCGCGACCTTGTACGCGTTTAAATTTATCAAAAACAAAATATTATAGCCTAAGTAACTCCCTATTATATCAGTTATCTGCCAGTGAAAGTCCCGTCAAAATCGGTCCAGCCGTTCCATAGATTAGCCGGAACAAATAGACAGACAGGCAGAAGAAAATTGTAAAAAAAAATATTTTGGTATAGGTATGTACCGTGTATACATTAAGAGTAAAAAAGGGCTATTTTAATATTACAAACAGACACACAAATTTCATTATATGTATAGATTTTATACGACTGACATTGACTTATTTATTAACGGGTAAAAATGTTGCACACATAAAATTTATATATTTTTGTCACTTGCAACTCATTAGCATTATTGCAAGGTGTAGAACCAAAAATGGATTTAAGCTTACATGGTCGACTTGAACTGAAACACGTTTTATGTCAACATGAGTAAATCAACAATATTAATATTATTTATATAAATTACTCATTATGTTCAAATCAAATGCTTTTTATTGCACACTGAAGTCAAAACATTTATAAGGTGCATGGGATATTGTACAAAACAATGTACATAGGTATATCGAACTAAACAATCACAAATTGACATAAAAAGCCACTGAGTTTCTTTCGTGGATACTTCTCCAATTAGGGTATTTTTATTTCATTGTTGGTAGTTTTTTAATATGACAATCAATAAGTATCTAAGTGTAATCTTCACAACAAAGCTAATACTATTACTGGATGGAACCTACCAACTCCAGAGTAAGTGACATAATATATACATTAATTTATTTTGGTATATTAATTCATTAAATGTATTTTTCAACTAATTCTTCGTAAAGTTCCAATTGTTTGGTTCTATAGGAATCGTTTTCTCTAGCATGTTCTATTACTGGATCAGATCGGTCTTCTACCAAATATTCCATGTAAGTCTCGGGATTATCGAAGGTCTTCTGCGCTATAACCGGATCCATTAGAATGTAAGGAAATATAGTAGCTGCTTCCACCATACCAAACATTCTTGCCTTCTCGCACCAATCCAGGAAACTATCAAGATTATAATTAAAGCTGTCCAACCTTTGTCTTGAATCATTATCTAGGGATTCCAAAAAAACGGAGTAATAATGTCGCAATACTTCACTTTCGTAACATTCGCGAAATCTTCTCGATGTAGTTAGGTATAAAAACGCCATGACATCGAAGGCCGGTGGAGCAAAACGCGTACACTGATAATCTATAATCACAGCATTTGTGACGAGATCTCCGTTATAACGAAACAAGATGTTGTTCATCCACAAATCCTTGTGTATGATGACATTTAAGGTGTCTTCGTATACTTTTAAACTATCACATGCCTTAATATAAAATTCCACTAACCGTTCCTCCAAATCTTCTGGATAAGTTTTAGAATTTTTTGACAGTTCTTTGAGGAAGTTGCTCGTCAATTTTGCAGCAGTGTGTAACCACGGCGAGTCGATAAATATCGGTTCAGTCATAACATTACTACAATCATCTAGAAAGTGGTACGATCGCTGTTCAATGGCAGTTTTCCTTGTAATATAGTTGAAGAAGGCTGCGTGAAAGCGAGCGATGGATGTAACGGTGACTAAAACATGGTTCTTATCTAAATATTTCTTAGCAGGAAATGATCTGTATCCTTCCGCGCAAAGGTCGGGCATTACTAATATGTTTTCAGTGTAAATATAAGCTTTAGGCCGCCAAGGGTTCGGATCTGTAATAAAACATAACGATTTTTGTATTTTTACTACACGAGCATGCTTTAATTAACTGACAGGCAAAAATGGATCAACTGAAAGGGTTTATAAAAGTGATGAAATCTCTTTATCTCTATCTATCTGTTGTTACTTTGTTGGTAAAGGTTTTATATTTCTTACTTTTTATAAAAACAGGCTCAATAATTTCGAAACTCTACTGGATTATCCCTTAAAATATGTGATTCGTGTAACATCCCTTTAACTTGGAATGAGGGCAAATGTTACTTGAATAAAATTGGAGTAAGAGCTTTCTGCAATTAACTTAGCTAAACTAAAACTAAAAAGAAACTAAACACAACAGTGATAGCACTGTTGTGTTTAGTTTCAAGGGTAAGCTAGTGAGTGTAGTTACAGGCGAAAATGACATAATTTTAGATTTAAAGTTTAGTGACGGCGTAAGTGGGTGATTAAATGTAGCGTCAATGTCTTTAGCGGTTGTGACCATACGATTTACCACCAGGTGGAAAATTCGTCAGCCTGTCTCTCAGATATATATACATAAGTTACGGACAACATTCCAAATTGAAAGGACGCTGGGGAGGAAACGAATCCGTTTTAGCTTTTCAATTATAAATGGAGCATATATGTGACACACACAGATGCTACACGTGAAGATGTCCTAACAAAGCTTTACATGACTTACCCTCAGCTCCCCCCATTTCTTCGAACAGTTTGAACATTAAAGCTTCCCTCTTATTAAACTGATTTTGGGTAATAAATTCAGCCTTCGGCTGGTTACCCATGGGCAAAGTTTTAACGAACAAGTGTATCTTCCTTACAAATTCCTCCTTCACGTGAAGCGTCAGCCTCAAGTGATCCCCGAGGAACCCGGCGATACCCTGGGTGGCTGATTTGAGATCATAGCTCACAAGCTGAGCTCCAGGTTTGGCAAGCCTATCCAATAAATGTTGCAATTGCTTCGCACTCAAAAGGTCGTCGAGACTCTTAGCACTTTGAGCACAGTACTCCATTATGGATTTCTCGAGACTTCTTTGAAGAAAACCTATCCACTACACAGGTTTTATACAATGCAGAATTTATTTATAAGATAATTTTATTGATCTTTGTCTTCTATTTATTGTTTCATAAATAGGAAATTGTGTGCAATTGCTTTGACGAAATAGAACCTTGAGCAGTTACGAATAAGGTCCTCATTATTCCAAAAGTTATCTCGAAGCATTCGTAGGAGATAAGGCGTTTGTATATATTTCGTTCTGTACTATTGATTATGGGCTTACAATACACGTTGTTTTAAATATTGAACTTCCATTGTTACGTTATTTCAAATGCACGCCGAATCATTTGACTACAGATAACATGCCTCGACAAATAAAACTAATCATGACAATTCAATTTAGAAATATTTTTTTATACTATTGAAACCAATTGAATAGTTATTTAAATAAAAAGTCCAGGGGGATAGCAATGTATATCGGAATTTATTAACACACGAATAAAAGACCAATTATTCATTTTTATGTAACTTTATTAGCTAAATGTTATTTGAAAAAGCGGCAGCAATTGGCGTAGTCGGCTTACAATACAATAAAAAAAATCTTATTTTGTGATATTCTGGCTGCCTCATACTACACCAATTGTATCGACTTATTAATCATTCAACGACTTATATTCTATGTTACTGATGCTAATATCTTAAATCGATAAAAATAATCTTCATAAAGCTTTAAACGGAAGATCTGTTCGTAAAGGAAGACAAACTTACAAGTGTATATTTATATACAATGCATTATCAGAGGCACTTACTGGCAAGATTTATTCTAATATAACATGTAAATATTTAAATAATTGTCATTTATGTAAAACCTACGATCTTAGATATCTTTATCAGTCTTAAATATAAAAATATAACAAATATGTTTTGAGAGTATGTTCGGAAGACCACAGTTACATTTAACACATCGAAAACTTAATCAAAGTAAACCTTAATCCATCGACATAAGGCATTTAATATAATAAATGAATTACATATAATTGGAATGCTGTTTCCTTTTCAAATTTAATAACAATTTGAAACTATACTAAAATTTATCTAAATTTATATGATTATATACATAATAAATTTTACAATTTGTTTTAAAGTAATACTAATACACAATACAAACATATGGCTCTCATATACATTTCTAAAATTAAATGTCATGTAAAATGTCATATTTCAATGCAAATTTTGTAAAGTCATAGTGCAATACAAACAATGCATACATGTAATAATTTGAGATAGTAATATATCTTAACAGTCGTTGTTTATGGAATGTCATATACCTAATTGTCATGCATAATATTTATAAAATATTACCAACATTATATAGATTATAAAAAGAGTCATGTTATCTTAATTTGTGTACAACATAGAAGAGAAAACATATACATTTTTTGATTAAAATATAAAATAATCAATGCCATAAAGATCTATAATATTCGAGAAAATACATATTTAAATAATTTTAGTCTTTTACGTTACGTGTTTCTAGACCAAGTTCAGATAGGCCATCTCATATAGTGCTCACGTGACTGTTTCCTTTTGTGCCCTACATGCGTTGATTCCATCTAATTCTTATCAGGGAAACGCAACAGGCCATTTATCGACGACTTCAATCATCACAATCAAATCAAAATAATTGATTTTTAAGAAGTAGACCAGTGAGTAAGAATATATTGAGTTTATAAATATTTACTGTACACACTTGTGGGTGTCAAGTGCGAGTTACATAATTATGCAACTGACTAACTTGAATTAATATCAGAATCAAAGTACATGTTATAAAAACATTGTAATGAACACATATTTACTTAAAATTCAGTATAACGACGTCATAATCTCAAATTACGCGCAATTTGTTTAGTAGGCCAGAGTAATAGGGGATTCTACTATGTTTGAAAAAGTGCTTTTAAAAATAGTGATTTTTTTTAATAAAAAGCCACAATAACATACGTATCGGCAAATTAAACGTGCCATAAAATTAAATTAAATTTAAAACATTTTTTGCTAAGTAAGAAAAGTTTTGAGAATTTAGTTTTATGTTTTCGTTCCAGAATAGTAGACAAGAAACACGGCTGAATAAATTAGTTACCTACTCTTCTATATTAAAAATTACAACTCATTAAGAAAAATCTTGCGTTGCTTATGATGCAAATATTATACACACATAGATACATTTTTGGTGCTCCTAGGTTTAAAAGTGAATTATTATTTTAATATCATTCGGTATGTTTTGTCTGTCAATAAACAAGTGAAACACTTATAAATATTGAATATAAAAATGTGTTCGTTCTTGTAGCACTAGCACCATAACATAACCGTATAAAATAGGTCTTTTTTGCAAAATAGAATAGTAGGATTTTTTATAAAAGTTGGCTAATAATACAATTCTTCAAAATGACATACGATTGGAGCTCATATTTCTTAGATTAAAATATCTTTTAGAAATATAAATATGAAACGGGTTATCTCAATGACTGTCGGGTGAGGCGGAGCGGTCAGGCGGAGCGGTCAGGCGGAGGAGTCGCGCAGCAGGCGCGCGAGGTGCGTGAGCGCGGAGGGCAGCGGGCGCGGCGGGTGCGGCGGCAGGTAGTGGTGCGGCGCGGCGGGCGGCGGCGGCACGCGCCACGCCACCACGTGCTCGCGCCCCGTCGTCTGCGACGCGCTCACCGTGAACAGCACGCGCCGCTCCCACGCCGCGCGCAGCGCCGCCAGCACCTGCCGGCCCAGCGGCGTGTCGGGCAGCAGCGAGTGGCGCGGGAAGCCCACGGCGTAGTAGGGCGCGCCCGGCCGCGGGTGGCGCGCGCCCTGCCGCCCCGACCGGAAGTCGTACGTCACGAGGATGGACGCGGCGTGCGGGTGGCCCGGCAGCGCGCCCGGCTCGCGGCGCCACGCCATGGAGCCGGGCGGCTGCTCGCCCGCGCGGCGCCGGCGCGCGCGCCGCCCGTGCCGCGCGCCGCACACGAGGCACGCGATGTAGGGGCGCTCGCCGGCGGCGCGCAGGCGCTCCAGGTGCTCGCGCAGGCAGCGCAGGTGCAGCACGTGGTGGCAGGCGGCCAGCGCCACGGCGCGCGCGGCGTGCGGCTCGGGCGCGGCGGGCGCGTCGTGCGGCGCCAGCGCGTCGTGCGGGTCGAGCGGCCGCGCGCACGCCCAGCACAGCGCGCCCCACTGCGGCCGCGACACGTCCGACACCCAGCGCCAGATGCTCTCCTCGTCCTCGCTGTCGCCGGAGCCGGAGCCCGAGCCGTCCGAGGCGCCGTCGAGCTCCAGGTCCGCCGTCACGGCCAGCTGGTGCAGCTCGGCGCTGAGCTTGCAGTCTGTCGGCGAGTGTTTCGCTGATTAGATCGAGATAAATATAGAATGACAAAAGATAAACAACTCATTTTTCAAACAAACTCCGACAGAGTCTTATGGGGAGGACCGCGTCAGTCCAAGTGTTTGTAGTTCACACAGTCGCTCGCGATACCTATATTCCGGTCGTCGGAGGCAGTCAGCAAGTCCGGGCCGGAGTCAGCCGCCTCGAACACATCGTCGCTGCCCGCGCTGCAGTTCAGCAGCTCCCCCACCGCCGCTTGCTGATAGAAACGAAATAAAAAAACTTTAAGAATTTATCAGTCATCAGTAATAAAATTTAAATAAAAAAAAATATTAATTAAGGGAATTAAATAAAAAACATCGCTGTTCATCGAAGTTACTTCCTGTGTTGTATGTCGAAGCTACTTTACTCGGCTGTGAGGTCACGCACCTGCAGGCTGTCCTTGCTCTCGTGGCTGAGGTAGGTGGACACGGTGTCGACGCTGTGGCGCCGCGCCGAGCGCGTGCTGCTGCTCTCCGTGTCCGTGTGGCGCTCCGCCGCCGCCGCCGCCGCCGCCGCCCTGCTGCTACCTGCGCGCCACAGTACTCTTTATACTTATTGCAGCTTGTATATGAAACTCAAGTCCTGAAATGCTGGATCGATTTCGGATTGTGTAATTGAAATGAAAATTAGGATTATAGGAAGTCGTGCTTCATAAATGTGTGTACCGTATAGCCGTATCCATTATTAGTGAATGTTCTCACATAAATATTTTAAAATATATACACATAATATGTTGTGCCTCTAATTTTTTTTCTTTATATGTTGTGTGTCTATGTGTCTCATTGTCTGTTGTCTCGTTTTTTGTTACTAACGAGAATTAATTTCATAAAATATAATCCTTTAAATTTGAATGAAATGCATGGTATATGTTGTGGAAATTACACATTGCTTATGAAATAAATCAAATATTTTTACTGAATATATTGAGATTATGTAATATTTGTCGAGCCAATCCTGGCTTCCTGTCCTTCGGGGAGGCACTTCGCGCTCCGTTCCTTTCCCTCGAATCCCGCGTCGAGTGCGTATGCGCCGGCGCAGACTTTACTGACTGCACGGATTTAGCTGACTTCACAGACTGCATGGACTGAACCGATTGGACTGAGTGCACACTGGAACCCGTGTGCTGCTGGGGTATTCGGGCTCTCCTAGCTGAAATAAAAAGATACATGATATAATTTTAATTTTCATCCAGTGTAAATCTCTTAAGATTAGAGATGATATTAACGTCGACACAAGCTCAAAGGGATCTCGCAAAGTACAAGTAAAAGAATCCAAAGCTTACCGTCGAGACAAGGACGCTCGGGCGGAACTGGCGCGTGCTGCGAGTGCGGCGCGTGCGGCGCGTGCGGCGGCGCGGCGAGCGGCGCGGGGGGCGCGGGCGGCGCGGGCGAGCGCGTGAGCGGGTAGGGCGGGTGCGCGGCGCGGCGCAGCAGCCGCAGCGGCGCCGCGCCGCCCCCGCGCGCCGTCATGCTGGACACGCACAGCACCCAGCCCTCCCACTGCACGGCGTCCACGCCGCGAGACCACGCATCCTCCAGTCGGCATTGCACCTGCCGCAAGATTTTTAATTAGTAACATATATTACATATATATGTCGGAGACGGTCATGAATTCCTTAGCGTAACGAAGCGCGGCACGATTACCGCGAGGCGGCAGCACTGTCGTTACGTCACGACGCGACAAACTTCGTGCTACGACGGAGCCTACCCGGTGGAGGCGCTCAGAGACGACTCACTTACGATTCCGCTCTCGTGAAGATCAGTACCTCCATCCTAGGAACTGTCATTCGCTTCGTTACCAAGTGTGATACAATGTGATACTGAACTCCTACTAAGTGTATTAAGTACTAAAAAACGTAGACTTAACGTGTTCCTGTATTCGCGGTTTCCTCTTTGCTCGATCACCCAGTAATACGCCCCTATGATGTCTGACGATCGTACTGATGTCGCTGTCGATCCGACATATACATATAAGCAATAACTCCTCAAGTTAAGCTGTCAATGCCCTACCAACTTGATTTTTTATATTAAAATCCACCAACCTCCATGGGCAGGGGGTCGTATCGCAGCTCGGCGGCGCGCGGCGGGTCGGCGAGGCGCGCCCACTCCCAGCGCGCGCCGCGGCCGCCCGGCGACTGCACGCTGTAGCACGAGCGACGCACCGCGCACTCGCCTACGCCTGATACACATCAATAGATTATAATATAATACACTTTGTTAATAATACATACAATAAAGCAAGAAACATTAACATTACAGCACTAAAATGGGACCTTATCCAAGTCTGTCACTAAATAGTATAAAACAAAGTCTCTGTCCCTATATCTCTATGTATGCTTAAATCTTTGAAACAACTCACTCAGAACCAGCTTTGCTGATTCGTGAAGCCAGGGCGGGTTGCTAGTTTCCTTATAAATTTCAAAGTCACAATCTATTATTCGGAGACTCTAAAACTTAGTTTAATGCTTGGTGTTTCTTGTAGTTCAATTTAGGTATTACTTAATTAATGTTTTCATTTTAATTTATAATGCATTTCTTAAATATTGGCACAATCTATACATACAATAAAATTGGAGTATTTGTTTGTAATATTAAAACAAACCTTTTTTACTCAATGCATATGTATACACAGTATACCAAAATAACATATACAATTTTTGTCTGTCTGTCTGTCTGTCTGTCAGCTAAACTCTGGAACAGCTGAACCAATTTTGACTGAGTAACTTAGGCTACAATAATATATAATTTTAATAAATTCAAAGGCATACAAGGTTGCGGGCACAGCTATTATAAAATAAGTAATAACATCACAAACAAACAAATACACACACTCATCTCATTAAATATAATTCACTAGAAGTTTTTACCTGGTGTGTCTGAACTTTGAGTAAGTGTACGTAGGTTGACATAGTGTCCTTTGAGTGCTGGCTCTGCATCGGACAGTACTACTCTCGTTAGTTTCTTAGCGTGAGCTCTCTCTAAAGTGCGAGCAACTCCAGGGGAGTGGGGTAGCCACTGCCCTTCGTGCTGCCACTCCCATACCACCACACAATGAACAGACGACATCACACTGAAGTTGTCATATCCTTAAAAGAAAATTGTATTTTTCAACTGTGTAGGGAAATTGGATAAATTTTAATATGGATTTTATTTGATATTATCGAAAGGACCTTTGTTTTCACCTTATCTATTATTTACACTAACACATTCTCAATGTTTACATTATCGGTGACTAATGTCCCATTTGTTTTATAACAACTTTCAAGCTATACTAAAACTTTAATTGGTCCTTCTTCTTGCAAGCAATAAAGCTACCATACATTTCATAATCGACAGAACAGATAAATAAACACTAATAAAGGCACATACCATTTCCAATTAGTTTTAAACGGCCTGAAACTCGATACACATCAATCAGCACTTATTATTTAATAAATTTCATTGTCCATTATCACTTTTCAACTTATTTTAACAGTTATTTATATTAAAACGAAGTATTTAGTATCTAAGGATATTTTAAAGTAGAAAACGAGTTATAAAACTCGTTATTATATGTAAATCACAACTTTTTTCTCGTGAAAGGCGAGAGACCAATGGCATAAGGAATTTCGATGTCGTTGTCGTTGATTGACGCTTGTTGCTATTTGACTTGACATTTGACACCAATGTCACTAAATATTGTGAATTAAATTAATAAACACAGTACAGATATATTCAAATTATACTTTTGTAGTATTTTCTAATAAAAATACTTAAAAAATGCTTTGCTTTTAATAAAGATATCTCATATCGTGCATATAACAAACGTACATCACATAATATGTATAATGTACGGACGAACATGGAAAATAGAGTAAACTTATTTGAAAAGAAAAAGAACCATGACTATGATAAATGACATGAATAAATATACGATAAATAATTAACACTTAAATCATAATTACCTTTGTCATAAAAAATATAATGTACCATCGATAGCATTATAAATGATGAACCCTACTCCAAGAAAAACCACAACTTCAAAGGATTTTTATAAGCTTTTACCAATGGACGAAGGAATGGTTTGAAAAAAATCCTTCTTTTATTTACAATAATATCTTAGTATTATCAAATATTTGAACAATATTTGCTTTTAATTAGCGCGTTCCTTTAAATTTTTGACAAAACCAAAAATGTATTTTACAGTAAACACTCTGTGCTTTCAATTTTGACAACTAAATGATTGGATTGATTTGGTAATTGGTTATCGGCTTTTTCAATAGAATACATTTTCATCGGCGTCTTTTATTGGAATCGAAACAAACAAACATTTTAAGCCCATAACAATGTCGTATAACAAATGTATGTAAAAATGTAATGTCTTATAGATTTATAGTTTTATAAATTTATGTAGCTTTTCAAAGTCTAACATTATTTTAACTTTCATGCTTAATATTTACTATTATGTGTTTTTCTCTTGTGATATCAGATGGAACACGAAATTCTGGCCGCTACAATTCCCCAAGACCATTCGTACCACCAGGAGAGGTGAGAGAAATTCTGAAGTTGAATTTACATTTACTTTAAACTTTTATTCCCTTGAATAACAGAGTATATATTATCACAGCTATATGACGGGCTCCTAGATACCTCTGGCGCTGGCCCTAAAGTCACGAGTTACTCACTAACTGTGCCAAGCCATTGTATGTCCTCAGGCATATATTGTATGAGTTGTGTGGACATGATGTTACCCATCTCTTGCAGTATCTGACTTACACCAATAGCGCTGTTTACAACTGTTGTTTGTTATTCGATATTTTTAAGTACAGCCTTTGGTGTTCATTTCTGGACTTGGTGTAAGCCTCTTAGAGAGTGACTAAAGGCTGAGAAATCATTATGGTCACGAAGAAGCAGTTTCGTGAACATGCTGAGTTCTCTAGACTTAATTAGTCAGTAAGCTGATCTGGATTCCTAATATGTGAAGACCTTTTGGAATTGTAACAAACTGTTACACCAATGATAGGCTTGTGAGTATTTACAATGCTATAATTTCATTGGGTCAAGATCATAATAGGAATGTGGTGTAACATGGCTATTGTGCACTCATTTTTACGTTATGGAAGGTGTGTGAATGAGTCCAAACTGTATTGGTTAGTTTTCTTTCCATTTGTTACATTTGTTTATTGAAAAAACAAGTCATAAAATATGGTTGAGTGAGAGGGTAGGTATGTGTGTTAGTATAAGTTCGTGAATGTGGGTGCACATAGCCAACTCAGCTAACTGATGCCAGTTGAACACGGGAAGAGCTCAAGGCAACTACAGCAACCATATGGGACTTCCCCAACAGTCTCCGAATGTTCAGTATAATAAGCCAGTGAGTACAATTTTATATTTAATAATAATTAATACAAATCTTAATCATTATTTAATTATGATCATGAAATCTCAATGTTATGAAATTACTTAATAATAACTTAACTGAAATTTTTAACAAATTTTTCAAAAAGATAAGTAATGTAATTATGTGTGTGTGTGTATGTTTATACATTGAGTTTATATTGTAATTCCAATTAAATGAGATGTTAACATACATAAACAACTTGAACCTGTATTCAATTAATTACCTTGATATTATTGGTTGAATTTTAAAATAATAATTCATTGTTATGAATTATTGGAAAGCTGTAGTTTAATGTCAGCTAAGTTGTTATCAGGACTTTGAAAATGTGGTTAATGTGATAATATATATTTAGGAAGTATTGTTATATTGTGAACAAAGATATAAGAATTGATAGAACTGTTGCATAGTACAACATAACTATTATATGAAATATGTATATGTCTTTATTCCATTAATCTTTTGGAGTATAATATGTTTTATAAACTAAATAATAATATGATTATTAAAAAATATGAGATGTTAAATTGTTGTAGGTATATAATTAGTTTCTTTCAATCATAGCCACCATTGAGTCAGTCTTTCAACACAGCTCGCCCTGTACCACTTCCCGTTCCTCCACCAGTAAGTAATCTCTCTTTAACTTGTTTACACTAAATAAATGAGTTTTAATGCACAAACCTAACTCTGACTTAATAATTTTTCTAAGATTCGTGATACACTTACTTATCAATGGTGAAAATAAAAACTAATATTGGTTGGCAGATGCATGATGATGCACGTGCAAAATATAGACCAAACAATATTGATGTGTTGTTGTCTGTCATTCTGTCTATGTTTTCTATTGTTAAGTTTTATTGCATAAAATTACGTCTGTAACTTCTTGCGTGTTTATAATAATAATTATTTGCTTTACATTTTATAAATTGCTTGGCACCAGCAGCAACAACAGCAACAACAAGAACAACAGCCGCCACCGAAGCAACAAGATACTGAGATGAATTCTGAGGTGATGGATACTTCTGGTGGAGACAATTCTCCTTCCCGGCCACCCTGGATGAAATCCAAGCTACAAGGTGGTGAGTATATCTTTCACTATTATGGAATAAAAATTATTAAAATTACTCAAAACTGATACTCCCAATATAGGAGCTGAGATGGCCCAGTGGTTAGAACGCGAGCATCTTAACCGATGATTGCGGGTTCAAACCCAGTCAAGCACCGCTGATTCATGTGTTTAATTTGTCTTTATAATTCATCTCATGCTCAGCGGTGAAGGAAAACATCGTGAGGAAACCTGCATGTGACAAATTTCATAGAAATTCTGCCACATGTGTATTCCACCAACCCGCATTGGAACAGCGTGGTGGAATATGTTCCAAACCTTTCTCCTCAAAGGGAGAGGAGGCTTTTAGCCCAGCAGTGGAATTTACAGGCTGTTGTTGTTGTTTGTTGTTGATACCCCCAATACCAATCAAGAAGGAATAGCGATAAATAAACCTTATGTATTTATTGTCGCAGTGTGTTTCCACACTGTGATACATCAGTACCAGTTTATATATATAAAATATATACTTCTTAAAGCGAATAATATTCTCGAATAGTTTAACTAAAGTTTTCGTCTTGCCTGCAGTGAAGAAGATCTCGAACAAGGAGCGTCGCCGGCGCCAGAACGAGAACCTGCGCCGCCTGCTCACGCCCAAGAACGCGCTCATGGTGCTCAACGAGATCATGCCCGGGGAGCAAGTCGCCAGCGTGCGTACCACGATTATATTCATGTTAATGCTGCATCAGAGTGACTTAGTGGAGTGGAGATTACATAGGACTAGACGGCTCATTATTTTATAAACATGACCTGAATATTAATTTTCTTGAAATATTGGACATTTACTTGGTGGTAGGGCTCTGTGCAAGCCCGTCTGGGTTACCACCCACTCATCAGTTATTCTACCGCCAAATAACAGTACTCAGTATTGTTGTGTTCCGGTCTGAAGGGTGAGTGAGCCAGTGTAACTACAGGCACAAGAGATATAACATCTTAGTTCCCAAGGTTGGTGGCACATTGATGATGTAAGGAATACTTAATATTTCTTACAGCGTCATATTACTAGTCAATTTCTCCACTCCACTTTGAAGGGTGAATGAGTGACCATTAGCAGAGGATTGGGTTCTTTTCGAACCAATAGTACAATTTTCACATTCATCCATGATGAATTTTAGTGCCATTACCTAGAACAGGAAAGTTGTTATTCCTGGGGGATGGTACACTAATCCTGGTTATGTCTCGAGCAGCAGTTCAAAGTGGAGGCGGTGTCCGGCGGCGCGCAGTTCTACCGCCCCAACGCGCACAGCTTCTGCGCAGACCTCACGCTGCACGGGAACAGCTACAAGGGCTATGGTACCCACATCTATTAACTCAGATCATACTAATATAATACTCATAGGCGGTACACAACTGACCTGCGTGGAATTAAATTAATTAGCTTATTTATATTGATACTAGCTTTTGCCCGCGACTTCGTTCGCGTGGACTTCAGGTTCGTCCCGTCTAGTCTAGTAATCGCTTAAAATCGCTTCGTAAATAAGCCATTATTTCTCGTACAAAGTAAAGGATAAGAAATGGTTATTGTGGGTTATTCCTAAGAGATAAACATATACCATCACGGACTTATTTGTGGACCTTTTTAAGTTGTACAATACTGTAGTACATTGTTTTGATCTATCTTGTAGGATTCGGTCAGCGTTTGCAATGTAAGCGCAAAAAATGTGTTTTTTTACGACCTCACATTAGAAACCTCAAAAATTGTAGCCTATGTGTTATTCTGATGTATAAGCTATATTGTGGTAAAGTTTCATTCAAATCCATTCAGTAGTTTTTACGTGAAAGAGTAACAAACATCCATACATACATACAAACTTTCGCCTTTATAATAGTAGTAGGACTATTTATATTGATACTTGTTCAATATCGGTTCGAACTCAACGCCTTCACAAAATATCAATATAATAGGAAATAACATTTGATATGTTTAACAATGGTTTCACTAGATGGCGTTGGGATCGAATTGAATCGCGATGATACTTCGCTCACGGATTTGTACATAGTGTTGATTATTTTAATAAAATTTGTCTTGCTCTGAAGTACAGTGTTCTACTAGTTCTAAGTTATACTGGGTTCGAGAAGTTTTCGTACGGAATCAGTACAATACTATTATTATAAATGTGAAATTCTCTCTGTCTCTGGTTTCGAGGCTGAACCACTGAATAATTATACCCGCTCGCAGGCGAGAACAAGCTGACGGCGCGCAACGCGGCGGCCGAGCAGGCCATCCGCGACCTCATGCTGCAGCGCATGGCGCGCCTGCTGGCCGACTCGCGCGACGGTACGCTAGCCTGCTAGCACGATATTAGATATTTTACATATTTCTACATCATCATCATCAACAGCCTGTAAATTTCCACTGCTGGGCTAAAGGCCTCCTCTCCCTTTGATGAGAAGGTTTGGAACATATTCCACCACGCTGTTCCAATGCGGGTTGGTGGAATGCACATGTGGCAGAATTTCTATGAAATTTGTCACATGCAGGTTTCCTCACGATGTTTTCCTTCACCGCTGAGCACGAGATGAATTATAAAGGCAAATTAAGCACATTAAACAGCGGTGCTTGCCTGGGTTTGAACCCGCAATCATCGGTTAAGATGCACGCGTTCTAACCACTGGGCCATCTCGACTCACCTACATACGTATGTCATACCACATATACCACATATGTCTACATATCATTGTAATAATATACGCAGGGAACGGCTCGACCACCGGCTCGACTGCGGGCTCATGCACGGGCGCAGGCGGAGGCGCTAAGGAGGGCGAGGAACCCCCGGAGGGCGAGGGGGAGAGCGAGGAGGAGTCGCTGCCCATGATCCAGCTGGCGTCGTACGCGCTGCACAAGCTGTTCGCGGAGTGGGAGTACGAGGGCCACAAGGTGCCCAACCTGCGCCCGGCTAGCTCCGTAAGTGTACCCTGGGGGCTTGGAGTGTGGTCGTGATCGTGACCGTGACCGTGACCGTGGCGTGGCGTTCGCAGGCGGCGGAGGGCGCGGCGGAGGCGGCGCCGGCGCGCACGAAGGCGCTGCCGGCGGGCGCGGCCGCCATGCACCCGTGCATGCTGCTGACGTACATGCGCTCGCAGCTGGAGTACCGCGAGCTGCCGCCCGAGGGCGACCGCCAGCACAACCTCGTGTTCGCCATGGCCATCGACGTGGACGGCCAGACCTTCGTCGGGCGCGGTGCGTGTCGCCCGGCCGCGCACTCTCCGCCGGCGCCGCCCCCTATTGACCGTTTCGTTCGTTTGCAGCTCAGAACAAGAAGGAGGCGCGGAAGCTGGCGGCCAAGGCGGCCTGCGAGGCGCTGTTCGACGTCAAGTTTGAGAACCTGTCCTCGTAGAGCCGCGCTCCCCGCGCTCCCCGCCGCCTGGGAGTCTTCTGTAGGGTTAAGTGAAGCGAGCGACGAATGGGAGCGCCCGGCCGGGTCGATCCGTGGTGATGTTTCTTATGGTGAGGACGGTGCTAGGTGACAGTCGTCTATGTCGCAATGAATGCGACGTCTGAACAATTAATTTGCAAGAATTTGAATCTTTTAACTTAAAACTGATGGATGTCAATTTAAATACACCAGGCTTTTTTGCTGTGTTCGATTATGTGGCTCTGAATGTCTTCCTGCTACCCTAACATTCAGATTGCTCGATCATAGCAACCAAAACTGTAACACCCACAGGTATTTTGTCTTTTAACTGTTACCGACAGCCACGTTTTAAGGCGCCGCCCACATCTTAATAGGAAATTAATTATATATATTAATATAGTTGAAGGATTAGTTTTTAAATTACATCAATAGGTTAAGATAATGATCTTATACATTAATGTTTTATAGACTGAAGTGAAATATACAAAGTGGAAATAGTTATTATAAGTATAATGTGACAATTTGACATTGAAATGAAATTAACAAAATAAAAAGCTTTACATATGTGCAATTGCAATCTGCACAAATTAAGTTGATCAGTGTAAAGTTAAGCTCTCTGAGATCTTTGCACATTGAAAATAATATACAGTGATTGCAATTGATTAATTGATAATATCAGTTACATACCACTCTGTGAAGATTTCATTGAAAACTTATTTCGTATAGTCTATTTTAGACAATTTTTTTTTTCATTACTTCACAACATTAATGATTAGCAAAACAATCTTAGCAACCGTTAGTAGGGCAGTGTATTATAATTTGTATATTTGTACGATACTCGCACCTTAATAGACGTTTTGTAGCTCTTTCATTCTTTATATCATCTACCTATTTGACATTATTAAACAGTCTTTCAAAATTTTGTAGGTAATTTCACTACTCAATTCAATTACATGTACAAAATTTGAAACTCAATATTCAATTGGAACATTATACAGATATACAAAATCAAATTATTACATATATATTAATCATAAATATACATTTTATTCAGGAAATCCAACTAAATCTCATACATTTTACAAATGTAAATTGAATGTAAAACTACCGTCTCGCAATATGTGTAGATTAGATTAGCAAAGCAGAACCGGATCAACAAACTATTTTGTTAATTATATACAATTAAATCAAAATATTCACGATTACAAAGGTATACTAACTAATAGTTTTATAGCATATTTATTAATCGGCAAACACAAAAAAACTTGGAAATTTATGAAAATTAAATAGATAAGTATATTGTTAAAAAGAAGCAACCGACCTCTGTATGACAAACAAAATCTATTTCCATATTTATTTTTCAAATTTGTGGTCAATGTTAAATTGATTTGATGAAGGGACATTGGCCGGTATCCCGTGACGCGACAACCGACCATTAAGCTGTCACTTTAGTTGATTTTGACTGGTAAGCTTTTCAGAAACGATATTAATTTTATATTTGTTATGAATTGTAAATGTTATGAAAGTGTTTTCATAATCAGTCTCATAATTAAATTTATTTATAAGCAATATTGATAATATAGAACATAATTGAACAAATGTTTGTTGTTTTTTTTACCCATTATTAATAATAGTAGTGCTGTGATGCTGATTTAAGGAGTAGTGAGTCTGTAATTACAGTTTTCGAATTAGAAACTTTCTCAGACTTAAGGCGAGGCAATTTTTTAATTTAACAGAAATACCCAACCAAACCGAGGAACGCTCTTATGCGCGTTCAACTTAATATCATAATTTGTAAAAACTTATTTTTTTCTACCATTCCTGCCGTGCGTTTGATGTGACTAATAACATTTCGGAGCTATGACAAGGAAATTAAAAGAAAACACTTTGCGACCGCTACATTTTTATTAACATTTAAAACATATAACTTTAGTCAAAAAACCTAATAAAAAAATTTATATCTCGTCCTGAAATTGTGCGGATTTTGATTAAAAAATAATAACAAAGTAACAAATAACACTTAACAAATCAATAAATAATACAAAACACGTAAATTTAATTAAAACAATGTTTATGTAAAGAATTAATCTTCAAGTTGCGCTACACGTGTAGGACGAACTTAATGTATGTTATTGTAACGCGTCAAAAATAGTTTATGTAAATCTAAAACCTTATAATGTATCCAATGATATTTTACATGTAAAAAGAAGAATATATCACAATTTACTATAAACATTGTAAGATTCAATTTATACAAAAATGATAAAAGAGGAAGGTTTACAGCTTTATCGTAAGAACAACGATTTCGGACAACTATATTGAAGAGAAAAGAAAATCGACACATAATTTAATTATTCTATATGACACGTCTTTTTCATCTGTAGGAATAATTTTGATTAATATTCATTGAAATAGTTAAATTTCAGTTCTCTTAAGTTGGCGGATTTATCGAAAATGAAGAACACAATAGAAATGAAAAAGTCATAAAATGTGTAATCGGTGCTAACTTATGGGCTAAGTTAAGTAAAATCCCAAAATTTAACAAAAGAGTTGTTAACCGAAATTAAAAAGAAATGAACAGTTGAAATAGCAAAATAAACTCCCCCGCCACCTAAACACAGGAAGTCATAATAAAAAAAAAATAGTTTGAGCATCATTTAAACAAGGTAATTTTTTTTAATATAATATTATATACATTTTGTATTAAGGAATCAAAGTTCTATAGTAATTGAAATTGTCAAGCAGTGTTACGGGGTATCGAAATACAAACTAAATAAATTACATTTATGTACGACAGTTATAAATAAATTTAATACCTGCATATCATGTAAGTATAAGCACTGCACTAAATTTTTTTCTATTAATATTATTTTTTTGTGTGTGTGGTCTGTTTGACGTTATTAATCATAGATAACAAGATATCGGCGATTTGATTCATTCACCTGACAAATATTTTTCTTTGTACTGATTAGTTTCATTGTATTGAACATTTCCATATTATGTAAGTTATTATGTGAAACCATACGCAACAAAGAATTTAAATAACAAAGAAATAATTTGTGTAACAATTACACACTTATAAGTAAAAACATTAAGATAATCTTAACTACAATACTCGTCAATTGGCACCTTATTGTACCTAATATTTAAGTGCTAATGGACGCTAACGAGACGCTTTAATAAATAAAAACATAAGTAAAAAAGAAAAAAAATGCTTCTAAAATTAAAGGCTGTTTTCTCTTTGCCTTTGCTTTAATAAACCTCGTTACAGAATTGAAAAAAAATGGAACTTACAGCGTTTATACTGTCTGCATAGGCACTAGGTACTAGAATCGCTTGAGATGATCCGTCGAATTCGAACATTAGGATATTTCTTAATCACATCTGCTACTATTTTAGCGCTTGTGTTCAATATTGTAATCCTCTAAAAAATCTACAACAACAGTGTCAAATATTCATAAGGTTTGCAAGTCTTGCAATATTGCCGCCATTAAATCTCTTCGTCTGAGATAGACGACCACCACGTCGCCACACTCTTCATCTGGTCTAGTTCCTAAAGTGGACGTCAATGTGTCAACAAAATATAACTGGGTTACAGCAGTCTGTAGCTCCACATGGAGAGTGGGCTCTGCAGCAGTGCGAGGTGTGGCGGCTCCTTGCCCCCGACCAGCAAAAGATGCAGCTGTCTCTCTCCATTCCTCGGAACGCTCCTCGCGCGTCTCTCGCCGAGGTCCTGCAGTTCTATGTCTCCGGGCCCCACACCGGAGTCCGGGGTCAGAGCGGAACCGAGCTTCCCGATATCCGGCCCCAGATAGTGAGGGTTGCTGAAGCCCGACGACGCCCCAGAGACGCCGTTCACTCTCTCGGCGCTCGCGTAGTCCGACGTCGAGAGCTCGGCCTCGTCCTCCGTCGACAGCGCGGGGGCGGCCGGCTCCCTCGTGAACCGGACCGACGCCGACTTCGACATCGTCACGCCGACCCTCGGCCGACTGCGCTCGAGCTCGGCCAGCTCCCGCCTCATGTCCTCCTCCTCCTCGGAGTCGAAGTACACGAGGCGGGCCGCCTCGACCGGCGACAGCACCGGCGTCGGCAGCACCATGTCCGCGAAGTCCGGCACCGAGATGGGGTCGCGCGAGACCTCGCAGCGCAGGCGCTCCTCGCGCGGGCTCTCGCCGCCGTCGGCCGGCTGCCGCTCGTCGATGACGTAGGCCGAGCGGGACTTGCTCAGCGACGAGCGCTCCGTGCGCAGCAAGCTCTCCGTGGAGTCGCGCTCGCCGGCCAGCACGGTGTACGAGCAGCGCGCGGCGCGCCGGATGTGGAAGCTCGACAGCTTGGAGATCTCGCGCAGGAAGCCGGCGGGCGCGGGCGCGGGCGCGGCGGCGGGCGCGGGCGCGGCGCGCGGGCCGAGCGGCGCGCTGCGCACGCGCCCCGCCGCGCCGCCCACCAGCAGCGCGCGCCCGTCCACGCGCGCCGACGGCCACTTCACGCTCTGCACTATGCGCTCCCACGTCTCCGTCGCTGGAAACAGAGCGAGCCGATGACGATGCCGAGTGTTGCTACTTTCGGTTTTGCATTAGGTATAAATAAATAAATAAAACTTTGATCGTTCGATACTAAGGTTACATACCGAAGTGGAACCTCCAGAGCTCGTTGGTGGGGTGTCCGTGCGCCTCCCCCCCGAAGATGTAGAGATGAGCCCCGGCGCGCAGGCCGGCGTGTCCGCTGCGCGCGCTGGGCGCCTGCTTGCCGCTCACTCGCACCGCCGTCCACACGCGCGACACTGTGGGCGGTTACGTAAATAGCTTTAGTTACCGATTTCGTATTACTCGTGTCCTTATGTAATATAGAGCTTATTAAAAAAAAATTGGAGTCTGGGAAGAGTCACCGAATGCTTTCTGTGTCACTTCGTGTTACACATTACTTCTTAAGTAAAACTTAATGAAGTAATTAATTGATTACAATGAAGATATCAATTAATTTTGAATTGTAAATAAGCTGTTCGTTTGACTCGTCTGTTCATTGTTCAATCAATATTAACGTTATTAGTGTTAATCGTAATATTGTATTAAATTTAAATATAATTTAATACAATATAACGATTAGTACGGCTATTATTATGGTTAAATACATATATGTATTTTATAACCAAAGGCACTATAAATAGTCAGTATAGTCACTATAAATAAACCTAACACGCGCAATATGAAACACTGAGCTGCACTTAATATTCTAATCTTGTATCTTAGCAACGGAATTCATAGAATGGATAATAAATGCGCCAGGCGTCTCCTAGCTATTAATTTGATTTAATGTATCAAAAATTCGTCTTCTTCGCTGTAAATTGCAAATGAAAATATGTCTCATAAACACATAACATTTAAATTTGTTAAATGTTTGCTAGTGAAGTAGTGACGAGTGGTCTCGGCCGTGCCCCTTACTGGTGTCGTAGTGCCAGAGGTCGGCGCAGTCCCGCAGGTCGCACTGGCCGCCGTGCACGTACAGCCGGTTGTCGTGCAGCGCCGCGGCGTGCCGGTGCCGCGCCGGGCCCGCGCTGCTCGTGCGCACCTGGTGCCACGACTCCGACTCTGCATCAACACAAACCACACTGTTCTACGTACAACACTAACGAGAGCGGGAAGCGGCCACCCGATTATGAAGACGAGATTCTGTGAAATACTCCACTTAGATTATGCGAAATACTCCACTTAGATATTTGCAGTTTTATTTACTTCATCAGAAGTCACTATTATGGACGACTGGATTTATTTGGTGCAAGGCACTTATTTCAATGATGATTTACCGTAGTGGAAAGCCCATAGCTCATTGGTAGATCCTCGAAGGTCTTTGTACCCGCCGTATATGAGCAGGCAATCCTTGAGCGCGTGCGCGGAGTGTCCGCGCCGGCCGCGCGGGCCGCACGCGGCGGCGCGCGCGTCCCGCGCCCCGCGGCGCCGCAGCGTCGAGTAGCTGGACTGCCCGGGCAGCTTGCGCCACGTCTCTATCTGTGAAATATCCTGCCTATAACTTCAGCTGTTCCAGCTTTACAAAACGATTTAATTTATAGTTCAGTTTTGTTAGAGACAATCCGGCGTTTTAGATGTTTATAATATACTATAAATAATATCCTTAAATCTTACATTTATAATTTTTGGTTTTGGATTGACGACCATTACTGACGTGTTCGCGCTTTAAAACCTTAACAAAACTAGTAATATCTTATCGTTACTACCGATGGTTTTTTTTTACCAAAGAACGCAGCTCCTCGAAAAAATCGGCCTACGTGCGGTCTCGAGAGGGACCTTCTCGCGTCATGATCAAACGTTAATGTTACATTTCTTACCTCATCAACAACAACAACAAACAACAACAACAGCCTGTAAATTCCCACTGCTGGGCTACAGGCCTCCTCTCCCTTTGAGGAGAAGGTTTGGAACATATTCCACCACGATGTTCCAATGCGGGTTGGTGGAATACACATGTGGCAGAATTTTTATGAAATTTGTCACATGCAGTTTTCCTCACGATGTTTTCCTTCACCGCTGAGCACGAGATGAATTATAAAGACAAATAAAGCACATGTATCAGCGGTGCTTGCCTGGGTTTGAACCCGCAATCATCGGTTAAGATGCACGCGTTTTAACCACTGTACCATTTCTTACCTCAGTGTCATATATCCAAAGCGGCGTCTCGTTAGATAGCGCACCGGCCTCGCCGCCGAAGACGTACAGCTTGTTACCATGAGTGGTGGCGGTGTGTTCCTGCAGTGCGGGCGGCGGCTCCCCTCGCGCCTCCAACCGCTCCCACCGGCTGGTTGCTGAGTATAGGATAGAGCGAGTTACGCGCTGCTTTGAAGATACGTCAGTATAATATCTTATTGATTTACTAGCTTTTGCCCGCGACTTCGTCCGCGTGGAATAGTGACTTCCGGCAGAAAAGTATAGATAGCTGTGCCTGTGACTTCGTCAACGTGTAACTCCTTGTGTGTTATTAAATTAAAATGTATTGGTAATATTATTTTCATCACGTTCACATGGGGCTTAAGTACCTATAGAACCAAAATACTTTAGCGCAAAGCTTCCGGGTAAACTATATTGAAAGTTGACCCGTCCGGCACGTGAACATAAAGATTTCTAGAACTGCTAACACGGGAAAGAGCAACGTATAACTGACCATGAGAGAAACAACTGACACCGAGATCTACTCCGGCAACATGAAAAGTCTGCCCTTGAGCCTTATTAATTGTCATTGCATAACACACCGAAACTGGGAATTGCGTCCTTTTAAATTGGAATGGAAAATTATTTGGTATTAAGGGTATTCTGGGAATAAAGACGGTTTCTCCTGCACCGCAACCTGTTAAAATTTGAGCCTCGATTATATTTTGTTGCAACTGGGTTACTTTTAGTCGAGTTCCATTGCAAAGTTTTGGTGGTCTTAAATTTCGGAGTAGAATAATCGGAATGCCAATTTTTAAACAAATTTCGTGAGAAGGAAGTCCGGGCATATTTAAAGAATTTAAAAATTCTATCGGGTAATTAATAGTTTCTTGTTCATCGACCATTCTATTTATTGATCTATAAACTTTGCTTTCCCCCTGTATGTTCGACAGTATTTTGTTATTAATCTCAGTTGCCTGATCATTGCGAGGAGTTAAAATAGATCTTTCGCATAGCCAAGAATTGTCCCTATTCAATATATTTGTTACGTCACCGTAAACTGACGATATAAGATGTGATTGAGATTGCACTATACAACATAATTCAGGCGTCAGAATAAGTTTTCCTTGGTGTAGTTGTGGATAGGTACCTTCACCAATCTTTAATAATGTATCAGAAAATTGACTATCATCCGGGTTATCTCCTATTCTCACTCGCATGTTTATAGTCAAATGCACCGACTGTATATCACGCCACAAATAAGAGCTTTTCAGGCAAGCCCTAACCTCATCAGCTCGGGTTCCCCGTGGTATTACCGGTAAGGTTTGTCGGAAATCACCACAAAATAAAACCGTGATACCGCCCATTGGTCGATCATTTTGTCTTATATCCCTTAAAGTTCTATCTACTGCTTCTACTGCTTTTCGATGGGCCATCGTACATTCATCCCATATGATTAAATTACACTCGCGTAATACCTTAGCTTTGTCACTATTTCTTGAAATACTACAGGTTGGACTTTCCGTGCAATCTAAATCAATTGGTATTTTGAACATTGTGTGAGCCGTTTTACCTCCTGGTAGCAATGTTGCAGCTATCCCGGATGAAGCTACGGCAAGAGCTATTTTACGTTGATTTCGAACATAAGCCAATATTCATTTAGTCAAAAAGGTCTTTCCAGTTCCTCCAGGTGCATCTAAAAACCATATTGTTCCCAAATTATTTTGGACACTTCTGCACACGCGATCATAAACTGAACGTTGTTCTGCAGTCATTATTGGGATACCGTTTTCTAATGTTGTCAGCAGTTCCATTAAGTTGTAGCTAATCTCTGCGGAATATTCCCTATTAGTTACTTCTCCGACTGAGGTTGGTGTTGGCAAACCATATTCACATAGTGATTTACCGCCAACTGCTGTTAACTCATCCTGAAGAGCTAATAAGCACTGATTTATGGCAAGATCACGGAAATTATCATTAGTTGTGCCTTCATCGTTGTTAGATATATTTCTAAGAAAGTCTTCTGAAAATTTTTTTTTATATTTTTCCCATAATTGTACAGCATCTGACAAATTACAAAATGTGAGTAATGTTACAAATAAATTACGTAACCGTCTTGGATTATCACTAACACAGGATTCTGCTAAAGCGTCATCCCAATGCTGATCATTTTCTAGCAAATGACGCGCTTGGCAAGCTGCATGATAAGTGGGAAAAACAACATCGTCTACTTTTCTCAAATCTATAAGTGAGGTTGGTCCTCGCACAGTATGTAATAATAATCGCAAATAGAAACACTCAGCGTTGTTAGGATGAACGGCGTATACTCTGCCAAGAACATGTTCTTTGAAAATACCTGACTCACCATCTACAGGCCTGCCACGGCGTCTTCGATTAAAGACACCTCGTTGCTTATCGTAGGTATAATACGATGGAACTTCCTCATATAAAAGAGATTTTGCAAAATCATCAGTTTGGCAAAGTCGAAAGAATGCTAATAAAGTTGTTTGTCTAGGGTTCTCTAACCGTTCTGTGACATTTTCGGCGTTGAAATATATACGTTGACCACTTTCAAGATGAACATCCAGATGAGTCACAGGTGGAAATCTTTCATGAAAGTTGAAACTTAAGATCCGCCACACAGCTTCTGAAGAACTTATATATCTGCCTGACTGATATCTTGTAACTTCATCATGTTCATTTCTCAAAGCAAATGTAGCTTGGTCACTGCCCTTATTAATGTACTTACAAATATATTTTATTGACTCTACACTATTACACATTTCAACATTTATGTGAGCTTGAAATGCTCTGGACAACACAGGAGAATACGGAACGACCCACCTATTGTCTAAAAATAACCTGTTGTCCAGATACTCGCTTTTCAACAGTGAAACCACCAGTATCTCTTGAACGGCGACGATATAATGGGTATCCATCATGTCCTGTTACAGTTTCATCCACTAAGGCTTTTGGATATCTTTTAGTGCAACGACCGTCTTGCATGCAAGGAGAATTTCCGTTAAATACACCACATGGACCATGTATCATATGAGATTTAACAATGTCGTATAACTCAGGATCTGCAATCGGACTTGGAATTTCAGCACTGATTAAACTGTCTACATCATTAGGTCGAACCTTATCTTTTAACCAAACCAGGATATGTGCGTGGGGTAAGCCGCGTTTTTGCCATTCAACACTATACATGTAACATAATACTTCTCCAAAAATGTTATCTTTGGTAAGTAGATCTATCATTGATTTTAATTTTAAATGAAAAACTCTTGCGATGATATCATGACGGTCATGCGGTGCTTGACCCTCAAGAAGCTCCCGAGTGATTTCATCCCACTTAGGATTGGTAGTTACAGTAATAAATAAGTCGGGACGTCCATATTTTCTCACGTAACAAAAAGCATCTTGAGTACGTTCGTGCATGTAGCGTGGACCACCAGTAAAAGAAGAGGGCAAAATAACTAAACGGCACATATTCACCGTATCATTATCTTGCTGCATGGCGTCGCGAAGGTGCACGTATTCTTCAGCGCGCAGCTGCCTTTGATTAGATCGTATGTAAACTAATCTTTCGGTTTCAATTTTTGCGTACATGTCTACAATAAACTGATTGAATAAGCCACGAAAACGTTGCAAGTATACAAACCTATTCCGTCTTACTTGCAAGTGGTAACAGTAAAATTGAAGGCATGAAATCTTTTTATTATAAATAGGTGCGCCTGTACGCGGATCAGTTTGGTATAAAGCAAAATTATAACCATCTTCCCCTCGACAATATATCAAAGGATATTGCAAACTGTCGTAAGCTCTGTGGGTTTCGTAAATACGTTGCAAACGATTGTCTCTAGAACGGATAACGATATCACGCCTATCACATTCCTGGTCGACCAATACCACAGCAACTTCATTCGTGGATGGAGCATTGTAACGCCCAGGGTGCTCCTGCGTTGGACGCCTATCGGCATTTATAACAATTTTATAATTGTTATCATGATCTCCAGGAAGAGCTTCTAATGCCGATTTAAAACTGCATACATACGAATTAACCTGATGCAACATGTTCTGAAGTTGTGAAATGAGTTCAGCATTTAAATTCGGGAAATATTGATTTCTTATATTCGACTGTTCGTCGTAGTCGGATACAAAATATATTTGAAGAAACTTAGGTTGGTCTTCAGGCAAAAGAGATCCTATCAAATGGTAAACTTGACCTTGTATCTTAAAAGTAGGCATGAAAGGACCTTCGGAGATTTGTTGCGCACCAAAGGATGTCATCTGAAATGCACTATTATAAGTGCGAATGTTGTCTAAAAACTGTTTAGATTGCACATGTTCCCCCAAAAGTAGTGATTTCAAAGGTTCCGGTGGGTCTTCGAATGAAGGCAAATTTATTTTGCCTCCAGAACAACAGAAACCAGCCGACTCCTTACTCCACTTTGAAGCATTACAAAAAGAACATACCACGTTCATATCGCCTATTACAGAAGATGATTTGTAATCAATTGTGAGGTTATAAGCAAACCCACTTTTATATTTGTCGGACCATGCCACCGTATTTCTAGGTTGGTCTTCTATGTATACATCTAAGTTATTAAGACTATGTCGAAATCTGTCTGCAGTAAGACGGGCCTCTCGCTGTTCGTCCGTTTCAAGAGACCGAATATTTTCGATTCTTAATCTTTCATTAGACAAACTTATTAATCGTTCTTGTCTCAAAGAATTGTAATGTTCGCGTACCGACTCTAGTCGTTGTTCATGCTCATGTTCATCTTCGAGAGATCTAATAATATTGTGGTGCACCCTATCATTTGTCAAACGGTCTTCATATTGAGTAAAAGTTTCAGATTCTCGAGATAAAATATGACTTTCGCGGTCAGCTGTGAGACGCAATTCCCTCTCAGTGGAGGTTTCTGACTCGCGAGACAATATATGACGTTCGCGGTCAGCTGTGAGACGCAATTCCCTCTCAGTGAAGGTTTCTGACTCGCGAGACAATATATGACGTTCGCGGTCAGCTGTGAGACGCAATTCCCTCTCAGTGAAGGTTTCTGACTTGCGAGATAATGCATGCCGTTCGCGGTCAGCTGTGAGACGCAATTCCCTCTCAGTGAAGGTTTCTGACTCGCGAGATAATGCATGCCGTTCGCGGTCAGCTGTGAGACGTAATTCCCTTTCAGTAAATGTTTCAGACTCGCGAGATAAAGTTTGTCGTTCGCGGTCAGCTGTGAGACGCAATTCTCGCTGTGAAGCAGTTTCAGCTGCTCGGGATAACACATGTTGTTCTCGGTCAATGGTAAGCCTCAGCTCTCGTTGAGAAAAGCTTTGAGACGCCCGTGATGTAGCTCGTCCCTCTCTGTCAGCTGCTAATCGCATCTCTCTCTCTGAAGAGCTTTCATTGGCTCGAGAAGTTGAGGCACTAACTCTCATAGAGTTTAACCGATGTGCTCTTTCCTCTGCCGATTCTTGAGAACGCGCATTTCTCATCCTCTTAGCATCTCTCGAATTTCGAGATAAAGATGGTCTTTTTTTAGGTGGCATTGTGTATTTTCAATCAACAGTAACCAAAGCTACCTTACACTTACGAAACCTATTAATATTATATAATAACTAAATATGGTATATAATTAAACACTACTTACATATATAGTAATAATTATATGATATACTTATATAGTAATAATTATTATTATATGATAATTACGAAAATAAACTATTAATATAATTAAACACTACCACAATAACTAAAATGCGTACCTACTACTACTTCACTTATAAAGAAATAAAATTTTAACTAATAATATGCTTAGACTAAAAGTCGCGCTGAAAAGCACGGTTGGTAAATAACAATTATTGTCTGTCAATAAGGTCGAACACTCTAAACGTCTATTCGCATCAACAGCCAAATATTGTATGAAGCTCGCGCGCTTTTTTTTTTGTGTGTTGTGTATTGCTGTTGGCCCTACTGGCCTTCACAGCGTCACCTGACTTTCGGGCGAGAACTAATGTCCCCTGCCCTGAGGTTGAGCGCGGGGCTCTAAATTAAAACTAAATTAAAACTAAAGTTCGTCCTGAGGGTGTCTCCTATGAGATCGCACCTCGGCTCAGGACGAAATCGGTGGGGAGTGATTCTAGCACTGAGTTAATTTACTGATGTCTCGGCCGCCTCCGAGACGTCGCATAACTGGGTCCTCGTTTCCGCCGGCGGAAACGCTGTGGGTGTGTGGTGTGTAGTGTGTTATTCCCTACAAATGGTTTGTTTGCGATAGTGAGGCTGTCGTCTGTGTCGTTCAGGACGTGCATAGGTCGCCTGAGTCTATTCGGAATATTACCTCTTCGAGAGGTGTATTGGCACGATTGAGCAATCAGCGGATTGCTGTGTTCTTTAGCTCTCTCAAAATACGCCGTCGATAATATTTTGAGATGCTTCGCGATCGAATCGATGTCGAAGTCCTTATGGAGATCTACATTTCGGATGTACCACGGCGAGTCCGTGGCAATGCGGAGAAATGGCTCGCGCGCGGACCCGCCGCCTTTTTATACCTCCCGCGGCGTAGCGCGTCGAACGCGGCAACCGATACACAAAAATAATCCTTATGGCATGATTCTGTATTCACGCGCGATGACTTATAGCGTATTTCATGTATAACTTTGGTGTTTCTACACCGATTTACATGATTCTTTTTTTTTATTGAATAGGTAATAATGTGAACTTTTGTAATTAGGGATGAGTGAGAGTATTGTAAACGTAAGAGTAGACAAATATAGTCAGAAAGCGCCGAATTGCTAAGCTTCCGGAAGTTTCACGTGTTATTGTGAGTCAACTATGAAAGATAGACATATGCTGTCGAGGAATTTATTTTTATATAATAATTTAAGAACATTTGTGTCGTACATGATTTCTATGTAGCTTTAACCATTAAGGCTGCACACGCGACGGAAGCTTAAAAAATGGAGTAACTTCTCCCGTTTTCCCAATATTTCCCTTCACTGCTCTACTCCTATTGATCGTAGCGTAATGAAAAGTATACTATAACCTGCCCAGGAGTAGGAAGAATAATTGTGCCAAATTTCGTTAAAATCCGTCGAGTAGTTTTTGTTTCTATAACGAATATACAGACAGACAGACAGACAGACAGACAGACAAAAATTTTACTGATTGCATTTTTGGCACCAGTAGCGATCCCTTATCATCCCTTGATAGTTTTTTTTTAAATAAATTTCATGTACAGAAATGGCCTCTCTACAGATTTATTATAAGTATAGATATAGATGATATATGCGGCACTTAAACTATTCAAGACTATGAATTGTAAGATCAAAGTTTATTGGGCTTTATGGGCCGTTAAACGGAGATCACCATAGTGCTAAATTAAATTGACATAAAGAAAGGTAGTTGATTGCAATCAAGTCTCGTTCAAACAACAAGACGGGTATATTAGTTGAATTATATTTTGATCGTCTTCGTTTGAATCAAAAATGACATCAGCCACTCGAGAGTAAACAATGAAACGACATATTCCAGTACACTTTGGCGGTTAATTGGTTTCTCGCGAACCGTAAACTGTTCTCGACCTAATTAGTGAGTGTCCTAGAGAAATGCTGCCATTGTCGAGAGCCCTTGACACCCACACGCTGCTCCGCCGGAGGCGATTCGCAGATAAAGATGTAGCTCACACTGAGTGCCAGAGAATATCTCAAAGGGAATAACATAAACAAATTAAATAGTCATAGTCCCAATTCAGACCTACGGGAGCAATCAAAGTTTGCTTCACCATGCACAGATGTAATTTCTATTACACTTTGCCACTCAATTGACTGTGGCTGTTGATAAAAATATCTGCTGAAAATTTTGGGTTTAATTAGTAATTCAGTAACTTTAGTGTTGAATATCTTGGTTGATGTCACATTGGCAAATCTCAAAGAAGACACGCCAAGAGCGCAGGAAATACTCGTATAATGATTTCGTAGTTATCTTGTGACGTACGGTAGTTTTAATACAGAAAATTAAGGGTATTTATTGAGAATTTTTAAATTGTTCTGACCTGGTTTTTTAGCTCAGGGCTTCGGTCTATCTGACTGTTAGTTACTAATGGACTTACCAAGACAATACCTCCAGAAGTCCCTGAGTGGCACTGAGCCGCCGGCGCCGCGCCCGCCTAGCACGTACACGTACCCGCCCAGCAGGGTTGCGGAGTGCTTCCCGCGCGCACACGGAGCCGCGCGCACCGCACCGCCACTCTCCACCGACACCCACATCACCTGGAAAATTATAAAAATATGTTACCCCTCGGAAAATGATTGGTTAGTAGCTAGGTGTTGATAGATCAGTTCTTATCGTTTAACAGATAGCATTTCGTGGTGGCTTTGTAAAGACTACATAAAATTTAATAAGGCCCCTTTTGCATTCGCCTTTTTGAATGTATGTTGGCGCTAAACTCAAACTATATTGAAGAATTTACCTATGGACAAACAGATTCATGATTAAGATTTAGTTAAGTAATTTAAGAGATTTTTCTGTATTTAAATAAAACTAGTTATTACGGATTTTTTTAATTTAATTTACAATGATATCTAAAGACAAGTGCGCGTTACTATTTTAGATATATGTAGATCTATTCACTGACAAAGGCGCGCCCCTCTACTTTCAACTATTATTATAGGCGTGCGTTAGTATAAGTGAGTGACGCACATGTCATCAAAAGTTGACTGAGTGTGCGTGAGGCGACTAAGATTAAGGACAGCATAAAATTAATGCAAACTATCAGTGCGATGCTACGGCGGATAGTTGGTATAATATTCAGTGGGAACATCTAAAATATATCTTTATTCTTTGAAGATTATTGTCACCATTTATTAATATTAAAGATTTCCGACGAGAAGACTGTTTTAAATATGATATGTCATGTTTTTGGAATAAAAATTCGATAACTATGTAATGCTCGAAATGAAATATTAACCCAGGGTCTTCCTTTTCCTTCAGATATGCGGCCTTATGACCAACGAACTTACTATCCTAATTATTAGTTTAAATACGAAAGTGATTTTTTAATATTTTTGATTATTTTATTATTTGAACTAACAATTAGGATAATTGCCTCACTTCTGCTACTATTCTACTTACATATTCTATACTAATACTATTAACTATTCAGTCGATCATCACCAAAATTTTGCAACGTTCACGGACCCGCGTGTGGAAATTAGTATTACATATACATCCTCCCTATATGACCTCAGCCTTATATAGATCTGTATATATTTTTACAAAGAGAGTGCTTTTTCAATTGCATCCTTTTTACTTCAAAGATTCCACAATAAAAGGAATGTATCAGAACTCCCCTTCAGCGTTATAGGTAGTTCTTTATATGTACTTTAATGAAACGGTCCGGCGTCCCTCAGGCCTCATTCCGGGCCCCCCGTCTCGCCATAACTACTACTTATTGACGATCGCGTCCCTTCTGTGAGGGTTGCAAGTAGGTTATCGTTTACAGCGTGTAAATATTGGTCGAATGTAATGGAATGATAGATGCATTCTCTTTTAAATATTGAATGGTGTGAACATAGTGTATGTTAGTGTAGACAGTAGTTACAAGTTTCAAATCATTTTCGATCGCACTTGTTTGAGACAACATTGCATGTAATCTTAGAAAGATATTTACATAATGACAAGCTTTAGATATGAACGTTTTTTGTGATATCGTAAGTAAGTCGAAGAGAACTTCTCGGTTTGGAGCTTTCAAAGAATCTGAATCTGAATATTTTCAAAATGTATTCAGGTCAGAGTATCTATATTTTATAGATTAGTAGCTGTTACTGTAAATGTTTTTTTTTTTTTAATAAACGATTGGACAACATTACATCAAACAATGTCGTGGCATTTCTCTAGCACACTATTCGTATCGTAGTGGGCATGAGAGATTTCTGACTGCAACTTGGCGGTTTACAATCCAGAGCTCAGCTAAATATATGAAAGTATCTACCTACATATCTATCTAGAATATGTGAAAGTATCTACCAATCTAGGTAGCACATAGACTGACCACCAACTATCAGTGTACTCAGTATTCCTGGTGAGAATTTGAAACTTATAATTAAAAATATAAAAAAGTTCAGGTTCCATTCCAATATTTCTTATTCGGATGAATTCACAATCTTCGATTAATGTTACATCTACCGCTGTACTTAAAAATCTAAATTTTAAAATATTCCATTTTCAAAATTCAATTACATAAAAGTTCTTCCTAAATTGTCTTCGTTTAATATCGAATTCGGTAATAATTATCAATTTTCCATGTCTAGAAGCTGAAATATCCCAAATTTTGGCCAACAAGAGATAATATTTTATCTCTTGAAATGAACTGGTCCGATGCCAAGTTGTAATGTAAGGTATTTGTCCTATTTTTGAGTACTAAACTATTGGGACAGGTCGAAGTAATAGTTCGACTTGAGTTTTACGGCAATTTACAGAATAAAGATTGTTTAATTTACGTTTTATTATTATTATATAATATGAACGTTTATTTAATAACTTCGTAACACCCTAACGTAAATGTACCGTTAGTTTTTTATACCGGTACATTTTCAACAGTATTGTTTTTCTGGTTTTGCCGACCACGACGAGAAGTGCGGATTTGGGGTCTCACCCAGCCAACTTGAAATCTCGCGCTTCTGTGCAATCCTTGGCAGAAAGATATAATCTATTACAACGAGGTAGCTTTTTGTCATATGTGTTCATATTTGTACTTATTACTTCAAAACACTAATAATAAATTAATGCCATAAAATATGATATGTTTACTGTATTCTGCTTGTTTCATAAAAGTTGTAAAGCCGAGGAAGCGTCAATAGCAGAGCCCTTCGTCAATATCAGGACGGGTGCAAAAACTTTGTAATGGCCAGCTTAAGACTACCTCGTTTACATCAATACACGAAGAAATAATCAAAGTGTTCTGGTTTATATATATACAAGTAAATAAATCTTTACTTTAAATAAAAATATATCGAGTAAATTGTGATACATGAACGGACCCACACCACCGCATAAACCATATGATTAGCTATACTATCGTAAAAAATATGATATATGAGGGGACACCTACAGCTCCTAATTAAACCGTGAATCATCATCCGGTTACCCTTCTGTTTGTGAGTCCGGTTTGTCTAACTAACTCCGCCAACATCGCTCCCGCGCGGCAGTCGATGTACTCGGGGGCTGGTTTATATTTTTGTTTTGGATTAGGGGTCGAGTCAACATGTTAAAGCTGAAATATGTGCTTATAGCTATTCAATTTGTATTTTTGCTATATTTTCAATAAGTTGAAGTTAGTTGAGATAAGTTTTAGAGTTTCTGCAATGTTCTTATTTGAAACGTTCAAATGAAACGTTTGTGTTAGGAAAAGAATGACGAAATCTTTTGACGTTTGTTATTGTAGTCGGCACTAAATGACCCCGTTATAAGCTCTTGTAAATTGTATGAATGAGAAAGATATTCGATACAATACAACGTCAAACATAAATAATAATCGCAACATGAAGCCTCGGCAACTTTTATATCAACAACGAGAAAGCTGGAGGCGATGCCGCTCGAAGCATTTGCATGTCGCTATTGCTCTTCCGCTTTGACGTAAAATTCATTATTTCGGTCTTATGTTCTTATGTTACGTTAACATGTACAGGGAATGCGGTTATTACATAACTTAACAAAAAATGTGATATTTTGTAGAAATTTAGAAACAGCAACGAAACTGAAAATCAAAAATCTTTTCTAAATTTCACCCAAAACAATACATTTGTAAGAACAAGATCTATGAAAATAATAGATTTGTAAATTAAGATCTATAATAGTTACAGTTTATTTAACTCATTTAAGCTGCGTTGTCAATAATAAGCGACTTAAAAATGTGTAAAATAATCAAAAGTTTTTCAAAATGTTTTTAATTTTATGCTTTTGGTACATTGTCATTGAATGCGGTTTGACCTAACTTGTATTTCATTTAGGATGCATTCAATGGGGGGTCACCCTTGTATCGCCAGGGGATGGTTGGAGGTGCAGGGAGGCGATTATCCTCCCCTCTCATGTCGGCAGCGTAGCGGAGAGTTTAATTGAGGGCTCTACTGCTTTGGTACTCACAACTTCATAACTAGATCTGCAATGTATGATGCAATAAAATACAAAATTTCCTTTTTAATGTAAAATATAAAGAGGAATATATTTAAAATAAAATATCGTTCTTTTGACTGCGTAAGTCTTTTGAAAAATTAGGTAGAATTTAATTTAAAAAATAAAATACGTTTAAATCACCAAATTTATTCGTTCCAATATAATGTGTCTGTCTTGCTTATAACTAAGTAATTCTTCAACTTCACAACCGTACGAGTTTTGTGTCAAATTTCAATTCTGAGCGAAGTTATTAGTGAACAAACTGTTGCACTTCTATTAAGACGTTCTGAATGCCGGCACTGCAAGCCTCGCGTTCTTTGTAGCGACTTGTATTCAGCGCACTGTTAGTAAAGCTACCACCCCCAACGGCGACATGAACTCATTTGGTATTCTTTGCTTTGTACACTATTTCTTACAAATGTATTGTTTTGTGGGAAATTTAGCAATTCAAATGTCTTATAAAGTATCTCATTGTGAGGGAGACAAGATCGGTAAGACAGTACAGGCAGACAGTACCAAGGTTTTCTTATATATGTTATTTATTAAGCTCGATACAATAATGTTTTGAGATGTGTTTGAAAAATAAATAAGTTTGTATTATAACATTAATGATCGCGAGTTCAGATTTCCTTTCGTACTCTGACATCACTGTATTTCCATCTGCTTACTTTATAATTCTCGTTCGGCTTGGTAATGAAGCAAATTTTCGCTATGGAATATGCACGAGGTGAATGAAAATTTGCCATAACAACATATTAATATGCACCAACGCGCATTGGAGCAGCGTTACCTGTAAACCATTTCCTCAAAACGACGAGGCCATTGCCCACAGTTCGACATTTCCGGGTTGTGAAGTTATTTACGTTTTGAATTCAGAAAATATATCATAATGGATTTAAACATATACACGGAACTATTTCCATCAATACCCTATGGTCTTACGAATTCCGAATTTCTTACAGCATTTCGTTAGCTAGGATTTTGTTTAACTTTGAAATATCGATGCGATCTAAATCAGGTACTAAATGTTATTGATTTCACTATTTGCATTCAAATATAAACCTTGTTTTGATAAGTGTTCGAGTATCCTACCGCCTCCTTATATCATAAAAAAACAACAGAATATTACATAGTATATAAGCTTGTTGATATATTAACTGTCAGACTAAATTTTGTATACAAATTTTTTTTATGGCGGACGAGCATGTGAGCCACCTGATGGTAAGTGGTAATCATCACCTATAGACAATGAAGCTGTAAGAAATATTAACTATTCCTTACGTCGTCAATGTGCCACTGCCAGGTGTTATGTCCCTTGTGCCTGTAGTTACACTGGCTCACTCACCCTTCAAACCGGAACACAACAATACTCAGTACTGTAATTTGGCGGTAGAATAACTGATGAGTGGGTGGTACCTACCCAGACGGGCTTGCACTAAGCTCTACCACCAAGTGAGATATATATAATATAGTTTTAGAGCTAAGTTCTTTTAAACGTAACATTAAATATTAATGCAATTATAAAACTGTTTGTTTGTGTTTCAAAATGGCCTTATTTTGGGTGTATAGCGTTTTCCTTGTAAAAGGAAATTATTTGTTGAATGTTACGTAACTGGGAAGAAGCTTCTTCCCAGTAGTTACGTAAGACGACGCTAGAACGGCGCTGTATACAAAAAGTGATAAAATATTATTGTATACATAAATATTCTGCATTCAAGTTAGATTCGAGGTCTGTAGTATCCATTTATACATATTATGTATACGATTGGATAGATCAGTTGAGCTCCTTAACTTTTTTTAAATTGCTTAAATATATTTTTCTTATCAGGGTCCTATTATATTGAAAATAAGTGAAATATTAAAAAAAAAAACATTAGTATACAGCTACACTGTTTGATGGATACGCCGGCCCTGAATTTATAAAATTAGATATCCTATTTCGTCCAAGTTGTTAACATGACAGAGAACAAACATAACGCAGACACACACAGCTACACACGGGACGTAGCGCCCTCACGTAGGTACACGTACGTATACACACATCCAGATTCATTTTTTTCATTACACTGCCCACAGCAAAGTACAAGGCTTTAGAGTTTACTTTGCTACAACCTACACTCATGGGGTCACTTTCAAAATGACAATCCTGGATGAATGATGAAACAGTGTAATTAATACATATTTAATCTACACTTATATATTAGACGATGTGTGATAATAGTATAGTATCTAAAATAACATGACATTTTAAAATGTAAACAATCAGAAATAAGGTTCTCGTTAACAGAATATTACTTTAAGAGGAGGGTTTTCACATCATCACACTCCGCGGGTAAATAAATTTTAATTGCGATTTTTATTGCGTTACATACAGGTATATTTTCAGGAATATTTTTTTTCACAATTCCGCTAGAATCTGTATACGAAGCTACATGCAAACATATGCAATTTAATATTCAGAACATAGACAAGGGTAGCTTCGGAGAAGGGATGAAACAGGGGAGACAAATCAGATTTAGGCATCGACTGCACTTATCACCCTGTCTGCTATTTATTAACGAACAGAATACATTTTGACGTAACAAAGGAAAATAATGCAACAAGGTGCTTGCACGTATTAGCCGAACCAATATTATTAATGCAAGAGTGAGTTGGTTTGTTTGTTACACTTTCTTGTATAAACTATTTCATGTTGAAATTTTGCAACATTGCCACGGTATAGAAAAAGGTATTGGGTACCAAAAGTATTCCTTTCATGCTACATGAGAAGCTGCGGACGAAAGCTTCATCACATCACATCATCAGCCCGTTTTTGTCCACTGCTGGACATAGGCCTCTCCAAGTGCACGCCACTGTGGTCTTTCTCCGGCTACTCGCATCCAGCTTCGTAGCTCCGAAAGCAAGTTTAAGTTTGATATATTAACATAAAGAGTAGTGTTACTAGATATTTATGTGGCAGATGATAGGCAGGTACCATGAGATACCCAAGGATGTTTTCGACTCCTGGGTCAGGAAACTGGGGTAGTTTTTGGGTTTAAACGCAGTTATATATTTTCTGTATGATTTTTGTTTACATAATAACGTTTTGTATGCAGCGGGAATAACGCGACCAATTTTTCAAGAGTCGATTTAATACCGGTCATTTGTCACGTCTTCCAAACTGTGTCATTTTATATATAAAATACTCTTTATGTGTACATACATTATTATACTACATATATGTCACTGTATGTTATTACGATTACAAATTCACCGTTGCGCAAATTATATGCTGGTATTGCTTCACATATATTTTAATTTATATAATATGCTCACAATTTTATCTAGATAAAGACATATTAGGTCTTTTTGATTTTAATTTAATTGTATATTGCTGGTGCAAATTCGAGGATTGTCATTGATTTTTCTTTAAGTTTAAAAACAACTGATGTTGTAGGCGATAGTTTGGCTTTTGATGTGAACGTTGTGGAATATATTCATAGAATACATTACTGAAATTATAAGATGTTCCTTTTCGAGATTTTCCTCTGGAATGCCGTGTTTTACTAATACGAGGCTTAATAAAGGCTGTACAAATAGACTCACTTTTTATAATTCAATTTTGGTTCCATTTCTTATTAGTCACGGAACATTTTCAAAACGAAGCTGGAGTCACATGGAATACTGTATATTGAATGGTTGTCCCATGTGTTTATATCTATTGGATTATGTTGTAGTTCTTTTATGAATAGACGCACCTTCACCCATGCGTATACACCAAGGGTACCTTCACTATTGATTACACTTTTCACCGAAACTATGAATTCCTATCCAAATCATTCCATTTTGTAAACATGCTTCACCCGGAACATCTGAAAAAACGCTCAAGCGATTTACGACCAAAATATCAGTCGTATAGTGTTTTTTATTCCATAAATCTTGTTAAAAAATACCCTTAAATATTTAACATACATGCATCCCACTGGAAATTAAACTTTATACCTATAGAACAGAGTATATATTCGCGGATGTAGGATTACATAAATCTAAGAAAGAGGGTTGAACGACCCTCGTTTTTCCCGCTAGTTCAGTGTTACGCAACAGCCAGCGAGGTCGACAACTCCGCAGCTAGTCAAAGCTCTCGTGTAAATTAACACCTGTGTACTTTGCGCGTATTGAGCACCCTAACGATTGCGAGGAACAAGTGACGTTTCATCGAATTAACACGACATGAATGAGATGAATAACGACTACATCTAACCGATTACGTTACGTCTAAATAGGGTAACGTGTTTAACGCGTTCCAATCAAATATGGTCTTTGTCAAACCCGTGTAGGAATCACTTGAGCATCAAACTTCAATAATTCACATTAACTGCGCCCGGTTTGGTTATTGACGTGACGTAACAGGCAGATCGACCTAACATATTGTACCCCAAATTACCAATTTGCTAAATGGAAGTGCTTTCATTGTTATTTGTATATAATGCATGAAGTCCACTTACCTGATTGTAGTAAATACTTGTACATCAATAAGACCAACTACACAAGTAATACGAGGATGATGTAAGAAGCGGCATCATTGCTAACACCGGGATCTCTTCCAGTAAGAACTAGACCGCGGGGTGGTATATGACTTATATAAAAGTATACAAATATAGAATTTAAAATTAATAAACTTTTATTCCTACTTTCCCCGGATGTAAATATGATGAAAATATTAGTTGCAAATTAGCAAGATTCACAAGCCAAAGCAAGATAGTGTTGATATATTATTTTCGTTAACAAAGTCAGATGGTCATACTCCTTGGGCAAGTAGGTAGTCTAGATTTTTCGGTAACTAATACTACATTCACTACAGAAATAAAGCAAAGTTAGCTTAACGATTTCCTAAAATATTGAAATGAAATACATATAAAGCTTACTTTAAGCTGCACACGCGATTGGCAAGTGAAACGTTAGTAAATCATTGAATTTATGATGTCACTTGAAATCAAAAATCAAACTTCATTTTTTATATCCGTTTTTTGAAGTTAGTTAACTCAAAGTTAATACATCTTTCCTGCAGCATGGTGTTCGTTTCTACAATAAGATTCCACAGTTATTTTTATGATCACAGTTAGTAACAGGCATTTAAAAAATTTAAGCTCTTGGTAAAAAAACATTCACAAATATGGTGTTACTTAATACAATATATATAAAAAATAAAAACATTTTAAAAAATGACTAATTATTTATAGATTACTGGGCAGGATTTCAGAATTTAATTGTACTCTACTGACTTATTGTGAAAAATGGAAGAAATAAGTAACTTCTGAATTTCTTGTAGTTTCTTCTCTGCCTTTGATTTTGATTGTTTTTTATTCAATCTGGTTTGATATTAAAAATTGTTTATTAGTAATCTTGAGTGAGACATTTCCAAAGTAAGAGTCATTTTTTGATCTACGTTGTTAAGTTTCATAGTGTGTTATGACATACTACTTTTCGGTGACGTAGATATTTCATCTGTTTTCATTTTGCGGTCCGCTCTATTTATAGTCTTTAGACCTAGAGCCCTTTGGATGTTTTTAATAAAGCAGGAATGCTCACAGATGCGTCATAGTATATTTACAACAATTTTATGTATATTCTCGACGACCCGGCACCGCTTTGAAAAGGGATCAACAAGAATATGATATATATATATGTATAACCAAGAATAGATTTTTCCCAGTGCTTTATTTTTATTGTATCATTAAACTTGGGGATTACACCGTTCATAAAATTGAACAAATTTTATGTCTTTTTAATATTAATACAGAGATCATTGATCGCTTTAATAGAAAAAGCTAATCATTGTACAAACAGAAGCCGAAAGGGTAAGTTTAAAACGCCAATTTTTCAACGCCGTAAAGGCAATAAATCTTTGCTAGGCAGGATATTCCTTTCCATCATAAAATTCCGCTGATATTTTTATAATTGCTGATATATTTTGACCTTAATTTAATTGTATTTAATTGACATACCTTATTATTTCTACCTTCTTGCCGGTTCAAGTCGATAGAATCTACATGCCAACCGATCTTAGCGTTACGTTACTATAATTCTGTAAATTGACAATTCAAGTGTGTTTGTAGAAGCTTACTTGAAGTATATTTTGTGTTTAATTTCTTACTTTGCGTTTTTCTTTCAGTGGCATACTGCTCTACTCCAAATACCGTCTATACTTGTACACAGTGTAAAGCAATAAATCACCACTGAAGCCTCTTCTCCTTTTAAATTTATTTCACCACACTAAACAGGCGGAGTCAGCAGATTTTTATCCGAAAGACTCATGTTTTATACACATAAAGCAAGTAAATTAATATTAATGGTGTCTAAACCCGCATCTCCGGTTAAGCTTAATGTATTATATAAAATGAATTATTTTTAGAAAAAATATATTTTAAGTAATCCTTTGTTAATCCAAGTACATTGCTAGATCGGCTTAGGGTAAAAGAAATTAAGAAGGACCGACAGACATGTTGACGGTTTTTTTGAACAATTACAAATTAAACGACTGCGAGCCGTCGTCGAGTACACTTCAAATTAGTTAAACGTAAACATTGCTAGCGCTTACAGAGCCGCAGTTATAAAACGGTAAACTGAATTTGCGAGGAATGGCGGGGTAGCTTTGGGGGGAAGTAATTATCAAGCTACCTCGTCTGGAGTCTGGACTTGCACCACCCACACTCAGGCCTTTTTCCTCCCCTGCCGTCTGACCGGTCTTGTACTGATTTTTCTTTCTTTAATCTAGTTAATGAATGGACGTTGTAGGGTCACATTGTGTTCATTTTTAACGGTTTTTAGAGACGAGGCCTTGGTTCTTTACTATTTTAATTCCCATTACTACTATCACAGACTTTATTGTTGATTCATTACTTGTTTCGGTTTGACGACCTCCGCGGTCGAGTGGTTTGTGCGCCGGTTTTCATGGGTACGCCACTCCGAGGTCTCGGGTTCGATTCCCAGCTGAGTTGATGTAGATTATAATTAGTTTTCTATGTTGTCTTGGGTCTGGGTGTTTGTGGTACCGTCGTTACTTCTGATATTCCATAACACAAGTGCGTTAGCTACTTACATTGGGATCAGAGTAATATGTATGTGATGTTGTCCTATATTTATTTATTATATTCGGTTCATTGGTTTGGTTGTGAGAGAGAGACAGACAGACAAACAGAGCTACTTTCACATTTATAAAATTAGTACAGAAGTAAAGATATTGGTATAGTACAGTTTAAATTTTTGTCTGCGTTACTTTACCTTGAATAAATGAAGGAATGAATATACCTTATGTTTAAGCTTAGGTATGTATAAGATCTAAAAACATATATACGATTATTTAAGGGAAGAAGTTCAAAGTAAAATAATTTAATGTTCCCCATGAAAAGCCGGGGGTGGCTGCTTGCAAGCTATATACTGTGCAGAGTTGGGATTTAAGTTATTTGGTGACGCCACGGGCGGTAAATGACAGTATTGTGCGATATACACACACAAACAATATAATATATAGCCGAAAACCTTCAACAAAATCCATTAATCAGCTTTGTAAGCTATCAAGACATAAATTGTGGCTGGAACTAGTCAGTCTAAGCACAACAACAAGTACCTTGCTGGTAATATGTAAACACATTTTATCTCGTTGAGTTTCGATCAAAGGCTCGAAGGGTGGGGGTTGCATAATGCAATACGTCTGCCGCGCTCACCTCGCCCTGCCACATTCAATTTGCGACAGCTGTTGATACAGGATATGAAATTCCACCTGTCTTGGTGGCTCGAGATGATGTATTGTTGGAAGTTAACTAATTAACCTTTTTTTTCTTACACCTGCGCTAGTATTAGTATAAAACTGTCCTTTTCGAATGATGACGTAACCCATGCACCAAGAGTTGCTGAAACGTTGGTTAACGTCAGACTAATTTATTTGGCTTTAATTGAATTGTCATTGATCGAGTATTGCTTCATTAACTGTAATAGACCAATGACAATAAAATGATGCGTTTCAGGATATAGCTACATAAATGTAGCTGTACTAAACTGTAACCACAGCAGTCCCACACTGGGAGCATCAGAAAAAGATTTAGATTCGAACATTACGTAAGTGTCATTCGGGGATTTGAGTTAGAAAAACTAATATATAACATCTGCTTCGAATGCAGGCGAATGCTTCAAATCTAATCTGAGATCGTTACATTACAGGAAGGCTTATTCACTAGTGAGGCAGTAATGTAACGTAATACACAAAATCGAATCTTAGATTATTGCATTACAGTGCTGCCGATGAGGGACCGCACTTAAACGAATAAAGTTTATGTTGCAGTCAAAACTATTAACCAGTCAAAAGTACAGATGAAAAAAAGGCAGTCTTCATGAAAATTATACATTATTTTACGTCCCTTGTTTAAGTTACATCATTTTAGTGTTGATTGTTACCATTTGCGCAGGAAAAAAAGGATAAGCTCAAATATAAAAACAATCAAAACCAATGGACATCATATATAGAATACGCATCCAGCACATTTTATTTCATTCAAAACGCTTAATTAAATTAAAATATGCGACTGCACTCTTTCGAAAGCACTTGCTATTGTCATGTTTGTGCTTCGAACGCTGTTTTTTTCAGTCAGCCATGCGTGCTTTGTCGTTGAATAATATTCACCCCAACGCTACGCTTTTTGTAAATATGACATCCTTGCTGAGGGTTGATAGGCGTTTTTGTACAGACAAATGCACCGACCGTTTTCTTAAGCGTTTACCTTACACGTTGTTGCTTGCCATTTTGTTTGCGTTGAGTTAACCTTTTTTTTAGTGTGTTCAAAATATGTTAGAAGTTATTTGTTATAATAGTATTCGTTGCTTACATAAGACGCGGACACGGACATTCGTTAATTAATAGATATTATTTAAAAAGTGACTACTTTCTTAAGTTTTACATGAAAACCTCGTTATTACAGTTATTAATTACGGGATATTTACCATGTTTTTATTTTTATTCGTTGGAGCTCGATATTTCGATATCATATACGAATGTCTTGTTCACGGGACTGTGTGTACACGGTGGTAAATTTTAATTTTAAATTTGAAAACCTTGTTAATATCGAAATTTATTTTCTTAATTCATTTGCAATAATAATAATTTATATCCAAAATGTCATATAATCACCATAAATATGATCGCCATTGTAAACGTAATCGCGTTACATCTGATAAATTATGTAGAATCATTTTGGGATAGTGCAACAACCTATAATAACAAGAAAAAATATTCTAAATATTGTAAAGTTGTAGTATTATTAGGATAAGTAAGCTTCACTTTATATAGTTATTAAATGACGATTCAAAAGTACTTGTAAAAGCTCGAATAAAGTATATTTTGATTTGATTTGAAATCCGGGTTCGAACAATTTGTCAACCGTGATATCTAATTTAAAATATTATTAATACTTTCATATTCGCTTTATCCTCGTAGAAATACAAATCCTGCTGAGGTGAACACGGTTATGCCGTAACAATTTTGATTATGTAACGAATTCTTGATTAATGTTCAAAATAAACTATGATAAGGAACATAGTTATTGATGAAATCTATGTCCCACGTCGGGCGCCAAATCTTTCCATTTATTTATCACATCGGTTAATCCAATTATTATAGTAATGAGTTCCCTGGGGCTCGATCAATGACTTACACGTCGGTCTGAGATACGGGGTGATAAATTGCAGGAGAATTTATTATGTATTGGTATATGTATATCTTGTTAACAATGTTTTGTATCAAACGCTCAGATACGGTTTGTTTAGGTATTCTAATTAAAACATTTAAAAACTTAAACATGTTTAAACTTTCAATAACTACCTAAATTGTCTATTTAAATATATATAAAGAGCTAAATAATATTTAATTATTTTTTGAAGTTATAGTAACCAGGTTAATCAAAGGGTGCCAACATTTAAAAACATTCTTTATTAATTTTATATATATTATATATAGTATTTAATTATATTATCAAAGTATTTGTATTGAGACAACAATAAAAACTACATATAAAGATTGGTCTTTGTCATCAAATAACTACTTAATCTGGGCCAAAGTTGTGTAACATCACTAAATAAATCCGGACACGCGCCGTGGTTATTGCCCCATTGGCAATACGAGTGCCATTATTTCGAACTAGTATATAAACAAAGTACTTACCGGTCTCTCAGCATCCCCGATGCAGCTCGATCAACGAATAGTCCTTTCAGTTTCAATGAAGAGTATGATTTGTAGCGATTTAACTGTGTGCAGTGTTGATATAATTTTAATTTATGTTTTCAATATATATCCTTATAGCATTTTTTAAAATAATTTGTGTGAATGGTTGCATAATGCGTCACAACACGTGCGCCTGTCACCGAGTTTCGCAACGCACTGATCCGGGCTGCTACGCAACCGCTTAGCGAACGCAAGATTTTAGGCTTCGTTCAAAAATATGAAAATGTCTACCCCCTAATTTTATAGTATTCTATTCTTTATTATTGTTCTTGATTATCACACTATTGCATAAAATAAGCAAATGTTATATACTAGAGCAAATTCTTTACATGAATAAGAAACAAACTTATCATATAAAATAAGTACCAGTTAGCATGAATGTGACTTGTTACGTTTTTGGTAAAACGATAGAAGGAATTCACTAAATTATTTTTCTAACTTTAACACAAAGGTAGCGTGCTATAAGTCATGAAATTAACGTATCGTGTGCCTTTCATGATATTATAGTTGCCGCGGTCATTCAACCGAATAATAGGGTGATATACGCACAGATAATGAAGAATTATAAAATTTAATACTTAGATTTTGCGAAGAGCTACAAATATTTGTGAGAAAAATAGATTAAATTAATGAATTAGACACTAAATTATGGAAACAGTTTGTTATATCTCTAGCTATTATAATATGTTATAATATGTTTATATTTACTAGAACTTTCATTAATAAGCTTGATAAATATACAACAGCAATAGTCGCTTTTCGCTCGTATTTTTGAACGTAAATGGATCGATAGAACAGCGGGGAAAGCGCGGGAAGCCCATTGTAATCGCCATCTTGGAAATGCGTTGTCATGGCAATGTTAGTCGCAGTTAACTTCACAAGTCCAACATTTTTATGTTTCTTATTTTATGAAGAATTAATAATTATTAATATACGAAATACACAATTTATTTAAGTCACAATTGTATTATAGTTATATTATTGTTACATTATTAGAACTGCAATACTAATGATCTAATGTGTAAAATTTATTTTTGATATAATGTTTTTAATCGATTTTGATCTCTTCAAATACTAATTACATGCTTATAATATAGTACTAGCTGTTAATAGCGTGGAAGTTGAATCGGATTTTGTTATCATGAAATTGATATTATGATTATTGGGTATTTGTCTTTAATTCGTGAAATCCTAAATATTCTCTAAAATAATAGTAACTTCGCATAACATAGTCAAAGTCTGGTCAGGTCACGTAAAAGTCTCATCAAATTCGTTTCAGCAGTTTTCAATATTAGCCATAACAAACAAAGGCGTATTATTCGATACAAGATTTTGTAGATGATAAAAAAGCGTGGAATTAATACCTGTTGACTTCCAGGCAGGATATATTAATTTTAATAATTTTATTAACTAACATGAGTGTATTTTTTTTTTATTGAAAAGTAAGTAGTGATTTTCTTACCGGTTCTTGTCGGTAGAATCTACTTTCCGAACCGGTGGTAGCTTCACTTAATTGTTAATTGACTATTCAAAAGTGCTTGTAAAAGCCCACTTGAATAAAGTTTATTTTGATTTTGATTTTGAAAACATTCAGACGAACAAAAATTATAGAATTTTATCATTATAGTTTCATATAATGATATATAAAGGTAATGTTATTGTTGTTAAGATATTTTAATATATGAGATGAGCTTAGCACGAGATGAATAATCATGAACATAAAAATAAAAGTTTACAGGGCTTGTCCGTGTTTGTATTAGCGACCTTCGATTGAGGTCTACGTGCTCTATCTACTGGATCTCCCTTTTAAATAAAGCAAAAGTATTTAATACGATAATAAATAAATGTGATGTAGAAAAGATTGATTCCATTGCAAACCTCGCATCAGTACGAGCGGTTAATCTCAAGCCGAAGCGTGCAGATGAAAGATCTTATAATTTTGAAATAAATCTCTTTTTCTCCGCTGAAACGTCTGCCCCCCAGTGGGTGTCCCCCCACCACCGCCACTGACCGAAAGTTTTCAAGTTTGTTAGGAAAAAGCACTCCATGCCCGTCACTAAGTTAGCGCGTAAGAATTAACGTTAGACGGAAAAACAGTTTTATGACTTTGTGATTACATTTCCTATAATGCAAACGACACTATTGATCCATGCTTAAAGGTATTAAGTATGTTTAAAATTGTCTGAATTAATAAGAGTAAATTTTTCAAAATTTAATAATTAATTCATCAATAAAAATAAATGGTTTTGCGTGTTTGAATTCAATGTTAAGTTGAAGCTCAGAACGTGGATTAAGACAACCAGTAAACTCTTATTTAACATTTAAATAAAAAAATCCTTTATTAAATAAACATTGAATTAAGAAATACTAAGTTTATGCTTTTAGATAACTTTAGATGTGCTAAGTGCTCTCCCTCGTGATGAGATCTTAAAATATCGTTGTTGAACTTCTCAATCAATCGGCTAACTTGGATTTTTTTTAAACAATGCGCTGGTGAATGTTTTGCTATTCACTGGGAACATTCATCTGTAATGTTACAATTCAGATTACATTAAATACATGAGTGCTATAAATCGAGCATTACAGAGCGCGATCTGCGACAATACTTTGATGATAATTTGTCTAACAATTTCAATTGTTAATACGACTTGACTGTATGCGAATGGATCATATCAAATCTTATATTGTTACATTACGAGCAAGATATCCGAAGAGAGAATATAACAACAACAACAGCTTTTAAATTTCCCACTGATGGATTATGGCCTCCTCTCCCTTTGAGATGGTTCAGAACATATTCCACCACGCTGTTCCAATGCGGAATACACATGTGGCAGAATATCTGTGAAATTAGACACATGCCGTTTCCTCGGGATGTTTTCCTTCACCGTCGAGCACCAGATAAATTATAAACACAAATTAATCACATGAATATTCAGTAGTGCCTGAAGTAAGTAGCCACTATCATCGGTTAAGATGCACGCCTTCTAACCACTGGGCCAGCTCGGCTCAGAGAGAATATAAATTAAAAAAACCACATATCCTGAGGTTTATATTTTAAAATAAATATCTAAGCAATACGCCTTATTTAATTAGAATTTAACACAAGATATTTGTTTAATTGACAAAGTTATCTATTTTAAATTATCAAAACAATATACATAATTGATACTACTAACGAAGTAACCATACATGTTTACTATCAGAAATTTGCGTGACAATTAGGCGTTATACTTTACTGAAATTAATTGTGAAACTTATTCTAATTAAGGTTTACAATGTCCTATTATTCTGCTTGCGAGATCCGGACGCGTGCCCAAAGTAAACGCCATAGTATTTTTTTATTATGTAATATATATACGTCGGATAATTCTACTGCCTGGTTGTAAGTTCCCATTGCCAATAGACATCAGCGAAGTCAGAATTCTCAACCATTTCTGCTATTGCCACCACCACTTGAGAACTAAGATGTTACAGTCATACCGTCTGTATAATATACTTGTATAGGGTACCCATAACATCGTAGTAGTACGAGTATAATATATGGGTATTATCATAAAACGCACATCATTAAAATTTTGTAACAGATATATCTTTGGATTCAGAAAAAATATGTATGAATTTGAAGACCATTAAAGAGTCGCCTCGAGCCCAATAACAGTAATCATAATTAATAATATGTAACTTGTTATTAAAGTACGGAAAGGGAACGTCGTCCCCAGTGGTTAACAAAATAAAAACATTTGAGGATAACAGGGCCACGTCGAATTATTGAATTGGCATGCGACGTATTGTACGCTGTCATTTCTTATTGGAGTCATTTTTTTTAGCAACTGTAGTTTTGTTTAGCTGGAAATAATTTCGCTTGAGCTCGATACATAGCTAATTGTTGTTGTGCTTACTTATGATCGGCAGTTATAAACCCCTACGAGTGGTTCAAGATTGGCCACGACAGGATCCAGCGTCGGTTAGAGTCTGATTTCTCTTCGGAATATTTTTTGAGGAATCGCGGCAAAAATATGTTTGATATTTGAAATGACTATTAATAAAGAAACGCTGTTAAGACAATGATGTAAATTTTAATGATTTTTTAATAGATATTCTAAAGGAAAATTCAAAATCTGCATGTCTCTTCATGCACGTAATAATATCATGTACAGAATCCGAGCATACGATCGAATTACGGCCCTCTCTTCTATCTTGTTAGCACGCCACTGCATGTACTCACACTGGTACTTAGCGCGTAATTACAACGAATGAGGGGCTGGGAAGTGATTTACGAGTATAGTGCACTGGCAGAGCACGTTGCATTTCGATCGGGGATAAATATTTACTATCACTGTTAAGATAACCTCTACGTATTTGTCATATCTATTTTAAAAAAAAGAAACCCTCGCTAATTCAGTACACCTTACTGATAATGATTTACTAGCTGTTCTACGAGGTGTTCGCTTAGCATCCTCACTCCAACGTTGCAAGCAGTATTGTGAGGTTAAGTATCTTTCGTAACAATTCTCAAATAAAACTAGTAGTTCCAGAGAATTGGTGCATTCAAACAAAACAAGAAACTCTTCTGCCTTATAACATATTAGTATAGATTTGTCGTAAGTTGTCAAGCTTTTTGCTCAGAAATTAAATTAACGTAAGTAGTCGCATCCGTGGAAACAGTGAAGAAAGATGTGAATGGGAAATTAATATAAATATGACATAAACTGATGAATTTCTTGCACCCAAACGATATAAAATATACTGTGTTGTCTTCAAAAACGTAATAACGCTACTATAAATAGTTTTTTAAATATAAATAAGCCACATCGCTGGCCAGCTCTTGCGTTGGGGCGTAATCTATAAACTGAATAAAACAAAGGCCGACTTTCGAACGACATCACGAAACCTAAAATGGAAGTGCTTTCAATACTATGCTGAGCATCCATAGCAAACAACTGAGTATATTACAGTTAAATATTATAGTATAAATAACCAACAATCTATTTCTATCTTATTTCATGCGATTTGCAAATTTTTATGGGTATTATTGAATATAAAGTTTTCGATTTATTTATAATACTTAATAATACATTATTCCACTTAAATTTTGATATATCCACTTTTATTTTACTTCCAAAGTATCAGTAGTATAATAGCAATTTATTCGACTTTCAAAAATCTATTCTTTCACCAATCCATTATGAATAAGATAGATTATTATTATATATCTCCAACAATGATACCATATAAATTCAGGTCAGAGCTACTTAATTTTTTAATGGTAGTTATTCCTTGACATATGTATTTATATGGATGTATTGTATATATAATATCGTCTTTAGTTTTACATTTAATATAATCCTTTAAAAACGATTTATAAGGTTTTTAGTGAAGTACATAGGTGAATACTTTGACTAAGAAGCAAAAGCTGTCAGATTCGAACAATTTTTTTCTTTAAGCATAGCATAGCATGCCCAGACTGTGGTTGAATACCTTACGGCTTGGTCAGCGGGAAATAATCGGGCCATATTCGTTAGGTAAAATAAACTGGGTCGTAAGGGTTCAGGCGCCGTTAATTGTGACCTGCCCTTGTGAGATAAAAAGGTATTTTTTCTTTTATTCTGTAACTGCACTAAAGAACATAAAAATAAATAAATAAAATCGTATCCCTGTAATTTCCCCTTTACATTTACCTTCGTTATATTATTTGAGTACCAAGGTACGGTTTAATTATTTTTTTATTAAAAATTAATTTTGGAAATAAAATAATAGGATGAGAGTTGTCCGAAGAATTTGAATATATTTTATGTATATATTTTCGACATAAAACGTTTATATTGTTATCTCTTGCTGGCCCTTAGCTCTCGTACGCAGAACACCTTTTCAAAAACATTAACAGTCTGTAAATTTCCCACTGCTGGACTATGACCTCCTCTCCCTTTGAGGAGAAGGTTAGGTTAGGTTACATAATCCACCACGCTGTTCCAATGCGGTTTGGTGGATTACAGAATACAGACACATGCATGTTTCCTCACGATGTTTTCCTACACCGCCGAGCTCGACATAAATCCAGGCAAGCACCACATTCAGTGGTGCTTGCTTGGATTTGAACTCGCAATTATCGGTTAAGAAGCACGCGATATCGAGCCATGACCGCCAAATTATCGTAAGCGACACTTTTGTCGAAAAATCGTTTTTTATTGATACTAATATTTTAAACCGTAACGGACCGATACCTGTTGATAATTTCCTCAGAAAAAAAGCCGTTACAAAGTTATAGCAAATGCTAAAATTATCGTGAATACATACGTTTTTAAAGTCTCAACGTAAGCGACAATAGGCATTTTTATCTTATTTGACTAATGACCGATTTTTTTTAGCGCGAGCGACCCTACTTATTATCGCAACCGACATTAGTCCTTGATCGTATGGCGCTTACTATAAAGAAACCTGTCGTGACATATTTATTTCCGCGGAAGTTATTAGGATGCAACTTACAGCGTTCCAAAGGGAACGATGTTATTTTTTAGGATTTTTAGGATTATTAGGATGCAACTAACAGCGTTCCAAAGGGAACGATGTTAGTTGCATCCTAATAATCCTAAAAATCCTTTGTGATTAAAAAAATAGTTTCACTCATAATAACAAATAATCAAAAACAAAATCAAAATAAACTTTGTTCAAGTGGGCTTTTACATGCACTTTTGAATCGTAAAATTAACGTTTTAAATAGTGTTTTTACTGTGTAGTATTTGAATTAATTGAGTTATAAGTGTACTGCAAATAAGAAGCTCAAACATTTATCAAATAAAAAAGCAATGTCGACTTCAGTAGCTAAGGTATGTATTGTATTTTAATTTTTTTAAATGAATGCAAGAACAATGTAATATGCGTACAATTTATTGCCTGTAATACTGTTCTCCCATTTTAAATGTTGGTGTGTTAGATTAGTATTGGTTAAAAAAATAGTTAAGTTGGGCCATTCACGTTGATACGAGAATCGTCTCTATTTTACCTAAGTTTAATTAAAGAAACAAAGAGTGGATGACAGAAAATTCCTTAACGATCTCTCAAAGACGAGTTCTTAATAGGTTAGTGAGCACACTTTTTTTACTACAACTTTGTCCGTCCGTTTATATGTTTTACATCGTGCGATTCTTTTTAAAATATCTCTTATTTGTTATAGCTAATATCACCACTCCCCGCAGAATAAAAGCTATCATGAAACTGCTTTTCCCGAGAACATACAGCAAGATGCAGACGCTTTAGTTCTTGATCCATTCTTGCTAACAGGCAGCAACAACGATATTAATATAGACCCTACACTAACTGTGACGACATCACGGCCTGATACCGTTTTAAATTCTGAGCAAAATACCAATCCACGTATAATAAACTCTAAATAAACTTGTTGATTGTAGTGATTCTGACACTGAAAATTCTTATACTTTAATGGATTTAGATAATCAAAATGAAATTGCACAAGTAGATATAACAAATTATGATCAAACTAATTTAGGGGATCCTGATTGCATTGATCAAATCAAATCAAATCAAAATAAACTTTATTCAAGTAGGCTTTTACAAGCACTTTTGAATCGTCTTTTTACAATTAAGTGAAGCTACCAGCGGTTCAGAAAGTAGATTTTTCCGACAAGAACCGGAAAGAAAATCATTAGTTACTCTTTTTTAAAATTTAAAAAATACAAAGTCATGTTAGTCATTACAATTATTTAAATTAATATAACCTGCTTGGAAGTCAACAGGTATTAACTCCACGCTTTTTTATCATCTATAAAATCTTGTATCGAATAGTATGCTTTTTCTAACAATGTATTTCTTACAAACGATTTGAATTTACGAAACGGCAAAGTTAAAAATGTCTGCGGAATTTTATTATAGTAACGGATACCTTGCCCCAAGAAGGATTTATTGACTTTGCGGAGTCGGAAGCTTGGCGTTATAAGCTTATCCTTACTCCTAGTATTGTGAGTAGTAGTTATTGTGATCAATGTTATTGTGAATATACATAATATTGTTGTAAATATACTGTGACGCAACAGTGAGTATTCCTACTTTGTTAAAAACATCCCGAAGAGAGTCTCTAATTAATACAGCCCTGCACCAGTTCATTTTTGACCAAGAAGAACTAAACGGGAAGTCTTTGGATATCTACGACAATAATGCCTGCATTGATAGTGAATACTCATGGAAGCCCGCCTCATCGTCAAGTGATTCGGATTGACATGAGTCACCTCAAGACACGAGTGTTGGTCAAAGAGGATACAGGAAAATAAAACTTTTATCAAAAAAAAAATCGCAAAGCTGCTGTATCGAAATCTGTGCAACCTCATCCTTGTATGAATAAAAGATGTGGTAACTCATGTTCAAATAAATTTACTGAAGATGATCAGGCTAATATCTTGAAAACTATTGGGGATTAGGTTGTGACAAAGGACACAAATATTTCCTACTGTCATGTGCTAAAGAGAGACCGATTGGCAGAAAAATAGCTGGTAGTAATGTTCGTAAAATATCACACGATTATTTTGTAAGCTATAATGGACAGCCTATTAAAATATGCCAACAACTTTTGCTTAAGACCCTAAACTTATCTCAAATGTCTTTAAAAGGAAAGCAAAAAAGCTCTTCATACTCATAATAAATCTGGTGAAGCAGAAGTCGCACAGTTAAAATCGTTCATTGAGATGTTGCCTGCTGTTCCATCCGACTATTGTCGCAATAAGAGCACGAAAGTATAATTACCTCAAGAATTACAAAACATATCGTTTTTATACACACTGTATGTTGTCAATTGAAAGAAAAGAATCTAGAATGATGATTCCATCAAGAATATTTAAGTATGCGGCATAATGAAACCATACGTGATGCTTTAGCTGAAGCGGACGAAGTATGATGCAAATAATGAGAATTATAATACTTTACTTAATTTGATATAAGTACGTTGTTATATGTATAATCTGCTTGATCACATTATTCCAAATGATTAACATAAATATATTTTTAATGATACAAAATTTATTTTGTTTAAAAACTATGATGGAACAGTACGTGGTGTTAAAGCGGACGAAGTAGATTCGTACCACAAGAAATACTTTATTTTATTTTATATACGTTGATTGATCTCATTATTTTAATTGTTTGATACGAATAAATATATTTTCAATTATATATGTGATTATTTCATTTAAAAACCTTTTAAAATGCTTATTTATTTACAGTTATAGTTACTTGGATATAGTCATTTTAATAGACATTTTTATCGTAAACGCCAAAATCACTATCGATTATGACAGCAAAAATAATGTAAACGCCATAAATGGCATAAATACTTATAATTTTTGTTTTATTATTAATTATATATTTAAATGTTTAAAAAATATTAAAGTATGCGAAATTTTTATTTCCTAGCACGCTTCTATATAAAAATATTTAAAAAAAATCGTCTCCTGTAAAATTTGGTTTTTGTCGGTTGCGCTAAAATGGCGGTAAAGGCTCGATATAACCACTGGGTCATCTCTACTCTCGGGTCATCGCGACTCTCGTCAGTTTTCATTATTTTTTATCAGTGTCATAGTAATAAGTTCATACTGAGTTACATTATCTCGAACTTATTTATAAGAATAGATTTTTTTAGACAGAGTTTCTTGCTTTGCTCTTTCACTACCTAACTTGCATCTTGCGTTTAACAAACACATTACTTTTCCTTGATGTGTAATCGGAAAAAATCATATCTACTTCCGGACACAAAAGCATTGTTGGTATATTAATCTAGAGTTGTTTGATCTGAAGCAGTGAGCTGTGACGGGATAGTTGAATGCATCATCAAACAGAATTGTCTGCATATTCAATTTTTATAATAGTGACTCTTGCAGGCCTAGCCTCATTTCTATTCAAACATTCAACTGAAGCTGTTACTTGACAGTTGCATAATTTATTATTTTCTCAAAAATACAATTTAACGTTAGCATTTAATAAGACACGTCGTTTAATTATATTTTAGGTACCAGGTGTAAAACACATTGATATTAAGTAGGCAACCATCATATTGATGTAGAAGCTGTTATCGATTTTTTTAAACAAGTGTTGCTTAAATATTTTCTTAAGTCAAAATCTATTTTAAACATAAAGCGAGGTAAAACAAATGTTGTATTGTTTTATCGTGATATGTTTTTGACGATTATGAATTTTTATATAATCTGTTATTAGTTCTTACCTTATTTTATGTGATAATCTGTACGGAATCACAATGTCACCTGTCAATTTCATTATCGTAGAAAAGAGAACTAACGGGAAAATTTAACCAGTGTCATTTATGTTTATAAATTCACAATTTTCGATTGTTTTGTTCAAGATCATTAAGTCCGTCCACCTCGCACCTCTCATTCCGTCCGCGCACAACACAAAAACAACGTACAAAGTGATGAGGTATGGTTTAAATCCGTCTTGGTCCGTCGCCAGTCAAAAACAAGTTGGGCGTAGGACGAGCAAAGCTGTACTGATCTAAGAGGCAAATAATTGTCTACTGTTGCAGATAATAAGTGTTCACGAGCGTCGATCGCTCAAATTTGTGCACCCGAGACTTTAGGAAAGGCAGATATGACGCGTCCCGGTCCTCCCAGCGAAAACCTCCCCACTGTGAGTACCAGTTTATCGGTATAACAAGAAACTATTCAAATTTTAAACGAATTTGTGTGTGAATAATCTCAAAATACCAAAATATTGAAAACTATGATTATTATAACTAGAAAAATATATTTTGTTTATAAATTAAAAACTTATTTCATTATTTTTCAAATTTTATAAACAAAGATTTCTCTGCTTTTACCACTAAAAACTTCTTCAAAACTCATTGTGATGGTTTTTTTTTCAAATTTTTTACCTTTAATCAAAGACAGGAATCAATTTCAAACTATCTGTAGTACTGTTGTTTTTCAGAGTTGATTTGCATTGAGCCATGGTGTCCATATTCAAAGACTGTGACCGTGTATGTTGCCAGACTGTCTAGAGCTTGCTTTTTTTAGTTTCAATGTTTAAAATTGGAATGCTAAGAACCCTAATAACTTGAGCATAGCTATAACTAAATTTATCTTACTTGTAATTATTATATTATATTTGCATAAAATAAAGGAAGTATTAATAAAACTTTCAAGGATTAAAATAGTTTATAATGCTCAATAGAACATAGTCTTAGTTATGCTCATGTTATAGATCTGTTCAGTTATTAGACTGTTGTTTTGTTTGTAAGAATTTAGAAATATAAATGTTTTAACTGTATCATACTTGAATATCAACCCTAATATATATTGCCTTCACGATTGAGGTTCCCTGTAAACATACAAATATATATGTTTTAAAATAATGTGACTGTATATTATAGATGTTATAAAATAAGATCTTTTTCAATATAATTTGTACAAAATTTTTAAACAGATTAATCAGTAACAATGACCTGCTGTTGAGTTCATAGTTCCTTCCTTTAAATGTTTAAATTAGGTTTATCATGGAATAAATAATCTCTGGTGATAATTAAAATTGATTAAATATAGCTATTAAAATTAATAATAACATGTTCTCAGCAAACATATATAACATTATTTTTCTTCTATGTATGAACTAAAGGCTTATGTAATATAGTCTGAATTTTTTACTGGGAACAAAGTAATGTAGGGAGATAGTAAGGCATAGTGTCCACTTCACAGTACTCAAGTATAAAGCCAAGATTACATTTTAGTGAATTTGTATTGCAAATTGCAGATATAAATTATATTAAAGAATTATAGATGAATTCAAGTCATGTATGCATTTCCTAAGTTTTGTAGTTTAGGCTCGCATGGAGCTCTGTAACCACACCGAAACAAAAAATAAAAATCTTACCATAAAAGAAATAGATGAAAAATATTTTGTTTTTGTTTTAAAGCTATTTGTTTTTTGTAAAGACCAATGGATATTATTTAATTTTTCTTTTACAATTTCTAAATAATCTTATATCTGTCACCATATTTGAACACAAAATTATATCTCTCCAAAATTACGATGTCTCCTCTCTTATAAGGAGGGATAACTGTTTAGGGTTTATGGATTAGGTGACAAACTGCTCCAATGCGGCAGAAGTTTCTTGTGTGTGTGAGGCTGTAAGTAATTGTCTTGAGTTTTAACATTGCATTGCATAGATATATACTATGGTAGCTTGTTGTTATTGTTGGCAGTAATGCCATCTAGAATGGACATTAGTGGCTAGTATAAAAGCCTTGTCTGTGAAAAATTAGCAATATCAATAATCTATAAATTTAAAGTTTGGCCTTTAAGTAACTAAGTGCTGAAATATATCATTACCAAACAGATATACATATTTGTATGTTAGGTGTTTTTTGGTACACCTATGTAAACAATTTCATGTTGTTTTTGAAGCTTTATTTTAAAACTATTTGCAAAAATTGTATTGAAAAAGATGAATTCAAATACCTTTTATTATTTGAATATAATAATTCCTGAAGTCAGTAGTGTTAAAATGTTACATTTTATAATGATATAACAATAGTTTCTATGTTGTTTTTCAGGTGAAACTAGTGGTGGTAGGTGATGGTGGTGTTGGTAAAAGTGCAATTACCATCCAGTTCTTCCAGAAACTGTTTGTCACAGATTATGATCCCACTATTGAAGATTCATACATTCAACACACAGAGGTGGACGGACAATGGTGCATACTTGATGGTATGTGAAATATAATCATTTATAATTATATTTAGTGTATAGGAATACAATTTTTTTATCAACACATACTAGAAAAAAAATACAGACGAATTGATAACCTCCTCCTTTTTGAAGTCGGTTGAAAAAGCAGTTCAGTTTTACCAGAAATAACTTTCTACTGATTTTTATTGGAGAAACAGTGTTCAATTTACACTGAAAAGAGACTTTTTTAAAACATGTTATTTTTTAATTTTTAAACCTGTTTATTATCAGTAATGATCACTCCGGATTTTTTTTTTATAATTCTATTGAAAAGATACTTAACATTTGTATTTTGTCTAAGTAACTGATAAATACTCGTCACACACTTCCGTTCAAAAGTGTCAAGAAAATGGCTAAGCGGGCATAAGTGGCATAGTATTTGTTTACAAAACATAATTATACTAATAATCTGAAATGAAAATAATTCTAATTGAGAATAAAAATCAAACATTGGTTAAACAGTGCTAGATACAGCGGGCCAGGAGGAGTTCAGTGCGATGCGGGAGCAGTACATGAGGAAAGGCGACGGCTTCCTGCTCGTGTATTCGGTGACGGACAAGCAAAGCTTCGAGAACATTCGCCACTTCCACACACAGATTCTGCGAGTGAAGGATCGGTGAGCATTCCCGTAGTCAAAATCAAAATATACTCTATTCAAGTGGGCTTTTATAAGCACTTTTGAATCGTCATTTAACAATTTAGTGAAGCTACCACCGGTTCGGAATGTATATTCTACCGAGAAGAACCGCCAAGAAACTCAGTAGTTTATTTTTTCAACATTTAAAAGAAATACAGTCATGTTAGTAAATACAATTATTTAAATTAATATATCCTGCCTGCAAGTCAACAGGTATTAATTCCATGCTCTTTTATCATCTACAAAATCTTGTTTCGAGTAATACGCCTTTTTTACCAATGTATTTTTATAAACAATTTGAATTTACGAGACGGCAAAGTTAAAAATGTCTGCGGAATTTAATATAGAAATGGATACCTTGCCCCAAGAAAGATTTATTGACTTTGAGGAGTCGGAAACTTGGAGTTATAAGCTTATCCTTATTTCTAGTGCATATACAATGATTATCAAAGTGATCAATGTTACTGTGAATATATATAATATTGTTGTAAATATATTTCGACGCAACAGTCAGTATTCCCACTTTGTTAAAACATCCCGAAGAGAGTCTCTAGCTTCAAGATTATAAATAAATCGGATTGCTCTCTTTTGTAAAATAAAGACATTCAATATCTGCAGCGTTACCCCAAAGTAATATGCCATATGACATAATACTGTGAAAATAACCAAAATAAACTCAACGAGCGGTATCAATATCAGTTAGTTGTCTAACTTTTCTAACCGCGTATGTTGCGGAGCTGAGTCTTCCTGTTAGGGACGACAAATGGGGACTCCACTGAAGTCTGGAATCCAATTCTATTCCCAAGAACACCGTAGTATCTGGCTATATAAAGCCGGCCACCGCTTAAAGATATATTATAATTTTGCTTTCTAACATTGGGTGGGGTAAAAACTACATATTTTGTTTTTTGAGCATTCAAAACCAAACTATTTTCTTTAAACCAATCGTGTATCTGTGATAATGATTCACATCGTCATAGTCAGTTTTTTTCCTGTCAACCTTAAAAATCAGTGAAGTATCGTCAGCAAACAATACTATATCACAAATACCTTTAACAAAGAAAGGAAGTACATTTATATATACAAGAAATAGAAAGTGACCCAAAAGTGAACCTTGTGGAACACCCATTTTTAACGTAAATCCAGTAGACTTTATTCCATTAATGAAAACTTGCTCGATTCTTTGACTTAAGTATGAAGCAATGAGATCAAGAGCCCTACCTTTAACGCCGTAATATTTGAGCTTATAAAGAAGCGTTTCGTGTTCTACACAATCAAATGCTTTAGATAAATCACAGAATACTCCAATAGCATTCTGTGATTTCTCCCAAGCATCGTAAATATGCTTAAGAAGCGCAAGCGCAAGCGCCCGCATCAGTTGTTGATCGACCTCTTGTAAAACGAAATTGCTCACTATGAAAAATTGTATTTGTACCAAAATGGATAAGAAGTTGATTTAAAATATTTTTTTTCGAAAATTTTACTTAAAGATGGGAGTATTGAAATAGGCCTGTAACTAGTGGGATCGCTTCTATTTCCATTCTTAAAAAGTTGTAAGACTTTACTAAATTTTAATAAGTTTAATTTACGAATTTTACGATTATCGGAAGTCAAAATTTTGTTCTTTATGTATAAAGACTTAGCATAAATACATACTGTTTTAAATATTTAGGAATATTTATTGACATATCCTAGAAAGGCTTCGTTTTGATTCCACGGCTTCATACCATATAGGTCGTACAATTTATTTCTGCTTTAACGTAACACTGCCTCCCGTACCGTGTCGCGTCTCCCCCCCTAACTCGGGCGCTTGTGTGGCAGCGAGACGTACCCCATGCTGGTGTCGGCCAACAAGGTGGACCTCGTGCACGCGCGCGCCGTCAGCGAGGAGGCCGGACGCGAGCTGGCGCGCGCGCTCTCCGCGCCCTACATCGAGACCAGCGCCAAGGAGCCGCCGCTCAACATCGACGCCGCCTTCCACGAGGTGAGAGCTGCACCCGGGGCGCGCCCCACATCGAGACCAGCGCCAAGGAGCCGCCGCTCAACATCGACGCCGCCTTCCACGAGGTGAGAGCTGCACCCGGGGCGCGCCCCACATCGAGACCAGCGCCAAGGAGCCGCCGCTCAACATCGACGCCGCCTTCCACGAGGTGAGAGCTGCACCCGGGGCGCGCCCCACATCGAGACCAGCGCCAAGGAGCCGCCGCTCAACATCGACGCCGCCTTCCACGAGGTGAGAGCTGCACCCGGGGCGCGCCCCACATCGAGACCAGCGCCAAGGAGCCGCCGCTCAACATCGACGCCGCCTTCCACGAGGTGAGAGCTGCACCCGGGGCGCGCCCCACATCGAGACCAGCGCCAAGGAGCCGCCGCTCAACATCGACGCCGCCTTCCACGAGGTGAGAGCTGCACCCGGGGCGCGCCCCACATCGAGACCAGCGCCAAGGAGCCGCCGCTCAACATCGACGCCGCCTTCCACGAGGTGAGAGCTGCACCCGGGGCGCGCCCCACATCGAGACCAGCGCCAAGGAGCCGCCGCTCAACATCGACGCCGCCTTCCACGAGGTGAGAGCTGCACCCGGGGCGCGCCCCACATCGAGACCAGCGCCAAGGAGCCGCCGCTCAACATCGACGCCGCCTTCCACGAGGTGAGAGCTGCACCCGGGGCGCGCCCCACATCGAGACCAGCGCCAAGGAGCCGCCGCTCAACATCGACGCCGCCTTCCACGAGGTGAGAGCTGCACCCGGGGCGCGCCCCACATCGAGACCAGCGCCAAGGAGCCGCCGCTCAACATCGACGCCGCCTTCCACGAGGTGAGAGCTGCACCCGGGGCGCGCCCCACATCGAGACCAGCGCCAAGGAGCCGCCGCTCAACATCGACGCCGCCTTCCACGAGGTGAGAGCTGCACCCGGGGCGCGCCCCACATCGAGACCAGCGCCAAGGAGCCGCCGCTCAACATCGACGCCGCCTTCCACGAGGTGAGAGCTGCACCCGGGGCGCGCCCCACATCGAGACCAGCGCCAAGGAGCCGCCGCTCAACATCGACGCCGCCTTCCACGAGGTGAGAGCTGCACCCGGGGCGCGCCCCACATCGAGACCAGCGCCAAGGAGCCGCCGCTCAACATCGACGCCGCCTTCCACGAGGTGAGAGCTGCACCCGGGGCGCGCCCCACATCGAGACCAGCGCCAAGGAGCCGCCGCTCAACATCGACGCCGCCTTCCACGAGGTGAGAGCTGCACCCGGGGCGCGCCCCACATCGAGACCAGCGCCAAGGAGAGAGCGTCAAGTGTCGCACACCTCTTCCTCTGTCTGTCGTAACTGTTTTAAGGTGTTGGTTAAACATCCCCTCCATCTAATATTACACACGTAAAGTGATTCGTTACGCTTCACTGTTTAATTACTCAACTGGTTATCAGGAAGTTTGCATTCTTAAATGTTGACGAAGGGTAGGAGACATCGGGTACCTAATGTAAAATGTAATCGTTATGTAAAACCAATAATGCCGTTTCTGCCGGCAGCTGGTCCGGATCATCCGCAACCACCCGCAGCAGGAGGAGAAGCAGCGGCGCCGCAGGAAGTTTTTTGGCAAGTGCGCGCTGCTCTGAAGCCGCCGGCCGCCTCTACGGGCCCGCGCATCCGATTGCTTTGAAGTACTTGGTAATCTGTGTTCGAAGGTTTTACGAAACTCCGCAATGTCACCAGAAGTAACGTTTTATCAATCTTTGTTTACAACTTAATGTAATTGCAACAATGTCGCCAGCGCGTGTTGACAACACAAAAGTTTCCGATTACTGTAATGTGGAGACGCAGGTTGATGTCCGGATAGGCTGACGCAGTGGCTCGAGACAGCTACTAACTGTATACCGTACAAGAAAGTCGCCGGACATACAGACATAGTATGTCCGCGTATAACTGTTACGTGTACGTATGTGATATCATTTTTAAAGCTTTATTTCCAAAGTATTATCTGAAATGGTTTTCTTAAGAGATATATTTTGTTTATTTATTTAATTTATTTTTAGTTCTACTTATATCTTGTTATTTATTTTAATCATAAGCGATACAAACTTTATAAATTTAATTTTTTTTTTTTTTGAGTATATATATTTTAAAGCTATTTATCGTAATGGCGAATGGTTGACAGGTGAAAACATTTTATATATGTATGTCTTTTCTGACATTGTCAATGTGTATTTCATAAAGTCGGCCTATAGGCTGAGGTACGGTTAACAAAACATATTTGCAAATTTTACAAGAAACTTCTACATTCAATTAAACATTGGCTCAACATCAGACGCTATTTAAAATTTAACAGCTTGATTATTACAAATGCAATATTCATTGCGACCGAGAATAGTCACAAGTATTGTTGTGGTAAAAATATAATACGCGTAAATTTGCAGGTTTTCTTGGGAGACATTAATTTGGACAATTCCTATTCGAGTAACAGCAATTAATAATATTCGCATATATGATCACTGATTACATTTCCATTGTATAGTGCTATATATTAAACATTTCTGCTTCTTCGATAAAACATAATAACCATACTATGAAGTTTTATCAATCTGAGTTGTGACTACTCCCGAATAATTATGTCAAAGATATAATCTTCTCGTCATATTTCTCAAACAGCTAATGATTTAGATAGATTTTATGCGTACGCGCATATACTATATCTATATGTTGTCGATAGTGTAAATACATATAATAAGATATAACGTGCATAAATTCGACCATTAGTTGTAACATAACCCAAAGAGATGTATTTTAGACGCTTGTTTTTGTTACGTCTCGAGACGATAAAATGTTTACATTGTTTATTTATAAAGTGTATAGTATATAATAGTGTTGTGCTAATGCTGAATACTTGACTGGCTACATGTTATTATTTATTCATTTATTACTAGCTACTTTTCCCAGCTTTGCACAGGTGGAATAAGGTTCTATATAAAATGTGTATATTGATGGATCAAATCACAAAAATATTTTTGGCCTAGAAATCTTTTAGTGTAATCAGAATGAGAATTTCTCGTGAGTGAGCATTTCTCATGGGCCTCTTTATGTGGATACTGTTATAGGTGTTTATATACACCAGAGAGTGTTTTTTTAAACGTCAATAATACAAAATAAATGTGTATGAATATTGTACGATACAGATTATAATGATAATAAATAGTATATCAAAAAACTGTCTTTACAAATGCACACGAGCATGTGTGGTGTGAACCACACGTGTCATTTGCTATATGGTCAGTAGAACATACATTCAGACTTACAAAATATACATGAAATATATATAATTAGAAGCTCGTTTAATTTTTGTGTTATAGTGTTTAAAAATCGATGTAAAAATACGAATGTCTTTCGGGCAACATTGTAACGCGTAAACCCCATATGGTAAGCTGCTGTATATAATAGATGATTGTTACTCGTAATGTATCGATTTTATGTAGAATTTGTATTGTCACATAAACGTAGGGTAAGGACCTCATCATTCTAAGGTAGGCTGTTAGCATCAGTATTATTTGCCGCCGGGCTCATTCAAACTTATAGCGTTATTTTTATATGGACAGACAATACAATATATAAATATATCTATACATAAATTCAGCTCTTTTCTCCTGTTCGTCTACGCTTTTTTTATAATTAGTGACTTCATTTTGGTTGTCATATTTGGAACTTAATGCAAAAAAATACTGGGAAACAAGTTATTACTTTTCGTCAAATTGTTAAACAATAGGGTATAATGTTGACTATTTGTTTTTCGATTACAAGAACCTATTTGTTTTAAGTTTCATAGTCATAGTAAGTGAAGTTTGAATTGAATATTATGTATATTTTTTTTCTGTGGTTAAAACATTATTTAAACGCGCTTTAAACATTATTACTATAATATAGGGAATATTATAGTAATAATGTTTAAAGCCAAAATGTCTGTACAGATATTTATTACACCGATTAATGTATAAAATAATATATTTTCTGTAATGTGTTTTCAGTTTAGAAGAATTATATATAAGGCGTAGTTCAGTCAGTAAATAAATAATAACAAACGCGCTTTAAATAAAACAAGACATATAGTGTTTTTAATATCCGATTTACCTCATAACATATATATTGTTGGAGTCCGATTAAACCATCTACGGCCTCGTTAAAGTTTTATAGAGTCGTTACATTGTGAATAACGGCCTGCGATGCGCAAAGCTAAGCTGCGGACACACTTCTGCGCTATTGCCGACGGTCACGATGGAGATCGACTTAACCAGGCCGTTTTAATTATATCATAGACAATTTTATTGTATGCACTTTGTTTTACGGATTATTTGTATGTTATTAAATTTTTGTTCATAATTTTTTTGTTTTAATTTTGTAAGATAAGGTAAATGTTGCTATCCTTACAAGATTTCTTAATCGTAATATTATATAGATTGTCTGATATTGAATTAATATTATTTAATTAACGTCGTGTAAGTTATAACTTATACCAGATGAATACTCATTCTTACATTTTTGTTAATAATTTTATTTTTTACAGTTAAAACAGAGTTGCCAGTGTATTATAATTCCCAACCATTATAAGTCATATACCTCATCCTAATAAGCCTGTGTGGTAAATTGATATTTTATTTAACAATATAACATTTATTATGATTATACATTATTTTTATTCAATGAATAAAAAAATTAAACATTTACTTTATTAATAGAGCTGTAGTTACAAAATAAAATTTTAATGATTTATATTAAATTTAAAATAATGAATTGTTTGAATTCACAAGAAAGGCTGAATCCGTTACAATTATAAAATTGCCTAAATTAGTTATCGTTTGAAAATGAATCAATAATTTGATGGGAAACATCTCTTATCCTAATTTATAGCAAACACAAAAAAATCTCAAATAGTAAACATTTGTTCTAAAGGATTTTACGGATTGTCTTAAAAGAACACATAAATTAGTGAAAAAAAAACAACAGTGTAGTTCATTTTGTTACATTCCATTAACCAAGATTACGAGTCGTTGTGTGTAGTCATAACTTTATTCAAAGTCAAATTCAATGCCAAATTTTTGTATAATCTATTTATTTATTTTCGTTATAAGCGGCCGCGTTATGTCATACTTCAAAATAATTGTTGTCATATAATGACAAAAAATACGTTTTCGTTATTTGAATTTGAAAAATTCTTTTAAATTTCAAAATTGAATAATTTTGAACATTTTCTAAGATTCTCTTTTAAAAACATAGTCTGTATTTCATGACAAATCACTTGGCTATATAACATATTTTTCGTTGCGTTAAGTCATAAATTTGATGATACATATTTTTTAAATGCATGTTAGCATTAATGAGATCAATGATTATAGCAACCGGAAATAAAACTATCACTCGTTTGATTATTGGATTACTTTAATTTAATCTAAGTATGAATATGACGTAAGTTTCCTTTCTTTCAAATCCTAGTTTTTTGGTTTCAACTCTGTATCAATTTTTAAATTCAATTTATGAAGCCTAATGAAAATGTAACGAAAAAAGGAATTGAAATTATAATAAGTGTTCGATTAGATAAGTTAGTGTAAGCATAGATATCCATGTACGTATTGTAAAAAAATATAATATGTATAAAGCGTAAAGGAAGCATTATATGTACAGTTAAAACAAGATGGCGCGTAACGCAAAATTTTTTTGACAATCTGCGGTGTTTTCAGTATTCAATTGTACGATATTAAAAAATATTTAACGATTGAACAGATCAAGATTTTACTATAGGTTTCATTTATGTAAGACAATGTTAATGCTTTCTTTATGAAGAAATTCTAGCTTGGTCTATGTATGTTCGTGGGGTTGAGCAGTATCAAGGTGTATGAATAAATGAATTTTATTGTGTTATGTGATGTTTTTTGCTCCTTATAAGTATTAACTAGCACGAAGACGCGCTACGTTAGTCTCATTATAAATGACAGTAGTAAAATCCCACGTAAACAATTTTTTTAACAGTGTTATAGCTGACAAATGACGTAGATTCGTAATTAAATTGCTTTATGTAATATTTAGGAATTACATTTACATAATCGTAATTTTTTTTCGTTGGTATACAATTAAGTGAATCATTTTAAGAAAAATGTTACCATAGACAATTTCTAATGACCTCATATTGTTTTCCTATCACTGCCTCTCCGGCTACGTGTAAGACTATAATCTACACAATAGTTATAGCCCAAGAACCTGTGCACGGCAGACTTACTTCATACTAGCAAGCTCCATATTCCTGCCAGGTATACCGCTTCACCCGCTGCTGGTGAAATGGAGTTTCACCATTCCCATCGAGAGTTCCTTTGAGCGTGCCATGGAGTCGAAAAGACTCAGTCTATTATAGTTGCATCTTAACCAACATGGTAAATTTATATTAAAAGATACTATAAATGCAAAAGTCATACAACCTCTCTCCTTATAGGGTTGTCTGGAAGAAATGGCTACTTAGCCATAAGACCGCCCGTTGTACTCTACAATATTATATATAATATTGTAACATATAATAATGTGTAACATGTGGTGTACAATGAAGTATAAATAAATAAATAAATAAAAGTGTCTTAAATGATTTTTGCGTAGATTTGAAAGTCGTGAATAGACGCATATCGGCACGTCTTTGTTTTTGGTTTTAAATGCGAAATTATACAAAAGAAACTATAAAATTAAATTATTCGTCCCAATTTTTGCGCAAATACTTAAATGTAGATGCAGTAAAATATAGTGAGGTGTACCTATGCGAGGAATTGTTAACATTAATGCTTAACTACTTTTCTGGATATAACTGAAAACAGATCTGTACTAACACGATTCAGAAACAGAAGAAGCACGAAACTTAGTTGCGTTATAATTTCGCATTTTAAATACAAAAGCCGAGACGTAGTTTGGTAGATACCGAAGGCGGTTCCCGGTGTTCTCCGTCACGAATTACGAGATCAATTTAAGGACACGAATAAAGCACATGAAATATCATTGCTTGTTGGAATTTGATTTGGATCCACGAACTCTTGAACAAAAATTCTTTATGATTCTAGTTGGTACATTTCAAAAACCGTGAGCACCTTTTAGTTTTATTTCACTTTAAGACGCAACAACAACCACGAGGGAATGATTCAGTAGTGCTTATTTTTATATTTTAAAATCTGCACCGTAATAATACAGAGCCTGGAATGCTTGTCTCGTGTATCTTTTTCCAAAAAGGTAGATACAAAGGCAGCAACGATTTTATAATTCAAGTTTTTTTTATAACCTGAAGTTGTATAATTGACGGGCTTGCCTGAGTGCCTATATTCTATATCCTATCATAGAATATAGGCACTCTTGTCTCATAAAGAATTACGTATATAATTGTTTTTCATTGCGTAAATTTCTGTATGTTTCTTTTCATTCTTTATTCAACCTGTTGTGCTTTTATCTATGACTTCAAAAAGGTAAGCGATTTGGCACCTCGACCTCGACCCGGAACCGGTACGTCTCTGGCACCTTCGCCTGGAGTTCCCAGGGCGGATCGCCCGCGAGGAGTGTTGCTGCAGTCCAAGATACCATACGGTACCCTCTGACGCCTCTCACCGCTATGACCCTCTGCGGCTTTCGCAGGAGGGCTTGATTTGTAGCGGTTAGAACGTTTACCTAGATAGCAGCACCGTACAGTGCCATCGACCGTACTAGTAAAGGCGCTGTCAAAACGATCCTGGCTCCGCAGCGACGTTGATGAGCCTCGGGCCGAGTTGGACAAAGTGCTGCATGAAGCTACATCGACCGTCCAGAATTAGGCCCATATACTCCATCTGGACCTTAATCACCGACCGATCTTGATCGTCGGTGATACTCGCCCGTGAGGGTCTGCTCCGTGGACCGTGGAAGCGGAGTTTTTGATATGGAGACCCTCAGGCTCAGTATCCCAAGAATAAAGTTCCATATTTTAAACCTTAAAAAATACTTTCATACATACTAACTGTCAAACCTTATTTCACTTCTTTCATATATCCAGAATATCCAGAAATGCTTAAATACGTGCGTACTCATTTTTAATCAGTCTCCCAAAAGTAAAGTATGCTTCTACATAAAAAAAAAACTGACTTGCATACCGACTTTTAAACCAAATTTAACCCCATTAAGGGTAGAATATCCAGAAAGGTATAAATACATATCTACTGATTTCTAATCAGTATCTCAAAATTAAAGTTTCATGTTTCTATCTTTAAAAATGACGTACTTTTATTCTTTCTTTCTACCTTTATTTCATCACGTGAGTGGTAAAATATTCAGAAACGCTTTAATATATATGTACTCATTTCTAATTAGTATTCCAAAATTAAAGGTTCATTGGTCTTACTTCAAAAATGGCGGAGTTCCATACTAACTTTCAACCCTTATTTCACCCCTTTAGGGATAGAATATCCAAAAACGCTGAAACATGTATCGACTTATTTTTAATCAGTATTCCAAAAAGAAAATTTTCTCGTTTGTAACTTACATAATGATGGACTTCCATACAAAAGTTTGACCCCTATTTCATCCCTTAGGGGTAGAATTTTCCATTCTTAGTGGGTGTCTACTCAATAAAGAGATGCTTTTCACTAAATTTTAAGTCTCCAACTTTAATAGTTTACGCTCGGCGATGATGAATCAGTCAGTCAGGACATGTTATTTTATATATATAGATTGTTGCAATGTATCTGCTAAGGGTCCAGCTAACCTCAGCCACGTAAGCGTACAAAAACAATTGTTTTAGGTGGAGACATCGGCATATTCAGCCATTTTGTATTAAGTATTTACAAAAGATACACATACACCCTCTTTGCTCGTTTATCGCTCTATCTGAGAGCCGCATAAAACCGTTAAGAGCTTTAGAAGGAGTTAGCGAAGGTACAGACAGACGGGGAAAGCTACTCATAATACTATTCACAGATGAAGATTTGATAGAATAAGGATAATCGATATCAATATTTTTTATCATGCTTTCGTTTTGACGGACTGATTTGAAAAAAAATGGGTTACGGTTGCGTAACTATAATAGTTGCACATACAGCCTCGAGGACTTTTTGTATGTAATTATGAGTTTTTGAAATATCATTTGTATTACAAATAGTATTCGGGGCGCACGGCAAAAACTAATATTTATGCAAATGCAAATATTGGAACCTCGTGATACATTATAGCTGGATTCGTATAAATTTCATCTTTTAAAATGAAATGTAAACCATGCTACTATTGAATAATTAAGTTTTTCCATATTTGAATGAATTTTAGTCCAGGTTTAGTAGTTATTGAGATTAGCCACAACAAACAATCAAATCTTTACACTATATTATATTACTATTGAAAAGAATCAAATGTAATATCTGTGAGAATATAAAATAAAAAAATTAAAGCAATTAAATTTAACGAGGCGGACGCTAGTCTTAGTATATTAAAAAAATATGTAACAATTAAACAAAAAATACTTTGAAGAGATTGTAGTTTTTATAGCACTGTTTATATTTATATATATTTGCGTATTATTATATTTATTTATTACTATATACATTAGTAGGCCGTATAGAATTAGGTTTAAAAATACTAAAAATATTATTTAAGACGTTTTAATAAACTAATACATAGTTGTAAAATATGATATTATAGATAATATCAGCAATTATATTATAGGTAAATAATAAATTCTGGCAATTCCTTGACGACCCGCAGTGTCTATTATGAATTGTTTCAAGTAGGCTTTTATAAAACGATCACCTTTCGGAATGTACCTACTATCTACCGAAAAGAACCACATACAAACAACATATAATCTCCGGCCAAACAGTAAAACTTAGCTTTGTTGTGTTCCGATTCAATGGAGCCAGTGTCAGTTAGTCGGTCGTCACCTGTTGTTGACTGACTAACTGACATTCACTGACACGCGGGACATTACATCTTTAGTCCTAGCTTCGTACTTTTTTCATCACACTGTTCCATTTGTCCGTATATCAATATAATAAAAATATCTTGGTAGTAACTCATATTTGGCAACAAGATATACATTAAGTTTTTTTTTTTAACTTGATATATAATAAAATAAGAGAAGACATAAAATTGGCCCTGGTATCTCATCAACTTCAAAATTTACAGAACACTAAGATTTTGTTCTTTTTTTTTTATATGCCAACATATTTTAATGTTGAAATTATACAATTCTGAACAAAGGCGTAAACGATTTATGATCCATGAATGCAGGACATGTTTATTACCGCGAAAAATGTCGATTTTGACTAAATGTTAGTAATGGCTATTTTACTGACCAATAAAAAATGAAGCTTATGTCAAAGAAATATTCGCTTCAAAAGTGCTTTTTTGAGTCTACCTGAATAGAAAATATTTCGATTTTTATTGTTAACTAGTCAAAAAGTAGTTATTATCATACCGTAAAACCATATTTACCTGTTTGCCTACCAAATCCTCGCTAAGTCGCAACAACCATAAAACAAACTTCTCCGCCACACAGGAGGCTGTATAAGTACACCTAAGGCTTAATATCAATCGTTCACACCGCTGAAACATCAAAACACTAAAAACCGCATTTCATAACGCATTATGTTTAACGAGTTTTGATGCAGAGGAGGCTATAATTAACACCGAGAGATAATGTTTATCTAAATGTTCCTTAAAATAAATTTAAAATGTACAGTTTAATTAACTAGTTATATACCTTAACGCAGATTATCTATTTTAGTGACTAAACCTAAGTGCTCATATTCCTTATATCGAATAATATATTCGAACCTGTCGTAGTTTTTTGGCATTAAACAATTGGATTAAATTAAGGAGGTGGCTTTCAGAAAGGGGTTGGATATTAACAGTTTGTTACAAGGAGAAAAAAGTTTGGGGCCAACTATAAGATCTATTGGTTGAATAACTTTGCGTTAGACTATGACGTCGTATATACTGAGGTTTAAATTTTCACTTTCGGAAAGCGCAAAATTTGAATTCCTCCTTTTGAAAAATAGTATTGCTCGTCTGCCAGCCAATGATATATAAAGCGTCTTTTCCCGCGACTTAACTATCTTTACACGAAATTTCATCTAAATCAGTTCAGTGATTTAAGCGTAAACAGCAACAGACAAAGTTAGAGTCGCATTTAAAATATTAGTATGAGGATGTAAATTTAAAAAGCAGTTGTTCTAGTTGGTAAGAATTTTACATAACCCTGTTCTCTCTTCCTAAGGGCCGGACACCCTTCTGTACAATTTTTTAAAATATACATAATATTAATATACCTAACTGAAAATTATAATAAAATAAACAATAACAACAATAATCCGCATTTTAATACTATGATTAACCGATGGACAATCTTTTATAATTCTGATAAATTATAATTCATATTTAATTATTACTTTTATATAAATAATTACAAGTGGAGGGGAAAAATTACACATTTTGTTCAATCGATGGAGTATTCTCAGCAAACATGTAAAATAGAAATTGACCTAAAATTGATCGTAATGGAATACACTTTTTAATATGAATCAAGAAAATTTTATTCCATTAATGAAAATTTTGTGTAGATTACATATTTAGCAATGAGCTTTACCTTTAATATTTGAGCTTTTATAAGTTGTTTCTTGTTCTACAGAGTTATGTGCTTTAGACAAGTCGCAGAATACTCCAATAAAATTCTGTGATTTTAATGTGCACCGTAAATATATTTTAGAAGAGCTATTCCCGCATCCGATGTCGAGCGACCCCTCGTAAATGCTTATTGCTCGCGATGAAAAATAGCATGAATAGTTGATTTAAAACATTTAACTTAAAGATAAAAAAGGAAGTGTAGAAATAAACCTCTAGTTACGGAGATCATTTCTATTATCATCTTCAAAAATTGTAAGACTTTACTGCATTTTAAGTTAGGACTAAATACAGAGTAATATCATATATGGCGTTAATAATTTATTTTAGCGAAATATATATATTATGTATACAGTCAATAATAATGTTGCCACATACAATTATTAATTTAATACTATTAAATATATTTTAACAGTACTCCCCATAGTGGCCTCATATAAATAAAGATCTCCTCATGGGGGCCGGTGCGCGCTCATTATGTACTGTAGAAGTTCTATGCATGATAGTTCAACAGTACGTTTCATAGAAAAAGCCTCAATGAGTTTCGACATACACAAGAATTACTATATAATTTGGTGCTATTATTAATGAGCCACAAGGGATAGCATTTATTGCCTCGGTGATCATGACCGTATTTTTTTATTTAACTCACACTCTTGTTTATTTTGGCCATGAGAATTACTTCACTGGACAGACTTAGACACTGTGGTAATAATAATCTTATCAGAAGTATAATAATTTTTATGAGCTTGCAAAACAGTTACAAGTAAATTTGAAAAGGACTTTAACTTTACTTCTAACTTTTCCAAGTGAGTAGGGCACAGCTTCGGAATAGTATTAACTGCATGTATTTGTTCGTCTATTTGTTTCTGAGTCAAGTTATCCACTTTATTTACCAATTCTAAATATTTCGTAGGCTAGAAATTTCTAATTTTAGTCGTTCTTTATATATGTATGTACTTTGCAATTAGTATTACATGATTTGACTTTATTCATCAAATACGACCGGGCTTTTTTCACTCTGTAAACGTAATGCATCTTCGGGTATAACTTTTGTGAATTTTAAATTTGTATATTTTTCAAATAGGCATTGCAAACACAATTTGGCATTTTTTACAAAAGACAACCTAACAGTCGTCGGCTTCACACGTGCAGAACAATAGTGAACCTAAAACGATTATATGGTAATAAATTTAACTGTATAGACTTACGAGGGGCACGCCAGTACCTACGCCCTCCTCTATGGGTAGACATATTTTTTCCGACATCTTCAACAATCATCATTCATATTTCATCCCGTGTCCCCAAACCATAATAAAACATACAGCTAAACCTTCCTCATGAATCACTTCGGCCATTAGTGACAGTCGTATGAAAATCCGTTCTGTAGGTTATGAGTTTATCGCGTTCAGACAGACAGAAACGACGACGTGATTTTACTTTAAAATATCCTGAAATAAACGAAAATAAATATAAAGTGGTATATATGCATTTCATTTACTTAAGAACTATTAACATTAAGTGATACGAAAATGAATTAAAAATAGTTTCTGTATAAATCTTGCAATGCCAGCATTGCCAGTAGCGCTTCCGCGTTGAATCGCAAATCCGATCCTCTGGATGAAAAATGAACCAGCCCTCCATCTGCAGCCCTACATCACTTTGTACCGGTACGATGTATTATAATTTTAATGATGCTTGTTGTGGTTGGTAATAATTTGTTCGTAATCGATTTATACAATACAGTAAGGCTTACTGCCTGGTAATCCTAGAGACGGGCGTAGGTCTTCTTTCGATTTGAAGATAATTAGTGGAACTTATTTCATCTACTACTTAGCTTGTTTCTATCTTCTAGCATATCTAGTGCGCTGGATGCACGATCGGCAAGAGATTTTTATCCGATACATGGATTTTTATTTACGATGCTTACCTACGTGTATTGCTTACAGAGTCTACCGCCGAACAGCAATACCCAGTATTGTTGAGTTTCGATTTGAAGGGTGACTGCGCCAGTGTAACGGGTGCAGGGGATACAGAATCCTAGACACGTAGCAAATGTTAATATTTCTTACGACATCATTGCATCATGGCTTGGGCATGGGTAGTGACGACCACTAACTCTCCATGTAAGTGGTCATGCCACCACCAGCCACCAGGCTCATTTACCCTTCCGCCTAACTGTAATACAATTAAACAAAGATTTTTATTAATGAGCAGTTATAAACACATAAAAGGCGCTGCGCGAGGATTTGCCCTCGGAGCCTTTAAAAGTTGTTTACGCTTCTTTTAATGTATGCACAGTGACGTAGTGTTCAGTAACGTTACTAATCCGCGCCTGTCGAGATTAGCGTAATATAAGGGTGCGTTGTACGATCTATGCGGAGTCGAAGGCGGAAAGCTGAGCCGCTTCCATCTCTATGCAACTTGAGTTATTTGTTTTTAAATGATACAAGATTGGATTCGTGCCGACTATGGATGTAATTAAAAGGTAAGATAATTTGTTTTATTAAATCTATTATTGATTTTAAGTATTTCGCTTATTATATCGCGATGGTTTGAAATAAAGATGAGAAGCGCGGGAATAAATAAGGTTGGTGTTAGCGGGAATAAATAAGGTTGGTGTTATTTTGTTAGCTTTATTCTGGACATTGGTACAGGAGGTATACCTGTAGACATGATGTAGTAATGAGGTCAATGGGACCCTTTATTAATAAGTCATTGTGTTTGATTTTTATTACTAATTATCTATAAAAGCTTTTATTATAATTAATATATAAATATTTTTAGTATTTATTCGTTTATTAAATGTTTTTAAAACAAGATTTAAATTTACTGTGGTGATGAGTAATAACAAAATTAAAAATAATGATAGACCATCGTATCGAACTTATTTTGACATTTACATCGTGGTAGAGGTTTGTGCAAGATTGTCTGGGTCGGTAACACCCTCTCATCATAATATGTTTTTTTTTTTATGGTATAGTATGCGGACGAGCATATCGATCACCTGATGGTAAATGGTCACCATCACCCATAAACAATGACGCTGTAAGAAATATTAACTATTCCTTACATTCTCAATGTGCCACCAGCCTTGGGAACTAAGATGTTACGTCTTTTGTGCCTGTAATTACACTGGCTTACTCACCCTTCAAGCCGGAACACAACAATACTGAGTACTGTTATTTGGCGGTAGTTATCGTGTTTCGGTTGGAGGGGTAAGTGTAGCTACAAGCACAAGGGCCATAACAACATAGTTACTAATTTCGGTGGTTTGAGTTTGTCCGTTTTCGTCAAATATTGTAAAAATAGAATTAGACCACTCAGTATCATACACGTGTGCAGTAACACCTAACAGCGTATCATTATTATTGCAAATATTAAGAAGTAAGGACAAAAAAATATTATTTCCCATCGAACAGACGTGAGATGATTGTTCGAAATCTCAATACCAACATTAAGGTGGATGTAAGTCATATAAGCTACCTGGAATAGTCTATCGCATATACCAGAGTTATTAGAAAATCCTATGGAGCGTCACCTGATGTTTGTTTATTGGGCTAGGCTTTATGTATCTTCCGCCATTGTAGGAACTATATTCTTAAGCAATACACCAGAAGGTTTATATTAGAGAATTAATTATTTTCTTTTAATTATTTTCCTTGTTATTTAATATTTGCTTTGTTAGGATTTTTTAATTGATGTTAATTATAAGTACATTTAATTTATTGTCAGACTCGGGTGAAACTGATATGCATTGTGTTTAGACAAGGGGTCTTTTCAACGTCTAATAACTGTAATAAGTGTATAAACTATGTTTATTGTATTAGGACGAGTAAATATACTTTATAAATCAATTATACGAAAACGGTTCGATTCGGGCGGTGGAAACTTTATTGTCTAACAGAAGGCCCAATATATTATTCCTTAACACACAATATCGGTACATTTTCATCAAGTCGGGAAAATCCAATTTTATTCGGCCTGTGAATGCTTTTCACGGGTCTTGTTACATTAGATAGCGTGACATAGCGTGACAACCTATTTCGTACTAATTTCTGTACTACTTTTAATTTACACGTTTCGAATCCATTTGATATTAATCTAGGGAAATAACCGTTTCCGGTTTCATTAATCTAATTTAGGTGTTTAACTTTATTACATTTTTTATTGCAGTCGACTAGTTTCATCTTGAACGGCAGCCTTAGTAAAAACTATGTGCTATGCGTTATTTTAACCGACTTCAAAGATGAGTATGTTCCTCGATTACTCAAATCGACTGTATCGATATGGTATATTTAAATGTTTTTTGAAAATTCATCACAGGTGATTGACGGGTGAATGGGTTGTCTGATGGTAAATGGTTTTCACCAGCGACAGACATATACGCTGAAAGAAATATTACCCATTCGATCGACAATGCTTCACTAACCTTGAGAATTGAGTCGCTTAGTCTTGTGCTTTTAATTACACTCCCTCCATCACCCTTCAATCCTGTACATAACACAAAATATTGTTGTTTGAAGATAGAATATACGATGAGTAATGAGGCTCACTGGGTGGGCTTTACCCAGACGCACGGAACCCTTATAAGAACTGCAACATGTAATATTTAACAAGAACAAACGAATGTACCATAATATTTTCATAAATCTTCTTTGCAGTAGAGGATTTATAAATTGGCCGATAGTAGGCTAGTGGGCTATTAAATTTTTGCGCACCTACTGACTTTTGCAATTCAAATTAATTACCTATATTTATTTTGAAATTTTCAACCGACTTCCAAAAGGAGGAGGTTATCAATTCGTCTGTATTTTGATTTGTGTTCTATCGTCCTTATTACATCGGCTTCTTGCCGTTATTAGTATGATTATGAACTAGGTGATATTTCTGTCAGTGCTAGATTATTTTTCCAACCCGCTATGTATTGACGAGAATACAGATTACGGACGTGTTGTGTATACATATAATTATAAGTATTTTTTATTTCTGTAAGATAATAACATTTGGGCTAAATTTGCCGCCCCTCCAAATCTGCCGCCCTAGGCTCCAGCCTACTTAGCCTATTACTAAATCCGCCACTGCTTCTTCGAATTAACAGTAATAGCGTCGGGAACATATACTTCCTTATTTATCAAGTGCGTAGTATTATTCTACGCTATAACAGCATATTGGTACTTACAATTAAAGAGCTCGTCACGTCCATCCCAATCTAACCTATCCTTCGTACCCATTTTACATTTTCAATCCTTGAAATAGAAAGGTGATTAATCAATCAATCAATTAATGTAAATGTGACTATTTTATGCTTTTTAGGTTCTTTGTGTTTACGAAGGCAGTTTTTAATATTCAAAATGATTGTTATATATTTCACAGGTTTTGGCTTTATCTTGATTTAAAAAAAATTAAAACAAAAAGGTAATAAATAATACAACAATTTTTTATTGTTATATTAATTTAAAGATAATTTAAAATAAATAACTATATTTTAAAAACACAATGATTTATTTTTTCTGGTGTTTATTTGTATTTTATAACAATAAAATTATATGTTATATTAGACTCATTAATATTTTTTTTCAAGTTAAGCCGTCGATTCATGAGAAGCGATTACAATACAGATGCGTGTGAGTTTGTGTCTGTCGTTGAGTTTGTAACAATCGCTAATTAAGATCATAATATAATTATTCCACAATAATCCTAATTAGATATCGCTTTAAGCGATATATGCATATGTATATCATAGGCTTATAAGCAAATGAGCCCCATGAAGTCCACTAGAGTGGTCACAACTAAGTCCGCAGGCCCGCAGTTAAGGGCGTCGTATGATATTTTAAGCATGCCCATCATCGCCAATGCGCTACCAACCTTGTGTACTGAGATGTTATGTAACTTGTGAATGCAGTCTCACTGGCTCACTCACCCTTACAACCGACAACAATACTAAATATTATTGTTTGACACGCAACAGATTTTATACAGTTTTTACTAATAGAAAGTAATAATCGACGAAGATTTGTATAACATTAATATTTTGTACAAAATGGCGGAACTTTGATAAACTTTTTAACCGACTTCAAAAAAAGGAGGAGGTTCTCAATTCGTCGGGGCCTTTTTTTTTTTTTTTTTTTTTTTTTTTTATGTATGTTACCGAATTACTCGAAGATGGCTGGGCCGATTTTGACAATTCTTTTTTTGTTTAAAAGGGCATGTTTTACAGGTGGTCCCATTGTCAGGAGATCAGGATCTGATGATGGGATCCTGGAGAAATCGAGGGAACTCCTCAAATTTTATAGGCACACCTATAGTGATTTCGGTTTTATTCAAAGTGCCTTGGTCATATGCTCACGAAAAGTGACATTTGATGAAGTGGAACTGATGATGAAGACCACAACTAGTAATCAGAACCTATTAGTAAGTAACTATTTTACGGGCTTAGTTCTATTTCTTTAAGATAGTCGTCAAGCAATTGATGTTAGTAAACATGCCTATGATGAAGTCTAGCTGATGGTGGACTACCAGGAGAACTCCTCAATGATTAACGGCATTAAAGTGAATGACAAACACTACCAATTGTAATTATAAATAACAAAACAACACTGAAAAGCAGTAAATAAAATTTTATAAATAAAAAAAAACCGCCTTCAAAAATGAACTAAAAAGAAAAAAATAATCAGTTACATCCATATCCAATTTACGATTTTTTAATCACCTTTTGAAGGCGGTGCCAACAAAGTAAATAAATTCCTATATTGAAATCATTTAATTTGTATCGATAGTAAGGTTTGTCTAATGGTGTCATCTATACAATAAATAGATTTAGTTTTTGTATGTATGTATTATGTACTTATATGCATATATAGCAATGTTGGCACCGACTTTGAGAGGTGATTAAAAAATCGTAAATTGGATATGGATGTAACTGATTATTTTTTTCTTTTTAGTTCATTTTTGAAGGCGGTTTTTTTTTATTTATAAAATTTTTATACGAATAACTTTTTAACTAGGTGATAACAGAACATGTTTCAACGTACTTGTTTGTTTCCAATAATGCAATTGTTTTGATTCGAAGCAATACTGAATTTATTAAGAATGTGTTTACTGTTTTTATCCTTAAATATGACATCGCCTCCAATCAAGCCCAACGCGACATATGCGTCAACAATCAAGCAGTGAGGTAGGGGTAGGTAAGGGCGAGTGAGCCAATGTAACTACAGGATCAGGAATTTAATATCTTAGTCCCTAAGGTTGGTGGCGATTTGGTGTTAAGTAGATAGCTTAATGTTTCTCACGGTGCCAATGTCTGACATTTGCTCGTCCTACCTACTAAACTACGTAGCGATTCAACGGGGAAATGCTGCTAGCATTCTTGAAACCATTCCACGCGGTCAAGATTTATACTGTAACTAGTTTTAGTTCGTATTTATATATATTTAAGCATTTAATGTTATTAATTCTTATTAAAAATGATTAAACCTACTAAATAATTAAAATGATATATATTATAGTTTGTACCCCGTTGTTAATGTTTATTATTATTTTGAGAGCGAAACCATTGTCGCATTTTCTACTTTTGAGAGCTACCAGCGCTAGATAGCATTTTTATCGCAAGTAGAGTTTGCATTTTCTACTTCTTAAAGCCATTATTGATACTTTTATGATAAAATTGAAAGATAATACGTGTAGCTTAAACGTGTAAACAGGCTACAAGTTGTACACTTAGTTACTGAGAAGAATGTTATGCATGGAAACGCAGGAAAAACACACTCATCTCCCTCATCATTAATTAGCATAGATTGTGTTCCTTATAAACATAACTAATTATATAATTCTTATAGGCATAAAGAAATTACTAACATACTCGAATATGACTTAATTTGTACCTACTGGAATTCATTACTCATTGATAAATATTTTAATTAGATTGAAGGCTGGGCTAGGCTGTCTCGATGCGTGTTGATTGGTATTTATTCAAACGTTAGATCAACAATATAGTACTAATACCGACACAAATCCAGTTAAGAAGATATCAACAAGCAGACAATAATATATAAGATTGGTTGTACGTACAAAGAAAGATAAAAGTGCATTAAGGTATAAAGTGTAGTAAGTGTATAAAGGTTACAGAACCAATAATAAGCGCTTTATTTCACTTTTGAATTTAAATAAACTGTTACTGAAAGTGTCCAAATATTATCTTATACAAATTGCATTGTAACTTCTCGTGTTTCATTTTAAAGAAGTCGAGACCTCAGGAACGGTGCTCGTAGGCAAAAAGTATTAACATTTTTTTCTCCATCTAGGACATTTTAATGGTAAAACTTACCGTCTTCTCATATTTTGTTTACTTTTGACCTTGAGTATTTTTTTTACATACACAGAAATGGTATGTGAAAAAGAACTACTTTAACACTTTATTTATATTTTGAACAATTTTACCAATTATCGGCTGGTTGTTAATTTAAGTATTGCCGAACGTCTAGATTCACCGGACACTAGTCCGGTCAATAAAGTCTTTAAATAAATAAAATAATATACATCTCTATAGGTTGGCATATTGTTTTTGGACAACTTCAACAATTATCATAATATGTTAGTCAATTTACACAAAATCGTGATGAATTAACACCTAAGGCTTGCTTCGTCCTTAGTGCAGACCGCCTAAAGCCTTCGGTAGGTTTTGAGTTTATCGCGTTCGTACGCGGCGGAAGGACTTCATATTATTTACTCGTAGTGATATTCATTTGTATTTTCAAATCATACTGATATTATGTCCAGGTAAGTTTGGTTTATTTCATTTGTACCGACTCACGGAGAAATGCTCATCTCACTAATGGGACTTTCATATTATCTTATAGTTTCAAAACAGACTGTTTTAATTGATATAACAGAAACGAAAAGAATTAGATCGATTGAATGATTTAGCTTTATTATAAATTATAGTAGGTATGTTTATTATATTTTCTTTTATTAATATTACTCTAATTTTGTTTTATATATTAAATACGTGTCAAATTTTTTGGGTACATATTTTTTGGATGATTATGATTTGGATATTATGAACTGTTTGTAACACTTTGTGTAATATCTCCCTTTTTGCCAGCTATCCGTTAAAGTAATGCATAATTTAATTTATTAATTAGTATTTAATTTTTTCTTAATGTAATATTATTGTAATTAACATAATAAGCATATTATGGTAAACTCATTTACGACCATATGAATGCCATTGGCCTTATGAGGCTGTTTTTTTTTCTCCATAGTGCGTAATTGATTTCGTCAATTGTATAAATTTTATACATGTAAAACTGCCTAGAAGTCGCAATAAAACATAAGATTTACACTTTATTTAAATGAAATATTTTTTTCTTTTTCGTCAAAGTAAACTGGAGTAGTAACTACGACATTTGAACTCATATATGGGCGAAAAAATAATTTTAAATACAATCTTATATCAAACACACGAAGTAACTTGTTGATCGATTACATTTATTAAACAATAAGAAATAATGATCCGACGGTGTTCGAATATCATTAAGATTTTACCATCATGTTTTTGAAACAGATTAACGCTGTCGATATTTCTGACGCTTATCTCTTCATACTGATAATTGATTAACAGAATTGTTAATTTTATCCAAATAAAATTCCATATTGACTTTGTATAATATTATTTAAAAAAAATAATTAAAAAACAGAAATTGAAATAATTCAAAATAAATAATTATGATGATTGATTGATTATGATAATCATAATAGTGGGCCAATACTGACTTCTCGATTAAGGTTACTTTACAGAAAGTTTTAAAAAAAGGAATGCCTGGGGACGGCATTGTTTATACTATTTAAAAAAAATAATGGAGACCTAATCAAAAAATATTGGACCTTCATGAACCGACAAAGAGCTATCGATTTAGGTCGTTATCATTTTGCAATTCCTCAGATGATTGCTAAATTTGCGCAGGTAATTGCTCTTCCACTAATTGCTCTAGTTTGATCCACGCGTGTTAGCGAGCTATAATTTATCAACACTTACCCGCTAAGTGCAGCTCCATAATCAATGTTTAAGTTATTAACTTTGAGACGATACCCGACACTTCATTATCTAGACAAATCAAATCAACTTACATTATTCAGTGTATGAGCATCACACTTACTAAGTGATTGGTTAGGAAAACGGAAATATCCTGACCTGAGAAGAGCCCGCAAAAGGAATTCAGTATTTTTTTTAATTTGTGATTATTTACAAATATTCAATATCAAAAGAAGTAGCCAGCCTTAACTTTACGTTTACCTACTATTTACTAATTGATTCAATTTTAATGTGCTGGTCGGCGTGTATCAAATAAGATTTGCATGTTATTCTTAATTACTTGTATTCGTTTTGTCTAAACTTGGCCCTTTGTTGTTTTATATTGTGCAGTCATGTTTTGTCATTGACATATTATTTGTTTGTAGCACAATTTTTCAATTACTCTATCAAGTAAAGATTTAGGGGTATTACTACGCATAGGTTCAATCCCAGGTCGGGTGGATTAAAAAGTTTTGGATCTTGCGGTCGAAACTTTTTAGTAGCCCAGAGAATAGAAGTCGACTGAGTGTATACACCCTGGTGAAGCAAATCTACTAACATATAACGGTTCTAACAGGTCCCAGATTATGTCCCAATCGAACTACGACAATCCTCGCAATTAAATCGAAGTATCGACATAAATGATTGATAAAAAAGACAATTTGTAGAAGAAGAATTGGCGTCCTAAGCTCTTTCCGGTCGTCTCGGATGTACCTTCCGATCGGTCTATGAGAGAGGAGAAGTTCATGCGTTTTCTACATTTGGGGACTATAATATTTTAACCTAGACTTTTAGCTGGAATCCAGTTTCGTTATTGCGTTGTTTATTTTTTCACGGAATCGTAACGAATAGCAGTTTCTCAATAATGTGATACTAACGTTTGTTTCAAATTTTATACTATTAACTTATACGTTATTTATTTAAAATCTATTGATAAAAAAAACGTAATCGAAAATTCAGCGAATGAACTGAAATATGTAAATTTGAATGTGTTTGCTTGATGCTAAGTGACAACGAACTTTTTAATTTTAAGATATATTTATTCAGATATCTCAAAATGATTTTTTTTAAAGTTGAATTTGGTAATTATAATTATTATTAAATTCCACCTTTAATATTATTTTGTATTTTAGTCTTCAGTACTTAAAGAAAAAAATATATACTTACAAAAAATATATAATATATAATATAATTTTTATTTTTTACTTAATTTAGTTATTTAATTTTATCTAATCTGAAGTTAAACAATTGAAGGACAGTCACATTGGGTTCTTAGGCATTAACAATCGTATGCAAAAAATAAGAAAACGAATTATAGCTAAAAAAACTTAATATAATATTAATGATGAACATTTAAAAAACAAATTATGTTTTATATAATTGTTAAGGCTCAAGGGTGCGTGTTACGATGTATGTAAAACAATTTTATAAGTAAAGTAAATAGGTAATATATTCATAAGGATATCGTTGAATAATTATTATAGGCAGTAACTATTTTTATAGAATCGTTGACGTGCCGGACGACATTCCCGCACACGCACCAAACTGCTCGTCGCGATCGTCTGACGACTGCGTAAGGAATGGAATCCTGACTGAATTATCTGAATTCCTAAGGTCGAATAGTGTGAGATTACGAGTAAATCGTAATAAAATCATGTACACGTATCCTGACTGTACAGTGTACATGTCTGTTTCAATGCGCCTTCAGAAAAATACGCTACAAAAATTGGAATTTTGTACAATTGAGTATAAAATGTGTTACATTATATTTTTTAGACGATTTCAATCAGTAAGTTAATAAAATATCAATTTTGCTCGTAACAGTAGGAAGAAATTTAGTAACATAAGAATTAACAACATTAAATGCTTAAATATATATATACAAATATGAACTAAAACTAGTTACTGTATAAATCTTGACCGCGTGGAATGGTGGCAAGAATGCTAGCAGCATTTCCCCGTTGAATCGCAATTCCGATCCTCTGGGCAAAAAACGAACCAGCCCTCCTGTCACCAGTAGAGGCAATGAGGCGAAGTGTTATAATGCTTTTGATGAAGCTTTCTGCACCACTACTCCAAGGGCCAAGCGTTTCGACAGCAAATGGAACAAAAAAGTAATTAGACATAATACACGAATATTTAGTTCTTTTTTTTGCTTCAGCTTTTTCCGCAGCGGCACCGGTTCTTAACATTGTTTCTCGTAACAGTTGGACCGAAGTTACTTTTGCTATTTATAATGTACAAGCAGCTTGTCCAGGCTTCGCACGGGTGTAGTTTCGTGAGAAAAAATCATATTTAATTACTTAGACCTTCTCTGTAAACGATGTTTTTTTTTCGGTAAATTACCCGTATGTAATTATTAGTAGTATTATTTTATTATATTGTTTTCGGGAGCTCCAACTCACAATAGACTAACAGATTGCCCTGAGTAAAACATTCTATCCGTACGTCTACATTAGTAGTCCAAGTCAGAACTTTCGACTTAGTTCTATTAAGTTCGGACTAAGTCCTCGAAAGTTCGGACTTGGGACTTAATAATGGTTAAAGCATTTGAAGGGGTAGGGACCATAAGTATCGGGGTACGAGTGCTGTCTGACCGCCAGTGGGTCCTCGATTCCTCTATAAGGAGTCTCGTGCACGAGCCTCATAGCACACAAGGAGGGATTTAAATTTCGTAATAGTATTGTATGCGTTCCAATTTACAGCATTAACTCATGTGGCGGGAGTCCAGACGGCTTAAGGGCAATTAGAAATTATTGTCGGTAATGTAGATACTTTATCTGTAACACAGTTTATACTAGCATGGACACAGATATTCACTTTGTTTCAAAAATGTGTAGCATTGTATTACCTCCATATTACCTGTTGATTATAATACCTGTTGACTTCCAGGCAGGATATATTAATTTAAATAATTGTATTTAACTAACTTGACTTTGTATTTTTTTAAATTGTGAAAAAGAGTAAACTTCTCAGTAGAATCTACTTTCCGAACCGGTTTAGCTTCACTTAATTGTAAAATGACGATTCAAGAGTGCTTGTAAAAACCTACTTGAATAAAGTTTATTTTGATTGATTCATTGATTGATTAAAATGGTGTTTTCATATCAAATTGAGACGGACGTGTTGTAGCTGGCTTTTTGAAAGTAAAAATTTTATTTATTTATTGCTGTGTCTTTCACATTGGTAACGGTGTCAATTGATTTATATATCATGACGTTTAGGCGCAATGATACATATAAAAGAACATCATATTATCATTAAATCGTGAATAATTTATTCTCGTCATGTGCAATAGTGAGTCTCAATTGGCCGCAGTCAAAGCAGGTCATTCATAATTACACTTCAAAGTTCGAATTTCTTTGATCCTTCATTTCGAATTTAACGTTTCATTTTCTTTTATTTCCACTTACTTCGTCATAATTCTGTCTAATGTCCTAATGTCTTGTCATAAAGCAGTAATTAGATTAACTTCTGTCCAATTTATACAGTGCTTATTAAGTTACTTACTGATTCTTCCCAATAAAATGTAGAATCACCGAATGTTATAGACGATGCTTCTTGTAAATCATATGTACGTGGTTTCTAAAAGTGGAATGACCAATTCATTTTTCATCACTATACTAATCTCTTACTAATCCCCACGTACCGGACTGAAAAAAGCAGTTTCTCCTCCTGGGGTGTAATCAGTCGTAAACTTGCCAGTTGTAGTTTATCTGAAACTATTTTCTCCTTTATATATTTTAATATTGTATGCAGTGTCGATCACATATGAATTAACAGTTATGTATATATGTTCTGGTTTTAGGACAAACTTTGTCAAAAAGCTCCAAAGATGGCACATAGTTAGTTCACCGCCGCCTGACCTGAAAACGAGCAAGTTTCACCTGGAGATTACACTATTAGGTAAGATTATTATCTCAATCATATTAATATTAAAAAATAAATGAAATAAAATTCATATGACGTTCTTTTTCTTACTGATGACTGACTGACATCCTAAGCACAGCCAAAACCTGTTGATCTAATAGGTTGAATTTTTGTAAATGTATTCCATATAAGATGTTCCTATGTACCTACATTAGGTAATTTTTTTCTCTGTAGTTGTTTATATGGGGATGACAATGTATCTGAAAAGGTGTTCATTTCTGATGTATATAAATATTTAAGGCTCATATTATTACGGACTTTAAATCTTTTATACCGATTTCAATATTTATACATAAGAAACGAAGACCGAAAAGGTCTAAAAAGGCACACTTACAACGTCTATTTTGAAAATTCTTTACATAATGACTCTAGGTTTGCATGGATGTTTGTGCTTTTTTGAGAGTAAGAAATTATTGCTTTTATTTGTAATTTAAAGGGAGCAAGTTACATCGTTTCTGAAAATTAATTACGCAAGATTGGAGACAATTTTACTAAATAATGATTAACCGATGAAACATCCCATCGGCCACGCGGCTAGAATTTTAATAAACTCATTAAAGGGCGTAAGATTGATTGTTTATTTATATTAAGATTAATTGGCGTCTAGTCTAGATCGAATCTGGATGCGTTGAAATTTATCTAGATTGTATTGTTGTACATATATTATATTGTAATACTTGTTTCAATATCTCATTATTTAAAATTCTTTCGAGTTCTAACTGGAATATAAGCTAATCTCAACACCTAATACATTAAACTTGTACCGATAGACATCTCTATACCAACCTTGCGGTTTAAGTATGTACGTTGTTCCTCTTTATAATTTTCTCATCGCTATTAATTTATCTGTTAAGCTAATTGATATCAAATTAATCTAACCATTTAACGCCACGATATCTACGTCGGTATTCAATAATTTAAAGTGATCCAATCTTAAGCTCACATATCTAATACTCATAGTGTACTTTAATTTAGTGTGTATGCATATAGCGTATACAGTAGTTTTCAAATATTTTGATCAATGAATGCTGATTAGAAATATTCAGTTTTAATTTAATAAAAACTTAATTAATGTTAACTGTACAAATATAACATCCCAATCAGAAATCGTCCAATCTCTAAATCTGTAATGTTACCTGATCTTAAATATTGCAACTCGGCAAGATTAAGGGCCCGCATGTTCGGAGAATCGCACTCGAAGGGATCCGTTTGTTTCGCTATTTGATCACGGATCTCCGAACGACGATTGCGAAAAATATCTTACCCAGCTTATACAACCGAAATGTTTTTGTTGAGTATGTAAAAATGTAAAATATAATCACATAGTCTGCAGCTATATGATCTGACACTACAGCAATTAATTAGTATGTAAATATATACTTTGAGTACGCTTAATTAACAACAATTGCAATCGCGATAATCATACTGCACGTAGATTACATATGGTGGAACAAAGATCTTTTTATGCTTTTGTTCTAACAGAAAAAAGCAAAATTGAACTTTAAATAAAAGGAGCAACAATTCAGTAATTTACAGAATCCTTAATATTTATTACAGCGGTAATGCCAATGGTTTGACTTCTTCCGTGGTCGAGTGCTGTGTACACCGGTTTTCATGGGTACGCCACTCCGAGGTCCTGGGTTCGATTCCCGGCCAAGTGGATGTAGATTATAATTAGTTTTCTAAGTTGTCTTTGTGTTAACGTCGTTACTTCTGATTTTCCATAGCACAAGTGCAGTGCTGTAGCTACTTACATTGGGATCAGAGTAACGTATGTGATGTTGTCTCATATTTATTTATTTTTTTAATGGTGGCTATTTTACGATAACTGCCTGTAACAAAGGGTTCTAAAGGTTAATAAGAACTATCATTCTGCTTATTATTAACAGTATAATTTGTTGTAAATATTTTCGTGATCGCATCGTTAAATCACAATTTTACCTTTTTCCTTTTTACCAAAGTTTATTGTTTATCGTATAAGCGGGTACTTTTTCATATCGTGGCCATTAGGAGAGCTTCCTGAATAGAACAAAAAATATATAAATATTTCATAGAATTTTAATTAACATTTGCTCGTTTTGAGTTTTAAATTTAAACAAAAACAATTCAAAACAATGGGTGTATTACTCATAATGACTAAATAATATAATAATTTACGTAATAACCCTATATTTAAAAAAATAGGCTTTGGTTTCCCTCAATCAGGATGCCAAAAAATAGAGTTTATTTTTTATTTTTCAATAAGATATACCGCTTACTACTAAATTAATGAAGGAACCTAAGGGTCAGCCATAAGTACATTATGACTATTTCGATATTCTTGCTAACTGCACGGGTCTCCGATTTCCCACCATGCAGTCATGTAAATGTTGACACGTTTTTTTTAACGTTATTTGGTTCTTCTAAAATAATATTGAATATATTAAAAGCTTAACTTTAGGATGTACCGAAATTAATTATAACGGATGAATCGCGTATATTAATTATTTTTAAACATCCCGACGTTTCGAGCACTTTGCAGTGTTCGTGGTCACGGGTAGACTAGATATATATAGAATAATTAATATACGCGATTCATCCGTTATAATTAGTTTTATTTAAATGTGTAATAATCGCGAAAATTTAAGACAACATTATGTGTACCGAAATTGTTTGATCATTCTGTGTTTCTAAGACTTTTTACCACTATAACATTATTGTATATTCTTATCTCATGTAGAACTCTCTAGACTTAGTACCACAACACGCCGATATAGCTCAATTACTATACTTTAGATACTTTCATTGTATCATGTATGGTATATTACTTTGGAGTAATCCAACTACATTCGATCAACAAAAAAAGCTTTCGTTTTCAGAGACTTCCGTCGGAATGTTTTTACTAAATTTGTCTTACAACATGTTTACGGTGGTACCATAGTATATCTACAACAATATAATGTACATACAAATATAATAACATTGATTGTTTAGATAGAAACAAAAAAAGCTTTGTATAAACATGAGAAGTAAAGAATAATTTGTAACAGCAGTTTACCGTTTGTGCAAAGCAAGGTCCACATGCACCGCCATGTGCAATTGAGCTTTTTGTGCTTCTGGTCACTCATCGTATTATTGACCGCCAAATCACAATACTCAGTATTGTTATCAAACGGTTAGAAGGTTGAGTACAGTCAGCGTAGCTGCAATTCCGGAATTTGTAGAATATTGTAAGGAATTTTTAATACCATATACTTAAAAAAAATAAAAAATTCCTCGTATACTTTGGCAATTTTTGAATTTAAATTACACCTTAAGAATAAAAAATCTTAGATTAATAAAACGTATTCTACGAAGTGAATCGTCTGATTGGCCACCTGATGTTAAGGATTTGCGGAAAATTCATCTAAAACGATTCGTCTAAAACAATTCGACTAAAGCAATTCGTTTGTTTATAGAATTCCTATCGAGTAGGATCCACGATTGAGATATCTGGCTGGAATTAGCTATATGGAGTAATCATCAGGTTGAAATAGGCATGATCATTCTTCGTTCATCCTCCCTCTCTCCTTTCATGAATTTATGAATTTCTGCTCTCTGCCGGACCCAGAGTCAACGAACGAGGACGTGGCGGATTGCTGACTCCATTTTTTTTGTTTTTTTTTTTATTTAAGCTTTTTTTGTCTTTTCCAGTTTTTTTATATTTTTTGTGTTGTTTTTTGTATTAAGTTTATTATTATTTTGAATGAACGATAGAGACAAGCTGGTTTCAAAGATGAAAGAAAGAATAAAATAAAAAATAAATAAAAATATAAAATGATGAAATTAAATCTTCATATTGACAGATTGTTCGCAATTGATCGTCATATTTTAACACGATGCTGCGGATTCGTTGATTTAGATCCCGATATATTTTGGTTGGTGGCGGCTGAGATACTCTTTCAGGCATCTGATAAGCTCCCAAAAACTGGGATGCTTTGCCGAACCAACTCGTTGAAGCTACGATGCCAACCTTCCACCTTATTATTCGTGCGCGGAAGGTTGAATCGTGGTCATAAGATCGATGAAGACTGCAGAGTCGCGAGACTGAAGTGTAATGTGGGAATGAGCAGTGATCATAGTCGATTTGTTTTTAGCCGAATTGCTTTAGTCGAATTGTTTTAGTCGAATAGTTTTTTAGATGAACTGTTTTAGTCGAATTGATTTAGACGAATTGTTTAGTCGATTTTCCGTAGACGGATGTTAAGTGGTCACCACATCTCACCTTCTACTATAACTCAGCATCTAGCCTTTACCCGTGACCGTTGGTTAAGATGACGTGTTTTAAATTTCAAGGCCATTTCTACTCGAGAGTAACAATAATTCGATGTGGTGCTGTTGTTTTGTTTCGTAGTGTATTTATGCGGTAAATACAAACGTAATGTGTGTACGTCCAAGCGTAAATACCATTTCATAATCCAAAACAATGAGCAACATTAGATACGACACGTTGATTCCGTTGAATAATTAAGTTTGTGGGATTGTTGACCTTACTCATTCATCTCGACAAAGGTTGTACTTAACGTTTAATTATTCGTAACACATACGCAAACAATAACTCATTCGAATTTTATAACTTTTATGAGGATGTAATTGAGTTACGATAGATTCAGAACTTAGCTGTAATATTTTTATTACAAACAATTAGAATTTATCTATTATAAATCTTCCCACATAAAGGGACAGAAGGTTTTTGCTCAGGTGATTTCCGCAGAAATATGAATCCCTAATTTTTATTTAGGTATATATAGATATTATTCACATATTGCAGATAGTCTCGTAAAAAGAGCTAGAGTAATAAGGTAACTTTATTATATATATATATATATATATATATATATATATATATATATATATATATATATATATCATAATGCATTAAAATAAGCCGTTCTTAAACTGTGCAGAATGTGTGTCTGTCTTCTTAATCATATAATCTGATGGGAACATAAATCCGTCATGATCGTTTTAAAAGTTTAACCACTATTCCTGCTTTCAAAAGTACGGGAATGTATTAAAACACTGAAACATTCTAAACTCCGGGCTGCTACTGAATATTTTTCGTCTGGAAAACACAACTAATATCTATTTGACTCGGATTCTAAGGCTCATATTTCAGTCCCTATAGGTACCATTATGACAGTCAGGAAAAAATAATCTCCATTATAAATGATGCCAGAAAACGTTGTGGTGTCTCTCGCGTCACGAGGGCGCTGACTGATTGGATTACCATAACAACGTTTGCTCCGGAGACACGCCAGGTGTTGAGGATAACTCAGATTGATCTCATTCCTCGACATCAAAGCCGATTTTTTTGGCTTGTTACATGTATTTACAAAGTACGTTCTTAATATTCAACCTTTTTATATTATAGTGCTCGTTGATTTTTGTCACCGGCGGAAATTTTGAAAATTTTAATATACTTTTTCTGTACGTTTTTTTTTTGAAAAATTTAATGCCTAAAGTTAACATCAAGACAATGGGCAGTAACGTGTAAATTCGAAACTATCAAAGAATTGCTTAAAAATTTTAAATCCGACTATAGAAAAAATAAGGCTCTGTATTGCAAGAAAATATTTTGTACTTAATTTTTTTATCTCTACAACTATTCATTTAATTGCTTATAATTAATTAAACTATGTTGTTCAAGTTGTTGAAATATTTAGCAATTTTAACATAAATATTCAGAGGATAGTCGTGGTCGCTTACTACCTGAAGATTGCTTACTACTTGAAGGGTCGTTAGGGCAATTAGGTCATCACTTTGTGAGTTGAAGCAGAATGTATATGTATATTATCTTTTCTTCATTTTTGGGGAGATCGGAATATATAAGAAATTTTAAAAGGTTTTTGAAGATCAAATAAATAGTCCATCTACAGATTAAACTCTGGTAATTAATTCGTTCCTAAATTGAATAATATTTTTATATGAAGTACTCACTTTGTACACCACTGCCCAAAATAGGAGTGTAATATTTTTAGAATGTGAGAAAATATCTTGTTAGAAGAGGTTACATTTACGTTTTTCAGCAAAACTTTTTTTTAATTATGTACAGTTTCTTTGTTAATTTTTACAGAAGTGTACTTGTCACTTGTCAATGAATATAAAGCATAGTTTGTTTTTTGCCAGTTCTTTTCAAGTCTACGCCTTTTTTATGTTAAATGACTTTATTAAACTAGTAATAAAAAACAATCACTTTACATTACTTGCTACAATATAACGCTCAATTAGAAGGAGTAGACGGACAAAAAAACGCATATTTGTTCGTAATTAGCAGCTATGAAATAATTAATTTGTTAACACAGACTATTAATTTTTATGTCTTTCTTGCAAACATATACATACATAAGTAACGTAACAAAATAGTATGTGTAGCACTTAATTGTACAAGACATTTGATATTACCTGAACATTGTTTTATTCAATAGAACGAATCAAGTTACAGATAATAATTTATACCTACTTTATTGATCATAGGGATACTTGTAAAGTATTTGTTTGATTTATTCAATAAAATAGGATTACAAACATAGATAGCCTGAGATCTGAACCGAAATTCGTAGGCTTAAACCCGGGCTACCTCTGAGCGCTCGCGTGCTTCATATGAGCTTATAATTTGTGTTGTGTTGTTGCATATCATTCTCATTAACTCTATACGAAGCAGACATGTATCCAAAAGTTTAATAAATGTTTTTCCAACGAATTCTTACTTATATAAAGTAAGGGACTTATTACGCCCTGAGATCTTAGTCACGTGCATCTGCTCTAGAGTCGTATCGAATCTTTCCGCACTTAAACATCTATTAAGAATTAATAAATATTCACATTAAAAGAAACAGCTTTATTGTATTATAAATTGAAACTTAAACAAAAAAAATAGTTGTATGAGTCGACGTATTAGAGAGGCTTTATCACTGTGAAAAGGCGATTAAAAACAAAAAAATATGTATATTCTAAAACCAATACACAAAAGATACTTTTTTATTTCAAAACATCTCGTTTTGGAGGTTTTGTATTGTTAAATGCGAGTTACAAGTTTAGTTTCAAATGAAATGACATTCGGCGTTCTGTTTTGCCTGATCCGCTTTAAGTTGACGTTTTTGGGCAGATTACGGCGACAGTTCGTTGAATGTGTTGTAAAGTTAGACCGTCTGTAACGTATATAAATAAAATAAATAGTGCTGAGTCTAGCTATACGGATAGTGTGTACATTGTATTACCTCGCTATTTCAAGTCTTGTATATATTTTTAATATTTACATTGAGAATTGTAATAAAAAATTTACTTTACCTCCTGAAAATAAAATTAAATCTTCGCTTTAGATTCAGGTCTTCCAATATCTGCACCAGTTCGGTTAAAACCTAAGACGGTTATTCATATTATGATAAGTAAATGTGAAATGTTCTTTTTTCAGTGCTGACGGTAGCCGTGGCGATACTGCTCTGTGGTCAGTTTAGCAGTTTCAACGATGTCGATGCGAAGTTTCGCTCGAGAATTTCTTATTATGGAGACGAAGTAGCAGGTAAAATAATATAATCTGAAATATCCAATTCATGCTTACGAGCTTATTATTAATTTATTTATATTATAGAGTCCTTGTATTAAATAGTACAATGCATGGCCAGACTATTTCTTTAGTAAAATATGTAAATATATTATATAATAATATAAGCGGTCTTTAAGCCTTTAAGCGGTGGCCCGCTTGATGTAGCCGATACTACGGTGTTCTTGGGGAATAGAATTGGATTCCAGACTTCAGTGGAGTCCCCATTTGTCGTCCCTAACAGGGAGACTCAGCTCCGCAGCATACGCGGTTAGAAAAGTTAGACAACTAACTGATATTGATACCGCTCGTTTAGTTTATTTTGGTTATTTTCACAGTATTATGTCATATGGCATATTACTTTGGGGTAACGCTGCAGACATTGAATCTGTCTTTATTTTACAAAAGAGAGCAATTCGGTTTATTTATAATCTTGGAGCTAGAGACTCTCTTCGGGATGTTTTTAACAGAGTAGGAATACTTACTGTTGCGTCGCAATATATTTACAACAATATTATGTATATTCACAGTAACATTGATCACTTTGATAAAATCAGTGATAATCATTGTATATGCACTAGAAGTAAGGATGAGCTGATAACGCCAAGTTTCCGATTCCGCAAAGTCAATAAATCTTTCTTGGGGCAAGGTATCCATTTATATAATAAAATTCCACAGACATTTTTAACTTTGCCGTCTCGTAAATTCAAATCGTTTATTAAAAATACATTGGTGAAAAAGGCGTATTATTCGATACAAGATTTTGTAGATGATAAAAAAGCATGGAATTAATACCTGTTGACTTCCAGGCAGGATATATTAATTTAATAATTGTATTAACTAACATGACTGTATTTTTTAAATGTTGAAAAAGAGTAACTACTGAGTTTCTTGCCGGTTCTTTTTTTTTTTTTTTTTTTTTTTTTATGGCATAGGTGGCAAACGAGCAGGAGGCTCACCTGATGGAAAGTGACTACCACCGCCCATGGACATCTGCAACACCCGGGGGCTTGCAGGTGCGTTGCCGGCCTTTGAGAAAGGAGTAGGCTCTTTTCTTGAAGGTTCCCATGTCGTATCGGTTCGGAAAAACCGCCGGCGAAAGCTGGTTCCACAAAGTGGTTGTGCGAGGCAGAAAATGTCTAAGAAATCGCGCTGTTGTGGATTTTCGGACATCAAGATGGTGCGGGTGAAACTTAGAATTTTGACGAGATGTCCGAAGGTGAAATTCAGCAGCCGGGATTAATCCGAACAATTCCTCGGAACATTCCCCGTGAAAAATTCGGTAGAAGATGCAGAGTGATCCGACATCTCTACGCAAAGCCAAAGGATCAAGGAGATCGGAAAGGGCTTGATCGTCGATAACTCGAGCCGCTCTACGTTGGATGCGGTCAAATGGAAGGAGCTGGTACTGGGGAGCACCCGCCCAGAGGTGAGAGCAGTACTCCATGTGAGGCCGAATTTGCGCCTTGTAAAGTTTTAGGCGATGGGCCGACGTGAAATACTGTCTCGCCTTGCTGAGCACGCCCAGCTTTTTTGAAGCCAATTTGGCTTTGCCTTCCAATTGACCGCGGAACTGAACGAGGCTCGAAATATCAACGCCAAGTATTCCGATACTACCTGTAGCGGCTATCGGAATGTTCTCAAATCGTGGAGATACGACAAATGGTGTTTTTTTAGCGGTTAACGCGCAAACTTGCGTCTTTTTGGGGTTGAAATGGACTAGATTTAGCCGGCCCCAATTCGAGACTTCGTTTAATGAAGACTCGATTTCAGACACAAGTTTGTTCCGGTTCTCTTCGACGTTTTCCCGAGAAATATTAGCGCGGCCGGTGTATAAGGTGTCAACGGTACTGTCGTCTGCATAGCAATGAATGTTTCCGATTTGCAACAAATCATTGATATGCAGAAGAAACAGAGTGGGTGATAGAACGCAGCCTTGTGGAACACCAGCATTGACGAATTTTAAGTCAGAGCATGCACCGTCGACAACGACCTTGATGCTCCGATCTGCCAAAAAGCTGGTAATCCAATTGCATAATTTCCCGGGAAGCCCATAGGAAGGAAGCTTCGAAAGAAGCGCTTTGTGCCATACGCGATCGAAGGCCTTCGCTATGTCCAAGCTGGCTGCTAATGCCTCCCCCTTGCTCTCAACTGCTTCAGCCCACCTATGAGTAAGGTAAACTAGAAGATCACCGGCTGAGCGACCCCGACGGAAACCGTACTGGCGGTCACTAATCAGCTGATTCTCCTCTAGGTACCGCAGGAGCTGGCAGTTAATAAGGGACTCCATTATCTTGGAGAGCAAGGAGGTGATGGCTATAGGCCTATAATTGGACGGGTCTGAGCGGTTGCCTTTTTTAGGGATCGGATGCACCAAAGCTGTCTTCCAGGAATTCGGGACGACGCCTAATGTGTAGGATTGCCGGAAAAGACGCGTTAAGACCGGTGCCAACTCGGGAGCACATGTCCGTAGCACGATTGGAGGGATACCATCGGGTCCGCTCGACTTATGAATGTCCAAGGAAAGAAGTGCTTTACGAACTGCACTTTGCCGGAATTTAACTTCCGGCATCGTGGTATCACACCGCGGAATTGTTGGTGGAGATTTTCCTTGGTCATCCAGAGTCGAGTTCGACGCGAAGAGAGAGCCTAAAAGATCAGCTTTCTCTTTCGCGGTATGGGCCAATGACTCACCGTCCCTGTGCAGAGATGGAAAAGAGGGCTGACAGAAATTCCCTAAGACAGCCTTAGCGAGAGACCAGAACGCTCGTGTTCCTGAAGGGAGACGCACCAGTCTCTCGCCAATTCTGCCAATGTACTCCGTCTTCGCCCTAGCAATCACGTTTTTGAGGGACCTAGAGGCAGAGTTATATTCCTTTTTGAATGCGCTGGTATTTACATCACGAGACGCAGATGCATTAGCCCAGGTTTGATAGCGTTCCCACTTTCGGCGTGATGCCGTTTTGCAGAAACGACCAAACCAAGGCTGGGACTTGCCACCGATGGGTACTGCAGAGTAAGGAATGAATAGTTCCATACCCTGAAGCACCACATCGGCAACAGAGTCAGCAGCAGCGTTCGGATCATCCGGCGAGAAACAAATCTGCCCCCATGGGTACGATGCAAAAAAAGACCGCATCCCATCCCAATCTGCTGACTTGTAGTGCCATACTCGGCGGCACCCAACAAAGCGAGGCCGTGAGTACCGCACAACCGGCACTGTACTCCGGACGAGACAGTGGTCAGACGAGCCCAGAGGGGGATCGACGATAACCTGATAGCCATCCGGATGCGAAGTCAGCAGAAGGTCCAACAGGGAAGGTGTATGATCCTCCACATCCGGTATTCGCGTTGGCGAGTTGACCAGTTGTGTCAGATCATATGCTAGAGCGAAGTCCAGAACAGATCTACCCGCATGATCGGTGGTGCGTGAGCCGAGCCATTCTGCGTGGTGAGCATTAAAGTCACCTAGAATAATGATCTCTGCGGATGGAATCTGCTGAAGCACGGAATCTGTAGCCATTTGGACGTGCTCAACCAGTCGGTCGGTTTCGGCATTACCGCTATGGGACCTATAAAGGCACGCATAGATTCGCGGATGATCATCGCAGTCTACACGTAGCCAGATAATCGATAGGTCCTGTCCTTCAAGGCTGCCGAGGCGTCGAGAACAGATATCATCTCTGACGTAAACGCATACCCCAGCTCGTGGTATAAAGGAATGTTCCAATTTGTACCCAGGGTACGAGAGAAAAGTCGTATCGGCAGGAGAAGATATCTGGGTCTCGGTTAGAAAGAGCAAGGCCGGCTTCGCCGTTTCCAGATGGTAGTGAACGGCGTTGAGGTTGGAGTTGAGTCCCCTTATGTTGCAGAAGTCCACAGCGAGGGTGGTAGGGGTTGCCTTATGATGCCTGCTCCGCTTGCCCCGAACAGTGGCGAGCGCAAAATTGCCCCCCCCAGAATTCGGAGGGCAGCCTGGGCATCCCTGCTCAGGCGGTGTACGTCCTGAGCATGGATGCCCAGAGAGGGATTCTCCACCGCTGTCGCTGATGGTACCCTCCTGGGGTAATTTAACCAAATTCTGCACAACCATCAAGTTTTGGGGGGAGGGGGATTGGGCCTCCGGAACTCTCACTTACCGGACGAAACGCGGTAGCATTGCCACCACTTTACGCCGATTTTAAGTGAGAGAGTGGTACTTCCCCGGGCGTGCCGGCCCATTCGGCTGTAACCCGAAGGTATACAGCGTGGCACTACCACTTGAAATTACCACTTCTCGGTAGAATCTACTTTCCGAACCGGTGGTAGCTTCACTTAATTGTTAAATGACGATTCAAAAGTGCTTGTAAAAGCCCACTTGAATAAAGTATACTTTGATTTTGATATAAATAATATTGTTTTACATTACTTAAGTATATTTTATGTATTTCATAGATGGCGATGAATTTGACTACATCGTCGTAGGCGCGGGCGCCGCCGGCAGTGCGGTCGCCGCTCGTCTCGCTCTCGCCGGCAAGCACGTGTTGTTGGTGGAGGCGGGCGGGGATCCAAATATATTGACTAAGGTATGCTATTTAGAGTTAAGTTTCCATGTGTATCTCTAGCTCATCTAGGTTTGTCAATGTATTTAATGACATCGGTGATAATTAAAGCATTAGGTTTTCTGTTTTAATAACGACAAGAGTAATTTTACAAAATATTTTATTTCAGATACCAGCAGCGTCGTTAACATTGGGTAGGTCGAATCTTGACTGGTCATACGACACATTGTCCAACGAAAAGTCCTGCCTTGCCTCCAAGGGGCAACGTTGTCGTTTTACGCGAGGACGGTGCCTCGGTGGCTCCACCAGCATCAACTACATGATGTACACCCGTGGGAACAGAGAAGACTATAATTTTAACATTTCTGGATGGACATGGGAAGATATCGAACCTTATTTTCTTAAATACGAAGGTCTCCAAGACTTGAATCTTCTTCCTAAATCATCAGCAGCATATCACAATACTTCTGGGGTAGTTTCGATTGGCTATTTCGGAGATTCTGGTAATCCGTGGCACGAAAGAATTGTAGAAGGTATGACATCCCTTAATATTCCATATAATCCAGATGTAAATGCTGAATCTCAAATTGGCGTTTCCAAAATATTAGGTTTTACTTCGCAAGGTGAGCGAGTAAGCACAGCCAAGGCTTATTTAGAACTGAAGGGTGTTCAGAAAAATTTAAGAATAGCAAAGAACACGCAATGTACTGGAGTTATTATTGACGAGAATAACACAGCGCGAGGAGTTACAGTGTCCAGGAGTGCGAATGAAACGTTACGGTTATATGCAAAAAACGAAGTCGTCCTCAGTGCGGGAACTATTGGGAGCGCACAATTACTGATGCTCTCTGGAGTCGGAATTAAAGAACATTTAAGGCAATTCGGAATTCCGGTTAAGGCGGACTTGTCTGTTGGTAATGAGATGTCAGACCACGTGCTACCGCTTGTTAACATCAAAGTCGATCATGATACTATTTCAGCTTTAAATCCCTTGTCAATTGGATTAAAAGGTATCGAAGCTCTACAGTGGGTAACCACCAGAAGTGGACCGATGACGTCAAATAGTTTGACTGACATTACAGCTTTTCTTAATTCAAACTGTTACAACTATACCCTCAAACGCTTAGTGAACGATAGACCTGAGTGCGAAATACCGAATTTACAATTTATCTATGCATATATTCCCAAGGGAGTTATAAATATAGCTCAAGCTTTATTCGATGGTTCTGTGTCGTTTACTGGAGAAGCGCTTGAGCAGACAGTGTCAGCTAACGAACAAAGTGGTTTAATTGTTATATCATCGGTGATAATGAGACCCAAGTCACGCGGCTGGATCCGTTTAGCAAGTTCGGATCCACTCGCACCTCCAGCTATTTATCCTAATTATTTATCCGAAGAAAGCGATGTTAAAGAAATGGTTGACGCCATAAAAATCATCGAGCAAATGGTTGAAACGCCGATCTATAAGAAATACAACGCATCGATAAACCGATTGAAAATATCTGGCTGTCCCGATGTAGATGTGAATGGATACTGGGAATGCTACGTGCGCCATATGACAAACTCAGTTTACCACGCTGTTGGCACGGCAGCGATCGGCCGCGTTGTCGACGAGCGCTTGAGAGTTAAAGGGATAAACAACCTCCGAGTTGGTGACGCATCAGTGCTGCCGCATCTGCCGCGCGGGAACACGGCCGCCGCTATCATAGCGATAGGAGAACGATTAGCAGATATCTTATTACAGGACCAATGGTTGTTACGATAAAACATCGACTATCTGCTGTTTTTGGAAATAAAAATAGCATATGATACCACAGATGTTTCCGAGGATTACAGTACAAAGAGGATTAGAGTTTCGTATACAAGTAATTCTTTGGGAAAAGAATTAACTTTGTCGAATTCATTGGACAGACATGAGAATGGGAGTTGTGTCATATATTGACCGTCATGATATTATGGATTATTCAAGAGGCTACATAACGACTAACAGAAATAAAAGCAGAATTTAAAGAATAATTAACGTTTATTATTCTAAAAAAAATAAAAATTAAAAAACTTAATATTTTCCTGAACCACATCATTACAGAAATATAATAAATTTACAATAATTTCAAATGAAATTTTATTACTAAGTATTCTCAGAAAAAAATATGTAAATGAAATCTCACCCATGAATAATCGACACCATGCTTAAAAGGAGTAGCAACCTAATTTGCCCACTAAGTTAGTCAACAATCCGACAAGAAGCATGAAACGGCTCTTTAAATTTAGTTTATATTCTTCAATCAATCTATTTTGTAAAATTGTCGTACTGACATTGGTGTGTAATGGTGGCATCACTGTACGTTTACAACAATATTGTGTGTATCCATAATGATATCGATTGTTGTATAAACACGAGAAGTTAAGAAAAACTCGTAACACTTGGTTTCCGTCTCTGCAATGTCATTTCATCCTTTCTCTGAGAAGGTGGTCGCTTATATAATAACAATAACAATAACAGCCTGTAAATTCCCACTGCTGGGCTAAAGGCCTCTCTTCCCTTTGAGGAGAAGGTTCTGATTCATATATCAGCGGTGCTTGCCTGGACTCGAACCCGCAATCATCGGTTAAGATGCACGCGTTCTCACCACTGGGCCATCTCGACTCGCTTTTATAACAGAATTTTTCAAATACTTTTAACTTTGCCATGGCCATTAAATATTCTAGGATATACATTATAATCGATTCTCTCTAATACTTTCGATTCATTCTATTATTTGATTAAATAAAATTATAAACTACTAAGTTTGGCATGAAGATTCCATGGTGTAGATACCGTCTAGAAACTCAGAAGTTACTTTTTTGCTATTTTCAGTTAATAAGCTAATTTTGTAACATGTGATTGAATTTAAATAATTGGCAAAGTTAAAAGTATTTGAAAAATTGTGTTATATATTCGTAAGCGACCACCTCCTCAGAGATGAAGAGATCATGATATATGAGTGGCGTGTTGGAATATGAGCCTAAACTTTTCACTGAAGGTCCTTTCTAGATATAGAACTCTCGTTGTTACTTGCAATACAGAATAATTTATTGATAACGACGTAGTTTTAAAATTCCGACGTTCATTACTCATAAAATTATATCGTTAATTAAAGTCAACTTGCGAGATAACAACTTCTACCCAAAGATAACTTGGAAAAAGAGTTACCTAAAAAAGGTGACCTCGAAACCGACACGGCTATCAAAGTATCTATACTTTTATAAGGGAGAAACTTTAACAAAATTAGAATCATATGAAGAATATGATTCTAATTAGGATAACTTTATTTTGCACTATTTTGATATTGTATAGATGGATTAACAAGGGTTACTTACGGACGCTTATCCGCTTTTTAGTGAATCTTTACAAATCTGTTAATTTACATCAAATTGTATGAAATTGACATACCGAATTTAAATTACAGTAATATTTTCTGGTGCTACTGGTTGTGGTGGAATTATTATATAATAAATAATATTAAAAAAATTGTTTTCTTTTTCTGTCGTAAACGGCTTTTGCAAAAAAGGAAAAGACTCCTTTTTTGCATGTATGTATGTATGTGTATACTCTCAATATTTTTTTACATAAATTAAATAGGACATCTAATTGTAAGTGGTCACCACCACCCATAGACATTGCCTTTATTAGAAATATTACGCATTCCTTACATCACCAACGCGCCACCAACTATTCGCTCCTTCACCCTTCGAACTGAAACACAACAACTTTTACTTGGTGGTAGGGCTTTGTGCAAGCCCGTCTGGGAAGGTACCACCCACTCATCAGTTATTCTACCGCCAAACAACAGTACTCAGTATTGTTGTGTTCCGGTCTGAAGGGTGAGTGAGCCAGTGTAACTACAGGCACAAGGGACATAACATCTTAGTTCCCAAGGTTGGTGGCACATTGACGATGTAAGGAATAGTTAATAATTCTTACAACGTTAATGTCTATGGGCGATGGTGACCACTTACCATCAGGTGGCCCATATGCTCGTCCGCCAACCTATACCATAAAAAAAAAAAAAAAAAGAACAATGCTGGGTACTGCGGTTTGGCGGTAGAACATCTGATGAGTGGGTGGTACCCAGACAGGCTTGCACAAATCCCTGCCACCAAGTAAGTAAGCGAACTGGGACATCTGATGATAGTGTTTTAATACTTGAAATTTCCGCTCAATCGGTTAAAGGTATCGGCGTCTGCATTGTGAGTTCAATAAAAGCCAAAGCCAATACCGTAGTTTGATCTGAATCCTGGAACACACAAGTATTTCGACGTAATTATATTGTATAGGACAGTCAAAATACTGCTTGATTCTTTTTAATGATTTTTTTTATATTGTAATAAAATACTGATCTTAATGCAACAGTAAAGGATGACTTTCAGAAGATAGTTTTTATTTGTTCAATACAATTCTGCGTAGGCGCTTTGAGGAGAAGGTTTTGGAACATATTCCACCACGCTGTTCCAATGCGGGTTGGTGGAATACACATGTGGCAGAATTTCTATTAAATTTGTCTCATGCAGGTTTCCTCACGATGTTTTCCTTCATCGCTGAGCACGAGATAATTATAAAGACAAATTAAGCACCGCTGATTCATATATCAGCGGTGCTTGCCTGGGTTTGAACCCGCAATCATCGGTTAAGAGGCACGCGTTCTAACCACTGGGCCATCTCGACGACTGAGGTCGTCATAATGACAATATTTTTTCAACATTTTTTTAAATATACAAAATTGAAGTCAGAGTTAAAACAGAATTTCAAAACTGTTGAAGTGCGAGAAACGTTGCCTTAATTCTTGGCTCAAATAGTATGATAATTTCCAGTCACTTGGTAGGTCTGTTTATCCACAACATACGATAAGCTGAACAGTGCTATCGCACAGTACGGGCGAGTAGTAAAACTAGTTTTCTTATAAAGTACGAAAAGTAAGTAAGCCTTTAAGCAGTGGCGGATTTAGTAATAAGCTAAGTAGGCTGGAGCCTAGGGCGCCAGATTTAGAGGGGCGGCAAATTTAGTCAAATTTGTTATTATCTTAGAGAAATTAAAAAAAACTTATAATTATATGTATAAGCATTACGTCCGCAATCCGTATACTCGTCACTATATAGCGGTTTGGAAAAATAATCTAGTAACTGACAGAAATATCACCTAGTTTATAATCGTACTAATAACGGGAAAAAACTGACGTAATGAGGACGATAGAACACAAATCATAAATGTTGCAAAAGAAGTAGGGGCGGCAAAAATTGCCTACTAGCCTACTAGCGGCAGATTTGTAAATCTGCCACTGCCTTTAAGTCTATTTCTCTCTCACTCCAATCGTAGAGGATTTCTATCGTATCGAAATTCAATCTGTATTTATGCACATAAAAGCCTTACTCAGATCTTTTACTTTGATTTTGTTTAAATGAAAAGGTGATTATCCTTGGCATCAATGAACTAAGTGTATAAATAACAATGTTACGTACATACATGTCGAATTTATTTTTGAAGTCGGTTAATAAAACAAAACAATTTAGTGGCGAACTACCGAGTTTAAGTTTGAAATATTCGGTTAACGCAATGGTTAACCAATGACGGGCACCTTATTTCTATCAAACGTCTTGTCATATATTATAACGGAGAACTTTCAGTGTGAGCGAGTCTTTCAGCTTGTCTCTCAGTAGTAAACTTAGTTACGGCTTTAATTAGATTTGAGCGACATTTAACGCCCGACGCATATGTTATAGCAGTTCTTGTAACTCGAAAGCTGAGCACAAATATCTAGAATCGCATCGTGAATTATTTCAAACGAAATAATTTTCATAATTATATTTTGATTATAATATTGATGAGCCAAGACGGTCCAGAGGTTAGAGCGCGTACATGTTAACCGATGATTACGGGTTCAAGCCCAGTCAAGCAACACTGAATTTTTATGTGCTTAATTTGTGTTTATAATTCACCTCGAGTTAAAAGTTCGTGAGGTGTGCATGTGTCTAATTTCAACGAAATTCTGCGACATGTGAATCTACCATCACGCAATGGAGCTGCGTAGTGGAATATGCTCCGAACCTTCTCCTCAACGGGAGAGGAGGCCTTAGCGCAAGAGTGGGTAAGTTTATAGGCTGCTACAATACTATAATGAGATCCTGCTTTCACGCGTGTTACTTATTGTGGATGTTGACGATGAAATATTATTGAGTGTCAAATTATTTATCTCTTAATACATACATTGTAGGCTTATTTCATTATAGCCTCTGTCTTTTTGTGGTGATAATAATTATTTTTTTATGGTATAGGTTGGCGGACGAGCTGTCACCTGATGGAAAGTGATCACCATCACCCATAGACAATGACGCAGTAAGGAATATTAACTATTTCTTACATCGTCAATGTGCCAACCTTGGGAACTAAGATGACATAGGGACATACCTAGTGCCTGTAGTTACACTGGCTCACCCTTCAAACCGGAACACAACAATACTGCGTACTGTTGTTTGGCGGTAGAATAACTGATGAGTGGGTTGTACCTACCCAGGCGGGCTTGCACAAAGTCCTACCACACTTAAATACAAATACTTAATGTAAAAGGTATTACGTAAGTAGGTAAACAAGTTTGAGCACAAAATAGAATGCGCAGGGAGATGTTAGACCTTCATAATATCTTAACTAGATTCGAACTAGACTTAGTTACCTCATAACTAGATTATTTGTATCAGGTAGTGTGCCGCCGGCCACCTGAGCTCCACAACAAGCACCAGTAACTTCAATAAAACAGAATCTTATGTAAAAGTAATAAATATTTATTGTAATCATTCTTTCGTTGAAATTCGCCTGTGATTTATCGAATAATTTATCATCATTTTTTATTGGATTGCATTTCATTTATGAAAACAAATATTATATTATAATAAAACAAAAACAAGTAACTTTGTCATTAACAATTGTTACTTACTTAATTATTTATGTCTATGTTAATTTAGATTGTGGGTTTAAATACTCTACTTCTATAACACCTTTAAAATTAAATTGATCTTGTAGCCTCGACCGCACGTGACATTGGCGAAATAATCACAACAAAAACAAAATTTTTAAAATAAAACCCAATGAGAAAAAAAAATGTTGTACTTGAACATATGATTTATTTTACATGTAAAGTTGATTGGTGCTAAATGTAAATCTCTTAAGTAAAGTTCCTTATTGCATTTCAATTTTAATTAAAGTAATTATATGTTAGATAATACACATAAAGAATGTAGGTAATTTAATGGAGTCTGTTAATACACAATACCCATAACGGAGAATAATTGACTCAAAGTGGATATTATTGACAAATGGTAGCTGATTCTATATATATATTTTTTAATTGGAGAGATCAATATCTTTACACACTTCGAAAGATGTACTTACTTTAAGAATATCCACCAAAATATTTCTATAACATATATCTCCATTCAAATGGAAATTGACTAGAATAACAGATTAGGTTCCTGGTGAACATGGTGTTCTTAGAGTAGTCAATGAAAGAATTTTTCAGGTACATGTCCCGTTGTAAAGATTTGTAGGTTGCTCAACAATTAACTAATTATTTTATACATTAAATTAGTGTCATGTATGTATGTTTTGTGGCAGAATTTCTATGAAATTTGTCACATGCAGGTTTCCTCACGATGTTTTCCTTCACCGCTGAGCACGAGATGAATTATATAAACAAATTAAGCACATGAATCAGCGGTGCTTGTCTGGGTTTGAACCCGCAATCATCGGTTAAGATGAAGAACCACTGGGCCATCTCGACTCGCTGAAATTCTGCCACATGTGTATTCCACCAACCCGCATTGGAACAGCGTGGTGGAATATGTTCCAAACCTTCTCCTAAAAGGGAAAGGAGGCCTTTAGCCCAGCAGTGGGAATTTACAGGCTGTTGTTGTTGTTGTTGTATGTATGTTTTATATATAATAATAAGAATTGCTATACTTATATTCTTATTATATAAGTACTTGAATTTAAAAGTTATTAGTTGTATGTAGTGGTTATCTAGGACTCCGGGATAAGCTTAGAGTATAATAATATTATTTACTACTATCAAACAAACACAACTCACAAAAAACAAATTGCGATCGGCATTTGGCAAATTAAGTTTAATTGATAAGCCTTTAGTGGAACGTAACCCGAATTTATAGCAAGGGAGATTTCCCCGTCATATTCTCAACTATTTATAAGCAATACTTTAGTTAATATAAAATAATTTTTAGTTTGTAAACTTTTACCTGAAATTTAACGAAGCTACTTGTGGGAATTAATTAAATAATAAAATGATCCAACCTCTAATAATTGAATTACATCGAACCGCGCTCCGATAATTTTAAGCAAAGCAATATCAAATGAGACGTCGCAAATTAAATTTCATCAAAATTAACTTGACTGGAGCCTCTCATTGTTAAAAAATATTATATAAGTGTATGATGTAACATTAAATACCTACTTTATTTTGTAATATTGTAAGCCGTTTCAAGTTCATTTTACCGATAAGGCTGTGCCAGCCCATCTGTCTATAGACATTCACGCATCAATAAGTCTACCGGTAGGTATTAATACTCGGTACTTGCTGTGTTCTGATTTGTTGGGTGATGAAACAGCGTTATCTTAGGCACTCATTATAGTTGTAAAATTTAGCAGTGGGCGCGGCTGGTCTTAATATAAATACCACTACTACACACCCGTACTACCAACTAGCTACAATTAATAGTGATAATTATGTTTGACAGTGTTTACAAATGTCATCATTGAAATTTTAATCAAAATCGGAGTAATTATTATCAGAAGGACATAGCATCTTTAAGCCTTTTGGTTACACAATCAGTGTATGGCGTATAATTCCAGTTACAACCCCTTCATACATTAGGATTATATGCCATTATGTTACACAGTATTAACTGTATTAATATATTTTGATTTAAATTACTTTGTTTAGTAGTGTTTTCACGTAACTATCTCGAGCACACAAGTGGGGTGCGGTAAGAGGGCGAGGGATACAAAGCACATAAAGCACTTTCCAGCTCCGAGGAGACACTTGAGCATTTGCGGCTTCTATATCGTTATCCCGTGTGTCTTCCTAAGAATGATCTTCGAGCATGATTACCAAGAGAAGCCCATCAGAGCATACGTGATTATTTTTATAGAAATATAGTTACGTAAACAAAACGGTAACATTATTTTTAACAAACATTATTACATAACATTATTGGTAACAAAAACTTTCTGTTCACGAAAATCTAATATATCTTTATTATAGAGTTTATAATAAAAATCTGCAATTATCTTCATATTTGATAAATATAATTTCGCGCAATAATGACTACTCAAAACTTATTATTTATTTGCTAACACCATGTTTTGAATGTTCCGAATTGTATTTATTTTCCTAATTAAACAATAATTACGTTCATCATGAGTTTTATCGGATGAGGTAAAGTTGAATTTGAATATAGATTGAAACATATTTTTGGGGTACATATACGTAAAATCAAAGATTTTACCCACAATTACTTCTGATAAATGAATCCACAAACATTTAGATAATTCACTATCGCGTTCCTAAATGATCGGAAACACCAAATTTGGAGCGAAGTCCCTCGCCCAACAGCTTGCGGTACTGAGATAACTTCCTCAATACCTACCCGTGGAATTCCAATCTACGCAGTTATTGATTCTGCAAGTCCCGAGGGTAGAGGTCAAAATTCTATTGCAACGTTGACTTAGCTTTCAATCAAGTTGGGTTTTTGTAAACGGAAGTATTTTTTACGCTTTATTCCACTATAAAAATGAAGATGTTTTCATTAAGCATGACAACATTTTAATGCGACATTAAGTAATTGTTCTTCTTTGGACCTCAATTGATTTTAAATTAGGTATTTTAGGAAGTTACATTTTAAAACTAAAACGCCATTCTGCAATTACAAGTTACTTTGAAACATGGCCGAAAGATTGTTTTTTTTGAGTTTGTTATACTTTTCAACTGGCCTTGAATCAAAATTGTGGTTCAAATGAGATATACGGAAATGATTTAGTATGATATATAATAGAGTTGATTCATTTGTAACAAAATCTTTCAAAAAAAAAATTATCAAATACGTGCCATTTTAAAGCTTATTCTCAAACACTAGGTGCGGTTTAGCCGATATCCGATGTGTAAGTTTATATTTATTTATTAATATTGCTAGTAACGCTTCTCTTTTACAGTATTATTATAAAAATATATTCTAGCAATTATTACTAGGCAGCATCTGTCAATATTCCTAAAGTTTTTTATAACATTCAAAAAGTGTAATAAAATCTATTTAAAAGAAAGAAAAAATCACAAACAATGATGAAAAAATGAACTGGCTTTTATTACTGCCTATTAAACAAAACATTTGATTAACTTCAAAAATAATGTTCATCACTTTCCTCAACCACAAGTTGTCTCGGATTTCCTTCGCGGAATTTATGGCTATAACAATAAATGAAGACAGTTCGGTCTGTCTGTAAATGATTGAAGTCCTAAAAATGATTGTTTAACAAAAAATAATTGAATAATATGTTTGTATATATCTTTCCTACAAGTCCTACATAATATTTCTAGTTATTTTCACATATGTAATACCTAGAAATATTAGTAATTTATATATTTAGTATTGTTATATATATATGTAGTTCATCTACAGTCCTTTATCGATTTTATTTTTAAATCACGTGGTATGCGCCGCAAGATTTTTCAAGGTTTCCTTATTATCTTACATATTATGTAAAATGTACATCTTACATATTATATATACTGCAATGTCAGACTTTTCACATAGAGTGCTACGGTCTTAATATCAGGACTGTTAGTTACATATTTCACATCGTCACTAAGCTCACGCCTGACACGAAGTATTTTTTTAATGTTATTTACGGATGCTCTATACTTTTATTCCTCTTTAATTTAATAAAACAGATAGCAAGTATCTTATATCTCTCATATTAATGAGCACTCCATTTTTAAATCGAATGCCAGTTTTTAAATCTTTTTATCACATATACATCTAGCTAATTTTTTCAACGTCCTTTTTACTATAAATATCATGTATAAATCACATTATATTTAATTTTTATTTCAAGTGACGTCACGCTTACAAAACACGTGATGAAACATGAAACAATGAAAGCGTTAAGCGTGATTGTATATCGAGTTATTGTAGTAAAAATACAAATACATAACGTTTGGTATACTTTTGGGGTTTGACAGCGGCATGTGGCACTAGTCAATAAAGCGACGCGAAGCTGACTTGTATTTTTGCTGGCGTACAGAATCAGGTTCCTGGATGGTATTCGGCCTTGGTCAATAAATAATCATCTCTGCTATGTATCGAAATTTTCCAGAATGACCTTAGTAGCCGCCATTTGTGCCCTTTTCGCCGATATCATTGGTATAAAATTCAAGCCACTGCAAAGTAAGCAAAAATACCTCATTAGTCCAAATCCTTAAACTTAAAAGAACAACTAACAGATTTTTATTATGGTTGATCATAAATAGGACAAATATATAAAGGAAGATTATGAAGTTTCTTCGTGATTAAAACCTCAATAATGTTAATAAGATGTACAAATTAGAGCGCGAATATTTCAACGGTTTATATAATTGAAACGAAATAAGGTAATCGTGGAAATCTCTTCTTAATTAAATTGCAGAGATTAATGAATAGAAAACCCTATGAACGAATAATAAATCTCAAGGCGGTGGTTTGAAAGAGCTGATAATCTAATCTGCTAAAAATAGAATCCGCTTAATTTCTCTGACCCAGTTTTCAGTCGGGAGGAGAACAAACGTGTAATCATTTAATACCTTACTAATTACTGTTGTCAGATATCATCGAGGTTTTTAAATAACTGGTTGTAACTAGTCTTATTTTTTATTTTATGTTATTTTATTTTTTTGTTATTGGATTTTCGTCTCCTCTAGAGTCCTTTATCCAGCTAAGGAATATAGGAACATTGGTAGGGTTTTACACGTTGCACACTGCGTTGGTGGCGAATTATGATGGTATTTTTTTTATGGTATAGGTTGGCGGACGAGCATATGGGCCACCTGATGGTAAGTGGTCACCATCGCCCATAGACAATGACGCTGTACGAAATATTAACTATTCCTTACATCGTCAATGTGCCACTAACCTTGGGAACTAAGATGTTATGTCCCTTGTGCCTGTAGTTACACTGACTCACTCACCCTTCAGACCGGAACACAACAATACTGAGTATTGTTATTTGGCGGTAGAATAACTGATGAGTGGGTGGTACCTACCCAGACGGGCTTGCACAAAGCCCTACCACCAAGTAAGTAAGTATTTTAAAATCATATGCTTTATCTTACGTATAAACTTACCTTTTTATAATATTTGTAAAATATAGCGCAATGTATAACATTTATGAACCTCTTGGTGATTTAAATATAAAAATAAATAAAAAAGTTTTTAAATAATAATGTAATAAGAATATTAAAATCGAAAAGCAAAAGATAAATTTGATGATATATTAAATATAGTAACAATAACTCAACGCGAATAAACACAGCGTGCTCTCTACGTCTCATTAACATCTGTAATTTAAAGTATGTTTCGCTTCCAGATAATTTATGACCCAATGTTTAACAGAGATGTTCCGGTATTTTAAATTCGTAGCGCATTATTTTTCAGTTAGCATACGAAGCGGATTCCAATCTTCTTATCTTGTTTTTTCATCGTGAGTACAAAGTAATATTTTTTCCGAGATTTAATAAATTGACTCGGCGAGTAAAGCTTACGCAATGAAATAAACATGTCTGTTTATTAAAATGAATAATAGCCTGGAGAGGCACGGGAAGGAACGGGGATATGAAGGCTGGATTTACTAGAGATGGATAAGGATATACGTAAAATGTTACAAATGAAAATGAACTGTGCGTTATTATCTTATAATATATTCAAATTAGCGCTCAAAAAGCACTCTGTGTTTGTGCGCTTATTCGATATAAACGTATATTTGTTGTTGGCACTTAAAACTTGGAGATTACTATAATAGCACTGCTAACGTACAATTGAAGGCGCGCGTATAATATCAGTGAGACAGTTGCTATATTATTATTGTTCTACAATCATCATATCCGATGGCCATCAAAGGAATTAAGGTGCTCTTATGAATTTATACATTTATGATATAAAAGCCTTGATTAGAAAGTCAAAAGCATTATCACCGGCCCAAATATATCGAAAAGGGATTTAAAGCGGTTTAGTTAGTGTAAGAATCGAAAGTAAGTTTTGAAAGAGAGAACAAGCCTTAGATTGAAACTGATACGGGTAATGGTTGCCATTCTTCAGCTGAAAAAAATAATGTAATTATGCAGTCTGAATATATTTATATCACTTTTGCATCCATTAATTACAGAACATAATACAGTTATCCGATGACCTGTCGGTGCGCTGTGTAAATTAAATTTCAGTGATTACTTATGTATGATGGAAAAATTAACTTCTCTGTAAACATAATTTATACGAGTGTTCGACTGTAATTGTGCAACAAATAATACAATATTCGAATGTAAACATCACACTACATACAATACGACACCGGGGAAGCATTGCGGCTAAACCGATGGTACGGAACTTTAATATTTTTGGTTAAAGTTTCAGAATCTAGGACAAATAGGTCCGCTGTTGCATGTGATGTAGCTTCTTATGCCGATGTGATCGTATCATATAGTATCAGGCCATCGAGAGAATTAAAAATTCTGGAAATTGTATAATGTCCTGCCTGATACATTCACGCCCATGGCAGCATTCACTGGTCCAATAGTTTCTTACTAATACTCAACTTCAATATTCTAGTATAAGACAATGTAGCCACTTTTTAATTTTCCTTTAAGATACTTGGTTCGGAAATTGTCTTTCTCCGGATATCGACAAGAATCTACGAATCGGTGCGCAAAGATCTTTACAATGCGAGTACTTAAATGGTACATCTTCTGCCTATTTTGCAATTGTTTGGAGAAACATTAAAATGAAATATTCCGTTTACTTTAGATTTAAGACTTAGATTTAGGAAAATTTGTTTTATGCTGATTCCCTTTTTTAGTGGTAATTGTTAAAACTTTAAAAATATATACGGACGAGATTGTCTTATTCTCGTCCGTATATATTTACGTATATATTCCTCTTTTTTTAAATTAATTACAAATAATATGAATTATATTTTATAGCTTAGATTATATTCGGTAGATTATTTTATTTACTTTGGAATATTACTCAATACAACACTAAGGGGATTTTGATATTTTTGCAGATATAGTTTTCTTTTTATTGATACGTCATCAATACGCGCCAACTGTGATGCAACCGTAACAATATCGCCTACCTCTGTCGCCTTATAAACGAGTGCGCGACGAAACGTTGCGCCCAACGGACCAGTGACATTTTTCCCCCATTAACGGGCACTGCGTCTGTGAGCTTCTCGGTAACGCTCAATCGAGCAATGTCAACCTCTTATTTCCACCTGAAGCAAATACAATTATGATGCGGCGCGTACACGCGCACACGGTCTTGTAGATTAGAGAGCAATAGATGCGTAATTAGGGACATTTTGAATTTTTCTGCAATGCTTACTTACGTTAAAGCTAATTAACCGATACAAGAAAGGTCTATCTGTCACGAGTATTGTTATGATGCAACCACGCATGTTTATCAGGCGGCTGCACTCGTTCCCTTCCGACAATGTTTATACTATAGCGCTTGGAGTCGCCGTATTGCGAACATCCCTGTTCGTGGTGTAGCAGAATGATGTCGCAGCCGGCTGCACCGAGCATGTAGCACACAATATAACAATGAAACATGGTCCCAGTCCCAATAACGGCCCTGTGTTACTGATACAAAGTAAGCCTCATTGATAGAAAATGCTTTTAAATTGGATCAAATGTAAATTAGGTACTCTACAATATAAAATTTGACATTCCAGTCGTAAAAGACCGAGCATCGATAATCTTCTAAAGAGGTTTGTCAGTTTTCAGATTAAAAATTTATACCTTATTTACTAAAAACTTTTAACTATTCAAATGTTTTGAATATGAAATATAACCGCATTCAACAAAGCAAACAAAATAAATGTAAACTTAATTATAATTAAATAATTAATTACAATGATTAGGTATAACCATCGTATCACATCACATATTATTGAAATCTACAATAGCTGTCAAAAGCTAAACAACATTTTATTGGGCATGTTTTTGTTTAATAAATAAACTTCTAATTATTCTCATGTATCCAAAACATCGCCTGTGTTGGTCATAAAGTAGCGCGTTTATGTGAAACATAAGAGCACTGAATTCACAAATATCACCATGTTGATACGACATTAAATGAACATTGGTATCGCCTCGTTTTCTAATTAATTAGCGCGGGCGGGCGCACCCAAAAGATATAACTCAGTGTGATTATTTAGTTGTTAACTGATTGCTTCTATTCCATTCGGGAGTTTTATAGTTTTGGCTCGCTCGCGTGTGCTTGACTTTATTTATGACTAACGATCCGCCCCGGCTATGCACGGGTGCGAGGCTGATACTAAATGAACTACAGAATGTATAAAAACGTTCACAGCTTTTTATCTTATAAGACAATACAAGCACTATGTTCCTGCGTTTTAAATCTGTGTAATCTTCTTCCTCAGCCAGCGTTTGCAATGTAAGTGCAAAAAATGTGTTTATTTACTTAATCTCTTTAGAAACTTCTAAAATATAATCATTGTTTCTCCATTGTATTGTGCATGTATATAAGACTTCCTCTTGAATCAATCTATCCATTGAAAAAAACAGAGAGACAGCGGTAAGCGACTATATTTTATAATGTGTAAACATGATACGCGTATTATTATAAAGAACAATATGAGAAAGTACATGTTTCCTACTTTATGTTGATATGAATTTGAACTGTCTTATTATTACGGCGCTCATTACAGGCTTATAGGCTACACACCTGGACTCGGTTTACTTCAAATCCATATGATATAAAGGTACAAGATTAGGTATTTGTGTCAATTAATTTTCACTACACATTTGAACCTATCGGTTAGGTTGTGTTAACAATTCCGTTCTCTTCGTAATGCCTAAATTATCTTTATTTGCGTCGAAATGCCGTCCTATACTGATTATAAAAGCGATAGAACAAGAGTGCACTTGTAATACTCACATCCACTGCGCCATTAGGCAATCTCCTTAAGATAGTCTAACGTGACTTAAATCGGTCCAGAGCTGTTATTATTTTAAACAATATTGAACAAAGGTTTAGACGAGTATCCGCTACTCTTCCCGGAACACTCGCCTGCAACTGCTGAAGTTTCAAGTTTAGCAAAATAAAAAACAAACGTATATACATATTTCGTAGATTTCAGATAAATAATATGATCTATATTTAAGATAAAAAAATATCTTTTCATTTAAATGAGATAGAACAAAAGTGTATTATATTAATAGGAGCATATTATTTTATACAGTCAAATGGTCGCCGCAGCGATAAGCGGTTTGCGAAGGAAACCCCCTATCGATTAGAAATCTTAGTGGGAGGTGTGATTCTGTGGCGGGCGAGGGGGTGGCTCATGAATACTGTAGTGGCTCAGAGCAGTAATTAGAGATTCTAATCCATTTCAAAGTGTTCTGGCTTTTTTTATTTTCCTTAATTTCTTGTCCCTTAATTTCAATTACCGACTTTTATCGTTCGTAAAGCGGAGTGCCGGCGTTATTGCACACTTGTTTTATTTATCTCTTCTTAATAACGTTTACGTTTGTTTATGTGTATTTGTTTTTACCTGAATAAGGTAGTCTAACTATTACAGATATTCAAATGTATATTTTGTAGACCCAGCTTCAGATAAACAGGAACATCAAATAATTAATAATATATAATATAGTTTACAATGTTTATTTTTACAGTTTTTTGTACAGTCATCCATTATCTTCTGTAATTAAACCCAGATTAACAATTTGCATGTCAAATTCAATAATAGTCTATTTCTACCTTTATTTATAAAAATGTTAAACCAAAAAGTATCCATTACATTTATATAATTCTGTGACTGAATATAACTCAACAGCTTGAAGTTATACAACCTTTCATGATTATTTATAAATATTATATTTAAAACACTTTATACGCTTACAATAGTGTGTATGTGGATATTATTACTATCTCCATGCAGGATCAGACACATTTCCTCAAGATGTTTTCCTTCATCATCGAGCATAAATTAAATTATAAACAAAGACAATCTGTCCTAAATACGGTATGTAGCAAAGTTAAATATAAATACGTCACAGAGACGTATTATTAATTTGTTTGTCTTAGCATTCAAATCATCAAGGACATGTTTGTGAAGTCTGTTTGTTGTACTAATTCTATTGGTTGTACCGACTACCGGTCTGGGCCGCGACTTCGGAGGCGTATTAGGGTGAGGCTGGTGTGAGGTACCTAGGTTTACCCTTTGTTGTACCCCTTGCAACATGTATGCAATTTCATGACGGTTTGTTGAGTGCAATACAAGAAATCGCAATAAACAAACAAATTAACAAACTCTTAATATTTGGAGGTGTGATGCAATTAAGTAATAAATAAAGATATTAAAATAATGAAAAGCAGTTGTTTCCATTAATTTAAATTTTTTAATTGAATCATGATAATCTGATGTTGATGCTGGAAACCGGAGCGGGGAGTAATCCGTTGAAACATTATTCAATTAAAAATGAATTACATTTATCATTTTATGCCAGTATGGTAAATTTATATTTTGTTCTTGGCGTCGTTTTATTTAAATCGCAGAAAACAGCAATGTAAGCTAATTGAAAGTAATATTAGGAATTCGTATAATCAAGTATGTGTTAAAAATTTGTTAAAGCTTTGTTAAAAGATTGAGAGCTGTTTTTTTTTGTAACTTGTTCTTAAAGTTTACTGATAAATTCATCATACTTGGGTAGTGAAGGATATTCGTGAGTGTAAAATTTTGACACATGTGTATCTATCCGCTTTGGAGGACACGTCACAATAAGCCCTGAGTCTTCGCTCCAAGAGCTGCCCTTGCAGCAGTGGTATATTAGCTGATATAATTATTGGCTCGAGCTCTATATGATTTCCGTAATATATTAGCAATTCAATTATATTTCAATGAGGACAAATCCAATAATCTCGTAGGTGTGGAGCCGTGAAGGCGCCGCTGCGTCATCGGCTTGGCAACTTTTCTTTTAATTTTATATTAAGCGCTCCGACTTTTGTTCATAACGACTACATTGATATTTATTTTGTCTGCACCACTTTATTTTAATATAGATTTTAAAGCATATTTACCTTCCACGGGACCAGTCATATGATTATTACAAAGTATAAAATAAAGCAGCTTACCCAGGGGTAAGCTGCTTTATTTTATACTTTGTATTTATTGACTTAGATGATGTGTATGTGTATTTGATTTAGATTGATTTGATTAGAGAAGGGTTTATATCTATAAATCATGCACAATATATATAGTGATGTCGCAAATAAAGATATTTTTACGCTTACATTGCAAAAGATGGCTGAACTCTACGAAATAGAAAAAAAATAATGAATGTACTTCAGTTTGATACATCTTAAAAAGGTCTTGAAAAAAGTCCGTGACGGTATATTATGTCTATCTCTTAGGGATAAATCACAAAAAAAAAATTCTATCCTTTACTTTTACTAGGATTGTGATTTTTAGCAATACAGCTTTGATCATTATGCAATAAAGTACCTTAAAGACATTGTGCATTTAATATATATCAATAAATAAATGACATACTGTGAAGGGCACTTTACAGTATGTCATTTAAAAGAAATATATTTCCGAAGATATTACAGATTTAAAATGCAGGTTCATAGCGGTTTGTATTGCTAATGACAAAACAAGCGAACGTTGTAGGAAATTCTTTAGCTTATTTAGCATTGTACCTACCCGCGAGAATACGAGACAGGTCTCTAGCCTTATCTATCTTTGCTGTTTTGAACATAAGGTTTAAATTTTTTAAGAAAATATATAAATTGTTAATAATTTATTTCTAATGACATAACACTACAAGCACATATAGAGTACGTTTTAAGTTTTCCACGCAACATATAATAATGTCAATATAAAATCATACCGGCTTCGCGATTCACTGAATTTTCATGATGAATTTTTGTACATATTTAATCGTGATAAAGAAGAACCTCCTGGGGGCGTATCTTATCAAAATGAAATTTTCTTCTCAAAATACATATTATTCGTTGTTTAGAATGACGCAACTGACATTTCTCGGATCTCAAAGGAAAGGAAGTTGATAAGGCATTTTGTTAAGTCAAATCATATATTTTATTCAAGAAGTCTTTTGATAGAACTTTTGAATCGGGACTTTTTCAGTAAATTTAAAGCAGTTCGGAATGTAGATTGTAACGAAATGAAACTCAGAAGCTATTCTTTACTGACAATCATCTTGTATTTAATAATCTATGTCAGATTTTTAAATACAGTCGAATTATAGTCTATCCCACTTGGAAATCAACGAAAACTTTATAGAGTAATTTCACTCTGAGTTACGACTGATTAAACAAAGTGTTAGGTGTGATTTCAGTTTATTAATTTAGTTAAAAGTATTTGAGAACATTTTGTTATTGTTTTCTTATTTTCAAGCGCAATTATTCAAATTTATTTGTTTTTAATAAAACAGAATTAATCTATTATTTACTAAAGATATTCGATAAAGAGGAAAGAAAAGTACAAGAAACTAAATCCATAATAATTGCAAAATTAGAAACAATCGCAACGTGTTGTGGGGAAATTTCATGGATAATGACACCAGCATCGATCTTGATTCAGAACATGACGAGTAGGTAAGAAATTAAGTTAATTAATAGCTTATATACTCTGTACAAATTAAGTAATCATTGTAATTAAGTTTCGTATAAAGATATCTCCGCCCATCGGAATATTTTCGTAAGACGTTGTTAATTTGATTTATCAGGGTTTGTTGGGTACATCTAATATACTTTACAATTTGTTTTACGTTTCAATTTCGTTGCTATTTGAATTAAAAGTAATAAAAAAGTATAAGAGAGTCTGCCTTCATAAATGTTTACGGTCTATATTTATAATCATTTGTTATAATTTTAACTTACCAGCGATAAGGCTTAATTGATTCATATCGTTAATTTACGTGTAGATGTGAGCGTATTGCGTTTATTGGTAGGCAAACGACACAGACTTAGCACAAGCGTTTGTCGTACGTGTCTGTACTAACTCAGACTTGAAGTCTTCGGTAAGACAGTCTATCGGCAAAATGTCTGTACGGATTTTTCATTACCTCCGACATTTAGTTTTGAGGGTGTAGAGTTTTACAAACAATTTTTTGATCAGTATAGTTGCAAACCTTAGTGTGAATAGTTCTAACCAATGATGGATAATACTTCATACAAGAAAATATGTCAATTAAAATTAACAGCAGCTTGCATTGTTATACAAGGAAAAGAAGAAAAAACAAAAAGGGTTATTTGAGTTGAAAAGTAGGTGTTAAAAAAATTTATCAATCAATAATAAGTATTTACTGATCGATAATTTTTCTCCAAATAATAAGCAGATACACATACAGACTTTCAACTTTCATGAATGTCTCCCACTTTTTTATGCCAAGCTTACATATACTTTTCTTTTTTATCTTCGCCGCTTAGTTGTACATTAAATTCTATAGAAGTCTGTGTCTATTGGACCTAACATAAGTCCGATTAACATTAGAAAATATAAATTCTGTTATGGAAAATATAATAAAAAACAAGTTAAAGAAAAATCCTTACTACTTATAAGCGGAGCTTTTTTTTAATAATTTTTGTATATAGTATTATCATCAGAACCGCTCTGTGGTTCTAGTAGCTAGCGAATTCCACTGTGTATCCCGAAGTTCCAGATTCAACCTCTGGGTGAGTGAACATTTATAAGGTTACTTGTCAAGTAATTCTCAATAGCAGTCAGGAGATTGAAAGGTAGAATGGAAATACGGTCAAGACCCCAGCGCGCCCAGCGTCTAAATTTTTTCTTGTAGTGTAATATGTCATTAAATCTATTGTAATTTAATTTATATTAAACCGAAATGATTTCAATCCAGATTAATATAATCAAATACCCCCGTGGATAAACATGCGAGTTTCCATGCAAGCATCTTACACACCTCGGAGAAATTAAACGAGAATAATTTGAAGGCATTTCACGTGTTACCGGATCACACAAACAAGCGCAATTTTATACCTATTCGTAACTTGGGTATTTTGTAAAGACGCTCTGTATAAGGAGACGCAATCATGCATATGAATGGTGATATAGTCCAAGAGCTGACGGTTATTCTTAAGTGTTTAAAGTCTTGTTACAGCTTTGAGTAGCCAGTTTCAATGTAATTCTAACGTAACCTTTTCTACTCTTTCGCCGCATCCTGTTCCGCTTTGTTGGTTGATTGAGCAAGTTCGTCAGTTGGCGTTGCTGAAAGCCATTTAAAGTGCAGTGTATCGAGTACCTTGGGAATAGCAAGCTTTTCAACCGACTTCAATAAGCAGGAGGTTATCAATTCGTCTGTATTTTATTTTTTTATTTTTATGTTTTTTACCTTTTGTAATTTTGTAAAGAACATATTTCTTAAAGTATTCTCGTATTGTTTTTGATAGATATACTATTGGGTTTTCTTGGCTGACACTGGCTCCAAATATAACAATAAATCAAATATAAAAATCGACTTTTAAGTAGTCTAATATTTTTCATTTCGTTTTACCTACGATCACTCTAAAAATATGTTAAATATGCAATTATTTTTATTACTTTTTAGTGCATTTTTACTTGTTTTAAAAAAGTGTTTTGTTTGAAGTCGGTTTTTCTTTGTGTTAAAATTTTATTTATTATGATGAAGACTTAATGCCATCCTTACATGTAACTATAACAGAGACCAGTGATTTACGAGACAGTCATAATAAAAATACATACGGTACAAATCGCAGCTGCGCGAAAACTCGTCACAATGAATTTACCTATGGAATTGAATTTTAGGGTCATTTTTTTGATACCACAAGAGAAATTATATGAACATTGGAATTAGCTCTTAGACTTTTCAGTTGTATGTACGGTGAGATACTCCTAACGATGTTAATTAATAGATGAACGCCGTCAGAATTAATTCCCTTGCATCGAGTTGAAGACTTCCCGTATTGAAGGCAAAGTGAAAAATATATTACATGCTTTTCTTTCTATCTGCCATATTTTACTTTAGAATTCATATTTAATTCAAAAGGGTTTCTTGACGAGCGTCAGACGTCTTCACGAATATTTTAAATGAAGCCACGTTTTATTTGAACAAGGAAAATATTATATGCATATTTTATAAGGTATAATGAAGTTTGTATTTTTTACATGAACTATTTTTTTTTGAGTGGCTTAAAATAATAAAAAATAGTCCCTTCTGCCATCCTCTAATCACTATTTATGCTAAAATCAAATAGTAGAAATCTTGCTGTGTTCGGTCCGTTTAGAAGTGGGAGTGGTTAGTGCAACTACAGACATAATAAATACTTGACGTCTTGGTTCCCAGGGTTGGGGAAGCATTGGCGATGCCAGGGATGATTACATTATTATGATTACAGCGCTGATCTATTGCCGGTGGCGGCGGTGTCCGCTTATTATCGTTATTTTCGGATTTAGCAATGGAAACTATGTTATGGGAAAAATGTTAAATTTCAACAAAGCAATGTCAAGTATTACTATTAGGTGATAGATAAATTGTCGAGTGTGTGGTGCTTACGGAGTGGGCTTTATGATTAAAATGATCTCAATCTTGTTGAGGTCTTTAGGGGTTGGTTGACTGTTTTTAGGTAAAAAAAAAATAGCCTACGTCGTTCTTTGAGGTTCAAGCTTAACACTTAATTTCACCAAATTTGGTCGAATGGTTTGACCGTGCGTAATAACGTAGCTTCGTGTAAGTAACTTCTTATTGAGATGATTTGATTGAAAAAAATGCAAATGGATTTGGATGGAGATTTAAATATACATATTTCTCTTTTTGTTTGTATACAATCGTACGTAATTCAATTTAACCATAATTTATTATAAACTACTTTATATTAATATTAATCGAACGAAGTTTACCCTGAGGCGAATAAAATACATCTTGGCCAAGAAAAACAATACGCGTCGAATATAGAACCTTTTCATTTTTTGAAGTCTGATAAAAAAACTTTCTCTATTGTAAAGTAAATAAAAAGCAGACGTTACGAGAGAAAACGATAAAAAATAATGACAGCTCTCTGTAGGACGCGAATTACTTATTCATTGGTTGATGTTTTATCCCACGAAATGAAAATACAAGATTCTCTTTGCGTCAAAATACTGACATTATTTCGAATGAGATTTACGAGTACTTATAAATGGATTTGTAATAATTCTTGGATGAAATATTTTTAATTTAATATAGTACTGTGTCTAAGGTGAGGTTGCGCAGTGGTTAACTCGGAGATTTTGATATAAGATCGTGGAGACGGAACCGGACAATCGCATAGGAACACTGAGATTAAATGTACTTATCTTGTGCTTATAATTCAACTAATGGTGGTGAAGGACAACATTGCGCGGAAAAAATCATGTTTTACACATGTGGCGATAATCTTGACGGTATGAACTTAAAAAAAAATATGCTTAAGTAGTAATGAGCGCATTTAAGTCATTGAATTTTTAGTTTGTAGTTTTAAATGTTCTGTCTATCCTATTCACTAATTAATCATTTAACATTGTTCTAAATAAATATGAGTTGCGATGCCAATTAAAATTTACAATGTTTTGTTTTCTCTACTAAATAAAATGACTTCATTTTTGCGGCGAACAGTTTATAAGTTTTCATGTCTCGGAAATTATCTGTGTTATAAATCCGGGATGGGACAATTATGAGTAGCATACTGTAGTTTAAAAGTTGGTGGCGTCTGTAGTCGCCTGCCATAATTGCAATAAATCAGACTCCGTTGAATAAAGTGTCAATCACTTTATTCAACGGAGTCTGATCGCCCCAGAGTATTTATCTAAATAGCAGCATTTTAAACAATTACGTAATACTTCCAAGAAACAGAAATCTAATTGAATATGTAAATTAAAATTGTGTTTAATCATATGTAGGTAGTACCTTCATTAACGAACACTTGTTTTTGTTAACACGTGAAAGTGATAAACAAATTACTCGGAGATTGAAGATCAAAGGATTTAACCGCACCGCGTTCGCGCCGTCGCGTCTGATTTATCGGCGGCGCCGCAACCACGTCTAATTAAAACTACCCTCGCTCGAAACCCGAGATTATTTACGCGACTGTGGTATTTCTTTCTTCATATCTTAGTGTACTTCGAGTGTGCTCAGATGGACTCAGTGGTATAGACCCGACCTTCCAGATATTCCATAACAAAGTTCTGCAAGAAGTTCAAATGTTGTCGATTACTATGTTGTATCGTTATATTCTGACTTTATGTGAATTAGCAAATTTAAATAAGGGCACTAAATATTATATAGCTGAGATCGTAGGCTCGTAGTATATATTTTTTAGAAGCAGTATGTATTGAGGTGGGCACTTACCGTCACGTGACCCAAATACGCTGCCTACTCGGATGTCAGTTGGCGTCCTTTGTACTCGTAAGTACATAGTACAGCGGATACTATTGCGAAGGTACACACAGTTGTATCTTGTAGGTCATTTTGGTAGAGAGAATTTCTGCTATTTCGCTGTCCAAACAATATCTCTTAGTAATTTTTAGATTGTTTTCGTGTCCCGAAAAACAATACGATGAAACTTTAAAAGGAACAGAGGCGTCGTAATTTTTTAAAAGCTTGCTGAAACGAAAAGGTGTATATTTTTTATGACATACGAGTATACATATACTAGCGACCCGCGCGGGAGTAATACAAATACTAAACATACTACAGAAAGTCATTATACACAAAGTTAAAATATTTTTGGCATAGACAACACAAACCTCTATTGACTGCATTCAAAATTTGTAATATCCTCGAAAATATTCATTTAAATTACATGGTGTAAAAGGCCATATTGATCTATATTACATGCACAATGCAGTTAAGGAGCTCTATTGATGAGGATTAATGCTTTTATTTCTTAAAAACGCTTCGAAAATGTGTCATTATTTCTCGTAAAAAGTAAAGGATTGTGTGCTATCCCTTAGAGATAGACACATACAATCACATACGATTTTTCAGACCTTTTTGCCATGTACAATAATGTAGTACATTATTTTTATCTATCTTGTTGGGTTCAGCCAGTGTGTGCATTGTTAGGGCAAAAATATCTGTTTATTTACGACATAGCATTAGAAACCTCTAAAATGATAAGTGTTTTTCTACTTTATTGTACATGTATTATCAAATAAACCCTTTTTCTTAAATAACTCTATCTATTGAAAAAGCGTATCAACATCCCTTGTGTAATTTAAAGATAAAAACATACAGAGCGACAGACAGACAGCGGTAAGCGATCTTGTTGTATGCTATGAATAATAATATGTTTGTTATGAGATAATAAAATACAATAATAGAATTAAGGAATAATATTTAATGTAAAAACATATGGATATTGATATATTTTTCAAATTATTTATTAGAATATTAAGAGAAACATAAATAAACTCGTAGTTAATAACAGGATAGTAGTCTGTCTATTTATTGACTATTCGTTTAGAACTAGCGCACACTGGTGATTTTTGTCACGGTGACTGTTTCGTCACTCTTGTCAAGTCCGTGAATATGTATAGATGCAGACACAAATGTCACGTCGTAATGTGCGCGCAGCTCCATACATTTTCATGGACTCGACAAGAGTGACGAAACAGTCATTGAGACAAAAATCACCAGCGCGCGCTAGTTCTTCCATAAGAAATTATATGTAATGATTAATTAACCTGTCATTTAAACAACAAATGTAGCTTACATTTGTTTCAGGAGCCGAGTGCTACGTGTCACTTAGCTATTATTATAGATAGTATAAATACGCAATCTTTGCTACAGCTAGTATATTTTAAAGGGGTTTTTAAAACCGTCGTGCCACGATTTTGTGAGGGGTATTTTATAGCTATTACTTATTTTATACGATATACTCTCTGTTTGAAATAAAACGTTTGATGACCGATCCGCGATTACTCGTCGCTGAAATTGGTTTAAGTTATAAAAGTGTGCATGTGTGCCTTTACATTTATTTATGTAAAGGTAGCTGCATATATGTAATGCTGTATTGTGTATGTAAGATAATGCTCGATATTGATTCAACAAATTAACGAAATAGGATTTCGTATTATTGAAAAAAAAAAAATGATAACATTTTACAATTACAGATAGATAATCATGGAATTTCTGTTTCCCGAAATAGAATATTTAATGTCAAATATTCTTGGTCCATCTGGGGACCTAGCCCTAACAAGTCTACCGCGAAACTAGCTTTTAGCCGACCTTCTTTGATCGCGCACGTGTGTGTGTAGGCCTTATTATTTGACCCGTTTGAATTCGGTATATCGTTTTTCAAATGACATATTCATTGTAACATAATAACATTATCAAATTAAATAAAAATAAACCTATTTCTTTAGTATCTAGATGCAACTTCCTACATGTGTATATAAAGTATAAACATACATAGCTTCCTAGTAATTGTAATGTTTTATATACGGCAAACGCCGTTTTGTTCCCAGCGGAGATTGAGTTTTGATGTAGTCGCTATTACATTTTCTCGTTCAACATGTTCAAACAATCACGTAGTACAAACATTATTGAACTAATAGTTCCTGGCGTTTCTGGCGTATAACAAGCAATTTTAGATGTAACGAGTCCACCACAGCTTTTGCTTTAATTTTTTATAAATAACGACTGGGAAATCTGTGTTTGCTGCAAATAATCTGCAAAATATTTTTTGACATGTGCATGATTATATTAAATATAACGTAGCGTGGCCACATTAAATTGTATTTCTGTTGGTATCAGTGTAACTCTTTTTTAGTTTTTGACCTCAGTTCTCGGTAGAATTTACTTTTTGAATCGGTGGTGTCTGTAAAATTACTTAAACACTATATTACGATCAAAGAATTTATATCAGTCTGCTTGAATAAAAATGACTTGATTTGATATATAACATAAAATGACGAAAGAAATTCGATACGCTATGTGTGTTTCATACGTTAAGACATAATATGTTATGCTAAGCGACCCTCCTCGGCTTCGCACGGGAGCGAGTGAGTGAACACTATAGTTAAAGATAATATAAATAATTATCAATAAATATATCTTTCTATCACTGAAAATAATTTAAAATTATTCCCTAGATACAAACAAGTACATTTAACATCTTTATGATATAAGTATATATGTAAATGTATTGTAGAACCGGTAGATCGATTTTATCTATTTGATAAATTCAGCGTCTGAAAGTATTTATTACCTATATTTAAATGAAAATATTAACAAAATTAAAGGTGTAACCTTAAAATAACACCTCTAATTTCAAAGTGTCCAGACTATTAGGCTACCCTTAATTATAAATCCCACATCACAATTACAGCACGACGACAGCCCAGAGCGCTGCGGGACTTAATTAAAATTAACGCAGTACAATAATCTTTGCAGCAGGCAAACAGCCCGCAAAAAATACACGACAGGATACACTTCTACACCGCTAGCAAATAATTCAGGTAAATGATAATTACGGTCAGAAGTTGCACCCTGCGAGACGGCGACGACACGATCACGATACGCCCAAGTACGTTTTTTTTTATGGTATAGGTTGGCGGATGAGCATATAGGCCACCTGATGGTAAGTGGTCACCATCACCCATAAACAATGACCCTGTAAGAAATATTAACTATTCCTTACATCGTCAATGTGCCACCAACCTTGGGAACTAAGGTGTTATGTCCCTTGTGCCTGCAGTTACACTGGCTCACTCATCCTTCAAACCGGAACACAACAGTACTGAGTATTGTTATTTGGCGGAAGAATAACTGATGAGTGGGTGGTACCTACCCAGACGGGCTAGCACAAAGCCCTACCACCAAGTTAAATAAGAGTATTGGAAAATAAGAGTTTGCTATTAAAACATAACCGTAAGTAATGTGAGAACGGCAGCAACTGGTTTAATAAAAATGAGCTTAAAATATATTAATAGGCAAATTTAAAAATAACTGAAATTTCATTATAAAAAACAAATGCTCAGAAAAGACGCAACGGAACTGCCTCAGAACGGATGTCGAGTTTTCGCGACAGACTGAAAACTTGAGGGCGTATCTTTAAATTAAAAGTAGATAAAATGTGTTAAAACAATTTTTTTATGAAATAGTTTAATGAATGTAATATACATAATTATAGTAGGTGTAGATATGATTGAGAAGTAGGAGGTACTCCTTAACTAAATTTTAGTTGTAATGGTTCTCTGTGAGAACTTCGTATTTGTATCTTCAAATAAACTTGTTAAAGGTATTAAAGATACATGCAAATAGACCCGATCATTATATTATTCATGAATTCATAAATTATTTTACATTACATATTATTATGATCTTCAGTTATTCCTACAAATGATTCAGTTGACTTAAACAGTGAGCCGGTTGCTATCCTTACGATATTTTCACTGTCGTAGGGTATAAAGGAGTTGACCTGAGAAATGATTTCCATTCACTCAACGTTTTGCTCGCAGTAGTCAGGGAGGATCTCTAACCGCAAATTAACACCTTTCCCGTCTCAACCGCCTCTAACAGACGGTTGCGTTTGTTTTGCTTCGGCCAACTCTGCTGAACTACGAGTAAGTTTCAACGAACGCGCGCATTGCCATAGTTTGTACTCGATTGCATGTTGCATTGTGTTTAAGATTAATTACCCAGCAAATAATGCTGCAGGTTCAATTCAACTGCATACGATTAGTTGAAATATTTTTTGCGATTTGTGTATTGCATAATATATAGCCATATTTTTGATCAAGTGTTTTATGTCAGCTAAAACGAGATGTACTTTAAATATTTCCTTACTCAGACACGCGTAACAGGGCTATCTGAAAATAGCATGTTGTCACCACCATAAATGGAGCTGTTAATATTAGCCATTAAGATTTAAATAAGATGATATGTTAGTGCCTGTAACATTGGCTCAATAACCTATCAACACTGGCTCAGTTACCCTTCAATAAGTATATATAGTCGATTTCATTTTACGTAGTTTAACCTATATCTTGCGCAATTAACTAAGTTTAAGGTGATCAAAATCAAAAAATTCTAACATTTTAAACACACTTTGCTTTTATTTACTTTTGTGACTGATCCCCCTAATCTCGCAATCTCAATATAATTATACGGTGTGAATATAAGTTTTCATCTAACAATTTAATCTCAGCCTCTTAATTTCTCAATAATGTCAAGACGTTCTATTTATAAAACTAGGGAATTTATTTTATATCACGCTGATTCTTTCTAACATGGTGTATATTCACTCACGAAGACGCGCCTTTGCCTTTACATATTCAAGACAGTCAAGCAACAGTCTGTAAATATCCCACTGCTGGGCTAAGGCCTCCTCTCCCTTTGAGGAGAAGGTTTGGAGCATATCACCATGCTGTTCTAATGCGAGTTGGTGTAATGCACAACATTCACGACGTTTTACTTCACCGCCGAGCAAGAAATGAATTATAAACACAAATTAAGCACATGAACGATCAGTGGTGTCTGGGTTTCAACCCGCAATCATCGGTTAAGATGCACGCGTTCTAACCACTGGGCCGTCTGAGCTCTACACTCTCACAACTAATTTAATAATAAAGACGGCAAAAAATTACAAATTAGATCATAATTTTTAATGCACGCTGATAATTGACGCGGGGGCACGCGCCTTTGTGACTGAGCAGACTTATACCTAAACATTAGCTCGCCATCTCTAGCTATTCTCGTTTTCGTGTCGAAGCTTATTAACTACGTGACAATCCAACATTCACACTCGATATCATTTAGCTCTGGCTATCTACGAGCAAAATTATTGCTAATCTTTAACAATTAAACCATGTTTATCGTTATTGTAACAAATTACCTAGAAATTTAATTCCAAATAATAGCCCCGTAATTTAGTATCGCGTATCGGGCCATATTTCTCAAAGACCTCGCATTTACGTCGAGATATCGCAACATAATATTTGATTTTATTTTTCATGGCAGATGTTCACTTGCCTTGTTTAAAGGGATTATGTGATTTATTGAACAGGCAACGTCTTAGCCTTTGACATTTGACGATACATCTGAGAAATGTAAATACGCAGAATGTCATAAAAATAATAATAAAATTATGTACCCTTTCAAAGTTGATCTATAAACTGTAATGTTATTTATCAAAGCATTAGATATGAAAACATATATGAATTATGTATTTTTATAAAAAATATATGTTAGTAGATTTGTTTTATTAGATACAGCGTCTACAGGTTTTGCTTATGACTATTTTGATGCCAGTAATACTTATTTATGCGGGAACATTATTGTATCAATCAAACCAAATCCTTTGTTCAATAAAGAAGCGTTACTCTTTATATCGTTAAAAAATCTAACACAGGTACGGGAAAGAAAATACGCTGAAGAGAGAATAACTGGCAAAAGAAATTCGGCTCCTTAACATTATGTATTAAATAAATACTTATTTTGTTTTTGTGTACAATTTATTAAAAATATGCGTCGATTTGTTATAGTTTTGGTATTAAAACAAAAGATTTTCCCGCGTTGAAGAAAAATTTAACTATCGTCCTCGATTAATTGATAGTAGAGATTTTTGGATTGTGGTAATAATTTGATCAACTTTAGAAAGACAAAGTTAGACAATTAAGATCTAAAAAAATATTAAATGCATCGAGCTGATGAGTATTCCGAGAGCTTGAACCCAGGACATTGTGATCTGTAATCTAAGTAAGCCACGAGACAGCCACGTGGCAGTAACGAACAAAATTAATGTACGTAAATATTATACATTATACCGAAAAGTTCGCAAAAGCTTATATAGATAAGACAGTAATCCTTTATGTTTCATAAAATAAGGAAAATAAGAGGGGCTTCCAGTTCAATTTATTTGGCACATAGTATTCGTCCAATAAACTGACATAATCTTCTGTATCTGACAATGTTTTTGTTCCTTGTCGAGCTGAACAATATTTATTTGAAGAAGCGATGTACGGCAGTCGACGCTGGGTGGCCATTACGATCGCTCGCGGTCCCCGAAAGTCCCCGACACGATTCGGTGAAGTCGAATTACGTTATCTGTGCCCAGTGGGAGAAACATTTACCAACTAAAGTACACTTAGAATTTTAAAACGTTATTTCAAAGGTATGTTATTAATGGTAATATTTATTTGTTTAAGTAATTTAACAATAAGCGACTTCAAAGGCTCGGTTGTATCAAACAAATTATGAATTTCCTTTGAAATTAAACAAAGATTTAAAATTAATTTTGCCAAATAAATACGGCTATATTTGAAAGAGAAATTTATTAGTTTAAATTGAGACATAATAATTTGATGTCTCGGTAACTCGGGAATAGAAGTCTACCATTAACACACTAAACTACAAACTAGTAGGTATTCTAGAAATTAGAATATATTGTTGTTTCGGTGATGAAAAGGAATATCAAATTTGAACAATGTAAACAAAACAACAGGTCTAATTAATTTTCGGAAAATAATCTACAGATTGATACACAAAATAAATAGTGACATAAATATACTATACGATATCTAGCGTACGACTTTTGAAGCAGAAATTGCACATTTTATAATGAAATCAACGTGTTGAAACTCCTTTGTTGTTCATTTTGACAACAATTCGAGTTTAGCCTGATGACTATTATTGACAAAAAGTATAAGCCTTTAAAAGATGAAACTTGTTGACTTACAAATTTCGTTCCTCCGAGTCCGCCTGTCACATTGTTTAAACAAAAGTAATTTGACACTGTGGGTGTTACGATATTAAAAAAAATATGTATGAAAATCGACATTTCCTTGCACTTATTAATTAAACAACTAATTTTGACATTTTGAAACACATAGTTATCATATTAACTAAATTTTACAGCACTTACTCGTAATACGAATTAGGAGTCTGTGCTGTAAAAAAAAGTCTTAACATTCATATGAAAAATGGCAAATACTCTTTCAGTCAAAATAATTATTCTAAATATATATTATTAAAACTACGTATTGCGTTTCGACATTTGGGTTGAAAGTAAGCGGCCAGTGGAGGGGGAATTTCAAGAAGAAGAAACGAGCTTCACTGGCGTAGAGGATAAAAAAGTCGACTGGACGTACGTTGTTTATGATAAGGTTTTCTTCTTATTTCGATTCTTTATTGCGAATCTTAAGCTCAAATCGTGCACCTAACAGTAAAACTCTTCTGCTCAAATGCAATTAATCAAGCGGAACCAAAGTGTGTAGCAACGTTACATCTCAAAAGAAAAACTGTATAACACACTTTACTATTGGTATTATACATTTCACTTACATGAAATGTATAATACCTATTTTTTTAGTTAAATATGTTTATAATTGTTTGGGTAAGCCTTTATTTACGTTTTGTAATAACAAAACCTATTATAATTGACCGAGGAAAGTAATAACTTATCGGTATATATGTATTTTTTCATTTATAATAAGTAGGTACATACTTAGTTAATATAAATAACTAATTAATAGATATAAATATATATATAAATATATATATATATTTTTTTTTTTTTTTTGTTTAAAATTTAGTCTCACAGATTTTATTAAATGTTTGAGTGTAGTGTTTAGTTACCCTTGTTAACATGTAAGTTGTAAAATGTAAAATGTAAATACCTGTAATGGTGTATCACACTGTACAAGTTTTCTTTTGTTGTTTTTCCTAAATATGATTTGTGAATATGCCGATGGTATTTCTAAAGCAATAAATAAATAAATAAATAAATTTTTTCCTACTCAGCTCCTCAGCTGGGTAGGAAATGTTAAATATGTTAGTTATTAGGAACGTGACATCCTCACTCGACATGTACACTATAAAACCGGACAAGTGGATTTTTCGTGGAGAGGTTTTTATGATGTAGGCAAGTACGAGCAAATGGGTCACGTGATAGTAAGTGTTCAACACCATGTGTAGACATTGGCACTGTGAAAAAATATTTTTTTGTCTCCAATTTTGCCATTGCGCCACCGACCATTGGGGCTTTTATGTAATGGCCCTTATGTTTTTAGTTAATTTGGCTCACTAACCCTTCAAACCGAATACAATAATATAAAATATTAAAATACAAACATTAGAATACATGAAACTAGGTGATATTCAGCTAGACGGTTTTACAAAAAATCAAGGTCACTACGATCAAGTAAACTATACAAAATATGTTTGTTATGTTATCATACCAATTCATAAATATACTGGTACAAGGCCTTTCGTCGAGCAAAGCTTTGAGCGTAAAAATTTCATACAAGATGAATTATTATAAGCACAAATTAGACACGTAATGCAGTGGCGCGCTTATGATAATTATGTAAGACTGTTAAATCAACATGGTCATTTTTATTATTACAGTTATTAAATACGGGATATTTACCATGTTTTTTATTGTTATTCGGTGGAGCTCGATATTTCGACATTATCTACGAATGTCTTGTTCTTGTAAAAATAAACCAAATAAAAAACTATACAAACTTGGTAAATATCCCGTCTTTAATAACTATAATAACTATTTACATACATATATTCTTACATAATATAAGCTATACTATAAAAGCTAAAGGCTAGCGGTGTAGAGTTTCATGTCCATCAGGTAGCTAGCGTGCGAAAAATAAAAATAAAACATACAAAGTTCATCATTATGAATGATGCTTTGTATTTTTATAAACTTCTTTCAGGCAGATAATACGTTGAGCTCATTATTATAAGTGTAGTAATTTTAAATATAAATTTACGACTTCAAAGCCTTAAAACCTTAATAGGTCAACAATATAAAGGCGTTTAAATAAGGAAAGGTCAAGGCCTATTCGTCAGTGGTGGGTTTTTGAGTGGGTCCTTCTTGGTGGGTGTGGGTATTAATTTTTCGTTATTATTCTGTCACCGTATGTCATAATACGGGCGTACATATAAAATACGGGCATATTCATAATATTGGTTAGGACATTTTGTTCGGACCTGTCATGATCTGAGGAAGATCAGATCAGGAACGACGATTTACCTATGAATAGATGCATGGAAAATTGTCTCTTTATGAGTATTTCTTGACAATAACTCACTTATCTGGCTCTGAGGTAAAGGTGCTATCTTATCAACTGCAGTTGCCAACTTTTCACTGTCAGTGAAGTAATTATCATTAAAATATATAGATGGATTTTGAAAAGGACATTTTTTCTATTCTGTCTATATAAAATATTTCCCGCAGTATTTTTTTTAAATATGTAGCATTTGTCAACACCAGTATTAAATAATCAAACAAAAGTGCGTACGTGTTCAAAATAGAAAAAAAGAAAACACAAAGGTAAGTTAGAAAACTATTCCAATAGCGCCGTTGTCACGTTTTCGGGCAAAATATTTTTTTAAACCGATTATAAGTCCACTAAGCCTACAATGACATGAACTTCGAAATTGAAGCAACGAATTATCAGAAGTACTTACAAATCGTTTTCCTTTATTCATTGTTCAGGTGATACGTTATAAAATGCTGTGAATTCTTTCGTCCGAAAAATCAATAATGTCAGAAAGAGTCAAATCTAAGTTTCGCTTAAGTAAAGTAAATAATTTTATTAGTAAGGCAATACGACTTATTGTTATAATCTTTATTTAATGATTAATCTGCATGAGTAAGATTTTTATGTTTCCATGCATCCGGAAAATTCTTGATCATGTATTGTGTCTAAAATAACAGATTAAAACTATGTGAGTTTATTATTTTTATATAGATTAGAATAGAAGGATAGTAAGTAATCATTCCTAACATCGCCTATGCGCTACCAACTTTGGACAGTAACGTAACGTTTTGTCCCTTATGCCTATACATAAATGCACTGGCTCGCTCGGCCATTAAACCAAAACACATTAATAATAACTATTGCTGCCTTGGATATTGGATATATGATGAGTGGATGGTACCTACCCAGACTAGCTTGCACAAAGCCACCAATGGGTGTCTAAACACACGTTAAACAATGTTATAAATTAGAACATAACTTTCGTTGTATTTACTAAGTTGAATTATTTGAAATTAATGTATAATAAGTAAAAAATTCCTTCGCTCTATACGAGACGGATTAGGAATTATTCCACGTCACTGCCAATTGTAATTACCTCTTTCGTTAGTACGCTTACCTTAAAAAGTTATATCTATGACTAAAAAAATACTTCAAGACGAATTATTTTAATAACTATGTAATTTCATTTTAAAAAGACCGACTGACATACAATGCGCCTGACTTACCTAACTGCCCATCGGTTTATATAAAAAAAAAAATGTCTTATGGAACGTACTCGTAGTAGTAGTAGTAGGGCTAATAGACGATTTTGTATGAAAGTTCGTAAAAATTAGATCTTAGAACTTCTCACACGCATATACAACACGTAATTTTTTTGAAATGTAACATTGAAATGGGTGCTTAGTATTATTTTTAAGAATAAAAGTTAAGTCATATTTTTATAAGTAAACCCTTACTAATATGATAGATTTTTCCTATTAAATATCTTACTGAGTAGATGAACAGTAAAAACGAAAATAAAAACAAATATCCATCTAAGAATAGCTGTTATAACGACCATCCTAATAAACTTTTTATGGGGGTGACACCGATTTATCTCTTTCTGTTATCAAATTGGACATTCGAAGGAAGGTCACAAAACATAGTAACCGCTCAACCGTTAGCCTTTATCGGTAGAAGCATAAATAGCATTACTTAGCCATCTATCAAGGACGAAATGCCTTTTTACCCTGTCTCACTTTCGGCCGTGATTCAAGAGATGGAGGAGATACATAGAGTGGGTATATCGCTTAACTGTAATATATAACTTTCTGAAAATAAAATCGAATATACGAAGGTATGTATTATAAAAGTTTTATATATATATCTATTTTATATAATCAGAAAGTCCAACAAATTACATTTCTCTTGTATATTAAATTTTGGTCACTATTGTGTTGACTGAAATAGCGCCTCCTGATTAAAGCACATAGTGATGGTTTATTGGGTTCATGTGTTGATCAGGAGGCTCGTGTGTCACAGCTGGCGACCCTCGTGGTGATAGACGAATAACTAACCTCACGTTTTAATCGCTAAACACTTGATCATCATTAACAATAATTTGTTAATTGACGTCAACGTCATAGCGCCTTGGGGGGTAGAATCACTCGTATGCTGTGAAGACAGATGGTATTAAGTTCTAACGCCGTCATGCCTTTCTACTCTTCTATTCCGGGGTTCTTATTCTTATCTTATCTTACACTTCACACGTAGAATCAAATCTTACAAATATTTTTTTAATTAGTTACATTAAATAGATTGAGCTGAACTATTGAACACACTGTTGTTGGGTGCTGACAAAATTACAAGCTACGGGGTATTCCGCCGAATAAAGCTCGATTAAAATGTCTTCTTTTTTATTTGAAACAGATCATTCTGTTTCATGAAAATATATAAATCCATGGAAACAAAAGCATTGGTGTCTGGTCGGTGACCTTGCTTCAGCGTGTCTGCTTACATACCACCTCCTCATCAATTATTTTAACGCCGAACTCCGTATTGCGTGTTACGGTTTGAAGGGTCGAATGAAAGCACACAGGCGTAATTACAGGCGCAAGCGACATGATATATTAGTTTCTGTACCTACAAGATAGTTATTATTTCTGCAGTGATACGAGCCAATTATTATTCGGTGCGCAAAGAGTTTTTAGCGTAAATATAAGAAGATTAATAGCACTGATTAGTGCCGGGTCCACTGGTGAGGGAGGCTTAGGACGTGTCGGGATAAATGTGAGTTTGATGTCGTCACGTCGTTTTCCACAAATTTCCTGATAGATGGTCATCGATAGATAATATTTCGCTTTTGTTAAAGTTCTTAATATATATTTTATGTTATTATTACTATTAATGATAAATAAACATTAGGTATGTTTGTAATCGATACATATAAGTAAGTGGCACAATGTGTTTTTGAACAACAATTAATTTTTAAATCTATAATAATTATTTAAATTCCATTTTCCACTCGTTTCGCTTCCAATGACCCGTTATATTCCATTGTTATAAATTTGTCAATCCTGTTCCCCATTAGAATGTTCGTGGTGGAATAGGCTCTAACCTTACAGTACAAACCGTTATTAAATTAAGTTAACATTGCTTCATAATTTCAAACATTCTTGAAGTATTATTTACATTTAGTATAGAGTTTAACTAAATTTTATCGCATTAGATATGCGATCAAATTATTAAAAAATAGATTAATTGTGTAATTTCCTTTGTAGATTTTATCAACTAAATATCCTTTAGCAACTGAACTAGTCGCTTACGAAGACTGACCCTCGATAACATCTGAATATAACCAAGCAATGACTGACCACAATTTAATAGAACCTCGTTTTTTGGGCCAAAAAAGCAATTCACGCTTCTTTTCAACTTTTTCCGGACGCATTTATTTTTAAGTCGTTCAGTGAACGCGAGCGCTGGAGGCTGAACAAAAGTTTCCTTATAAGCATCGAGCGATTAATCTCTCGCATTGTTTAGCGACACCCGCCCGTCACCTCCACGTGCTCGGACCGTACTATACTACTGCTAAGCCTTTACACGTATACGATATTATTTTGCACTTTATTCAATGAGTAGTTATTTATAATATGTGACTCTGACGAGCTGACTGTAGATTGACGCTAGCTAATCAAAGTGTCAGATTCTCTCTCTCGTAATAAGGTAGAGTTCATAAGTAGATTAGGTGTACATTGCCTGTATCGAAATTCCGGGTAACATTTTCTTTAAGACCCTTCGAATATTCTGATTTGATAGGTTTATAATATCTAGTTCTGCATTTTATTACTTTCTTTAAACAAAAATAAACAAAGAATAATTCAATTTCAACTTTTATTGTAAGCCTGTAACATATAAATTGTCTTAATAAAATACATTGGTTAAAAAATTGTAATTTATTCCATTATATTTATCATATTTCTAAACTAAGTAAATTACAAGATTAAAAATCATTTTCAAATCTCTTTGTACATGCTGTGTATGTATAATCTTTATTTCTGACGGCATTAAATAAACGTTTTTGTCCCATACGCTGAATGCAGTTTTATGCAAATATTCATCAAAAAAGTTTTCTATTGTTTATCTTGTTATCGCTTCTAATTGCGGTGGAGATCACGGAAGACGTTCTTATCTTTTAAATAAATCTATCGACGACCCTTAAACTAATAAATTAAAGCTAAGTCAGTATGATTTGTAGAAAATATTCTGTATAAATATTTACATTTCTATATGACAAAAGGTAATCTTCGTAGTTAAAATCAGATTGTCTTGACTAAGGGTGAATTACCTACATCGTGTTGATTTTCAATGTCAAATGGGATTATTTGTAAAATTGCTAGCAGCAATTAAATTTCAATTAAAACGGACAAGGGAGATGCAAAAGACGCGGCTTTATCGCTGAGATAGAGAACTCCTCGAGGCAACATTGAGGCAGAGGAAAGAAAATAATAAAGAAATATATTTACGTTTTTCACTAGATACTTATATTCGAGGATGTTTGAAATTAATAAATTTGATAGTGGCGGGTTTAAAAATAAATTAATAAATGTTTAACGCGAGGAGACTAAAATAAATTACTTTTAAAACATGAATTAATCACAACAAATAAATTTAAAGCAACCACTCTTTCGGAATGCAGATACACGAGAGAAGCGAGTGAGAGGTTAATTCGTTATTTGTTTTTATTCATTAAACAGCGTGGTGTTTAATTTCGCGTGTTTTAATCAACTGTACAAACTTGTATTGAATAATATTCGTAGTGCTATGAAGGCTTGTTATGTTTATATTAAGTTCTCTACTATTACGAGAGCTTTGTGTACATAATAACATTCAACAACATTACGTTTCGACAGAATTTCGTGACGTGTAAATCCCCAATTCGCGGAGAACGGTGATGTGAGATGTTTACATTTTCGATGCGAAGGTTCCATCCTTTCCAGCGTCAGGTGTATGAGTCCGTTACAAATCGAATCGGAGTAGGGCTTTCTGAAGAAGGAAATCTGTATAAATCGAAATTGAGCGTGGATGTCACCGCGAGGTGCGAGTGCTGTCGGATTTGACTTCAGTTCCAATTATACTGTCTTACGTATTACTTTGCTTTGGTGTAACGGTACAGCTCTTGAAACAGTTTTCAGTCTGTAAAAACGAAAGAAACAATTGTTGTTACGACAAGGTTAAAGATACGACAAGGAAAGAGGAACCAATAACAACTAGTTTATGATTTCGTTCTGTATTCATTTTATAAAAAAAAAATCTATTGTCAACAATATATTCATAAGGCAATATATAACTTAATATTATGCTAATGAATAATAATATAATTAAGCTTGGACTTAGTAGTTGTTAATTTTTAGGCATATTGTAGTATTGTAGTTATATACCCATATTTTACTTTATTGACATATTCTGTGATTAAAACTACGAGTTTCTTGCCGGTTACAGTACTTGGTACAACCTACTTTTCATAACATAACCATCGAAAACAGATGTTTTGGTGATCCTATTTGAATAAAGAATATTTTGATTCGATTTGATAAAATTAATTATACGTTAAACACGACGTAACAATTTAATCAAAGTTTTTATAAAAAAGATTCACTTTATTAAATGCTTCCTTTGTCTCGCAACATTTTACTAAGTTATTACGTTATTTAAATATTACTGCTCGTAGATATCTTACCTCTGTCATTTTCACATCCAGATTTGAATCTCAGTTAGATTTGTTTTATTCATACCTTATTTTGAATCCAGCATGATCTAGTAGTACTCGACAACTATAATCTAAAAGGCAGACAAATGACCAAGGCTGCGACCGACTATATAATATGTATTTGCATGGGGTTATATTCTTGACACGTTTCTTATATTATGATCCTTCATTACAATTATTCGTTATATCAATTATATAGTAGAGGCCAGTGCTGATCGCGCATTCAAGCGTCATAGGTAACTTTATGCGCTCGGCGGTGTAGGTTTGAAAACCAGCATACGTCTATTTTTTATGAAAATCGGGAGCACGTGTACCGACTCCCTTTATGTAGTTGAATTAGCAACAAACCTTCTCTAAAGCAGAGGAGGCTTTACACAGCGGCGTAATTAAAGGCTGCTACTTTTATTCTTTTACCTTTTTATGTACCTTTACTGATAAAAAAATACAATACTAAAAATACAAACGTTATTATATTCTAACTTGTATCAAATAAAATAGCAGCCGAAGTAATTAAAAATGATAACTAGTCTTCTGTGATTCTTTCAAATTTTAATTAAAAATAAGCAGCATTAGATTCTGCACCCCCAGTCTACTGCAATACAGATTAGCATGATCGCAGCGGTGAAACTTTTACAGTGATCCTCCCGATCTTAGCGACTGCCCGCGGCTCGGTAGTTATATCCGCAGAGAACAACTGTTTATACAATCTTCAGAAATAGATATGCACTTAGAGGTTTGTTTGAGTTTAATCTGAACGGATTCCGAGCGGATTTAGAGTGCTCATTGCTCATTTCAATTAGACAAACGCTATCGTTATTTCAACGATATTATTATAAGTTTGACCGAGATATGTTTATTAGTGGTTTCGAACGAAATGTTTGAATGATTTTTTGTTTAGATGTGCAAATCATGGTTTTGTATCTTATTGTATTCCCGGAGCCTTCTGTTCGATTAAATAACACGAAATGTTATCATACTTCGAATTGTTCTAAACGGTACATCCTATTAATATTATAAATTTAAAAGTTTGTGTGTTTGGACGATCGTCACTCGGAGCGCAAACACGGCTAAAAGAGTTGCGTAGAATAAAACCTACTTAACATCTGCCCACCCACTCACAAGCGTGCTGTATGTTGAAGTACCGTCGGTTCGTAAAGTGATTCCAACGGGAAGCATCGCCACGAAACTCGGTAATTCCTAATTGCCACAATTTTCATTTCGTTTCTAATTTATTAATTTGTAAAGTTAAAACAACTCTGGAATCTTATTATAAAAACGACTACCGCGCCCGCAAAAGAAGTATAAAATTTGTGTAAAGTTGGAAAATATCTGTTATTTGTCTAACTTTGCTCCTCGTGCGTCTATAACGATTGTTACAGTCTTTTTCTCTTAATATTGTTGTAAATATATTGTAAAGCAACTGTACCTATACCCACTTTTTGAAAAATGTAGATAGATACATCAAACACAGCGTGCAAAATGTTAAAAAGGACTTAGTATTCATGAAGGTGCAAATGAAAAACGTTTCAATTTACGAATCGCACGTATTCGGTAATTATTCAAACCATAATAGACTTTATTCAAGTAAGCTTTTACGAGCGCGTTTGAGTCGTAATGTTACAAGATTTAATACAATCACATTATATTTACTGTTTAAAGTTTAAATTATTGTATGGAGTTAACTACGAAGATAAACTGTTTTTGCTGTCGTGTTTGCTAATCCGTGGTGGAATATGTTCCAAACTCTCTCCTTACTGGTAGAGAAGGCCTTAGCCCAGCTGTTACTGTTCTTTCTAATATCGCGATCACCAGCAATTAATTGTCTATTAATTTAACAAGTGCTGTCTGACTGATTCGTCATCGCCAAGCGTAAACTTAAGTTAGGGTTATAACTAATATAAAGATTTTATAGATGATAAAAAAGCGTGGAGTTAATACTTGTTGACTTCCAAGCAGGATTCATTAATTTAAATAATTGTATTTAATTAACATGACGTTGTATTTTTTAAATGTTAAAAAGAGTAACTACTGTGTTTCTTGCCGGTTCTTCTCGGTAGAATCTACTTTCCGAACCGGTGGTAGCTTCAATTAATTGTAATATGACGATTCAAAAGTGCTAATAAAAGCCTACTCGAATAAAGTTTATTTTGATTGATTGATTGATTGAACATTTTATTGAGTAGGATCGTTTTTTGAGTAGACACACAGGAATTATTTTTAACAAGTCTCACCATAATTTCAGTGAGAGCATACGAGGAAATCGAATTTACCTCAAACGCCTCTTGACTCTCGTCGCCCGTCGATTACTTTTATTTCATTACTGAGCGCTCCAAACCAGTTTTTTACCTAACTACAAAAAAGGATGTGGAGAATTATTATCCCTTTTCATGTTAAAGCAAAGTATCGCAACTCAAACGGAAACAGCCCAGTGGATAAGGTACGAACATTGTCATCATTAGGAGATGGATCTCATGCCCACTAATAGAACATGTTTGCGCTGTTATAAGTCAACTAGTAGCTTTACAAAAATTACATTACGAAATACCACAGGCATCATAACGACACACGAAATCAAACATGGCGATCAGACTATAAAAGTTACAGGAGTCATTACCTTTTGATCATATTTTTGATATAAGGCCTTGTGATACTGAAAATATCACAGGTTGCTGTAGGTACCAGCAACATAGCTAAGACCATAATTCAAGTAGGCTCATAAAATCTTTTGAATGGTTAAAAATGTTAACGAATGTTAGTGTTACTCTCTTCCACCATTAAAATCACAAAGTAGACTAATTAAGTACAATTAAATTTATATGTATCATTCCTATTGATCAACAAAATGCACTCTTTTTTATCATTAATATAATCTTGTTTTGAGTAATATGCCATATTTATAAGTCAAATAATTTCACATTCACAACCAAATCAATTGTGAACCACATTCATCCACGGGATCTGTTGTGGTCTTTGTTCCTATATTTCATATATTGTTTTCGGATTTGCATTAACAACAATTCCTATTTTATTGGCCACCAATTAACCGCATTTATTTATTATTACACTAAATAAAGAGAATACAACATTTATATTATTTTTGTCATCCATATAAGTCTCTTTAAGTAATGTGCCGTAGTTAATCATCAAAATGTTGCGGAATTTGATTATAAAAACGAATTTCTTTTCCCAGAAATGATTAATTGTAAGTCCAAAGTTTTCTAGGGAGTGATAGTTAAAACAACCTTATTTTCATCAGCTAATTGTACACGCGAGTAGGGCAGGCTTTTTAATATATTAAGATGAAGTGCTCTGAAGGTTTTAATTAAATGTGTAGGATCGCCCGGCGACGGCGAGAATTCTAATGAGCTTTCGGCAATTCATTGTTATGGTTGTCAACTCGGTTTTAAAATAATAATTTTTGTCTCGTAATTTCTACATAAGGTAATAAAATAAATTAATATTTATTTCATTATGTAATCAATCCGCGGTCAATAACTAAGCTCAACAAACCAACTCGACTGCAGGCGAGTCATGTTGGTAAATTACAGGTCTTCACTAAACCACGTTTGACTGTACAGTTCAGAATCATACATTGTAAAATATGAATGCATAATACTATGTAAAATATGAATTTTTTAATAGTTAAAATCGCGATATCGCACGAATGGTGAGTCGTAAGAGAAAATTGACTGGACCATTTTTGTAGAGAATAATATGATCTACAACTTTTATTGTTTGTGTGATCTATTTTTACGATAACTTACCGTTTTCGAGAAAAACGGAAAAAAGCTCATTTTGCCAAGTTTGTCCTTCAATACATTTTTTTGCAGAAGTAGAATCGAAGGGGATTTTTGACATTACATTTTTCAGCTCTATGCGAATTTTGGCTAGGCCAAATGTCTATTTTGACTGGACTGTGGTGGTTTAGCTAAAGTTAAACTTGAGTTGACATTTTTCATAACGCGCCAAAAGAAGTATAATGTCTCATTGAATTTAAAGTTTTACCACTTTTCATTAATTTGATACGCTCATCAACATTACCCAAACAAAGGAATCCCTTGACAAACTGACTTGTAATGATCACCGAACGGATAATATTAGTTTCTCTATGAATCGGTTGCAATGAAGCCGATAAAGTAGTCTGTTGGGCGACCGGTCCGGACTGTAATCAGCTGCAGTCCGCATTGTTCCTTTTGAAAGCGATTAAAGGCAGAGCTGCACTGTGACATTCTAACGAAAATGTTTTACTGCTTTGAACAGTTCAGCAAAATACCTTGTAATACTGATGAAATAGTTTGATCATTGTAAGAACATTAATAATAAAACCAGGTGAAATTTATTTTTTTGTCTGTCGAGCTAATTTCCGGATGCAATACAATTTTTATTCACTGGTAGAAATCTGTACTCATTCGGACCACATAGAATACATTTCGCACACCCAGGAAAGTAAAGGAGCAATAACTTATTCCCCATAATATGTTTAAATATATATTACAGTAGCTTATGAGAAAATATTTTAGAAAACGTCGTCCTTCAACTATTCGAATGGCGATTTTTGAATTGCAAATGAACGATCACAAAGCGATTGTGTGAAGCTGTAGAAGCGGAAACAGGGACGCTCGATACTCAGCACGTCTCTCTGAGATACAGTTCACACGGCTGCGGGATGCACACATGTTTAAAACATTGTGCACCATGAAGGTGACGCAATAAATTATGTGAATATTCACGTATTTTTTAAATACATGTTAAGTCTAATGTGTCACTGATTGTGTGAAGTATGGTCGAAAAAAAAAACAACAAGAGTTTATAAGAATTTATGACTGTATACTATTAAACCTAGAGCAAAGATTCTATATCATCCTGAATATAACACCATCCCAATGGCTGATTTTAGAATATATTATCAGAATTTCAGAGGTCTTAAAACAAAAACTAAAGAAATAAGATTGGCTTTATTAACAACAGATTTTGACATGATTGTGGGCACCGAAACATGGTTAGACGATAGTGTCTGCGATAGTGAATTATTCAATTCCAACTATAACGTCTATCGCAGGGATCGAAACTCAACAATGCTGGCAGATAAAATTGGCGGCGGAGTTGTCATAGCTGTTTCCACAAGATTTCACTCCAAGAGAATCCAACGGTTTGAAAGTCCTTTTGAAGATCTATGGGTTTCCGTTAAACTAGAAGAAAACGATGTTGGTGAGACTTTATTTGGTGCTATCTACATCCCTCCACCAGTCACTGTTACAGTATTAGATGGTCTTCTAGAAAACTGCAATAAAGTGTTTCTCTCAAATTTTAAGAACGTTGTACTGCTAGGTGACTTCAATCTTAGTTTCATAGATTGGGTCTACGATGAGAGCATGTATCCCGGCTTGAGCCCTACGAACTATGATTGTAACTTGGGATACCTCTTAGTGGACTTTATGTCACTAAATGATCTCAAACAAATAAATCATATTAAAAATTATAACGACCGCGTTCTTGATATAATTCTCTCTAATTTTGATGGTATTTCTATTCTAAAGAGCAAAACTCCAATAAGTAAAATCGATTTGCATCATCCCCCTATAGACATAGATATTAAAATAAATAAAATGAAATATATAAGAAATAATATACAAGTTCGATATAATTTTAAAAAAGCAGACTATTTTCTGTTACAGTCTTGTTTAAGTAAAATTGACTGGCATAAAGAATTGTCAATAATTACTGATGTCGATCTTGCCGTTTCCAAATTTTACGAATTACTATACTCCGCAATAGACTTAACTATCCCAAAATTTAGATTGCATCATAGTAGATTTCCCTCTTGGTTTTCACGTAACTTAATTAGAATGATAGGAGAAAGGGAAAAAATTCGCAAAAGATATAAAATATATTTAAATCCCCGAGACGAAATTGAACTTCGGCTACTAAACAAACGTGTAGACTCTTTAACTACAACTTGTTACTCGCGTTACGTTACAAATACAGAATTATCATTAAGATTAAATCCCAACAAATTTTGGTCTTTTAGTAACCAACAACGAGGAATGTCTTCCAACCTCCCAGGTGAAATGTTTTTGAACGACAAGGTGGCATGTAAAGGAGAAGAAATCTGTGATTTATTTGCCAGACAATCCTCACTAATTTCTCCTCCATTTTCTCTTCTACCGATAACTCTGCACAATCAGATTTGGGGGACTGTTTTCCCCAGCTTTCACTTAATAAAGTAGATATTACTGAACAAGACGTTCGAAGAGCAATAAAATCATTAAATCCAAGTAAAGGAGCAGGACCAGATGGGATACCAGCTTTTTTTATTAAAAAAAATTATAAATATTTAACCCTACCTTTAAAAATCTTATTTGAAAAATCACTTAATACAGCAACCTTTCCCAGTGAATGGAAAATCGCGAATGTAGTTCCCATCTATAAAAGGTGACAAATCAAATATAAAAAATTATCGCCCAATTTCTATTTTAAATTTATTTTCCAAACTATTGGAAAGAATAATTTGTCCAATAATTACTAATCATTTTTCTACCGTGATATCTCGTCAGCAACATGGGTTCTGTTCAAAAAAATCCACCGTTACAAACCTTCTGAACTAACTATACTACTGATCTAGCAAATGGTATCGATAGCAAAAAAGTAATCGACTCGATTTACACAGATTTCAGTAGTGCCTTCGATACTGTTAATCATAATATTCTATTGGCTAAACTAAAATATTACGGGATACATGGAAACCTTCTGAACTGGGTAAAGTCTTACTTGTACAACAGAACACAACGATTAACTATGGAGGGATACAAGTCATTTGCATATTTTCCTACCTCTGGAGTACCGCAAGGCTCACATTTAGGCCCAATTCTTTTCCTGGTATTCATTAACGATATTAATAACCATATTAAGTATAGCAAATGTTCTATATTCGCAGACGACTTAAAGTTGTATCATGCAATAGACTCCATAGACGATATTAAATTTTTACAAGCAGACCTAGATTCAATCTCCCACTGGTGTAGAATCAACAAAATGGATTTAAATGCAACCAAATGCCATCATGTAAGATTTACTAAAAAAAAAACACGTTTTGTATTCTCAGTACTCAGTTAATAATGTAACGCTTAGTGCGCCCACGTCGGTAAGAGTCCTATTAGACAAAAAATTAAGTTTCGTAGAACACATTGACCAAATAACATTACGAGCCTGGAAGATAACCGGACTAGTTAAAAGGATTTGTAAAGATTTTAATAATCCTGCCTCTATCTTGACCCTGTACAAAGCACTAATTCGCAGTAACCTCGAATATGCATCTCCTATCTGGAACCCCTACTACAATGTTCACATTAATTGAATCGAACGCGTCCAACGTAGCTTCACTCGTTTCTTGGCTTATAAAGATCGAAATTGTCCCTACCGTGCCGATTATCGTACCAGGTTATCTTACTTTAAGCTCGATTCTTCCATGGTCAAATATTATGTTCTGATATTCTCCAGCAGATCCCAATAAATGTCCCAAGATCTATTCCAAGATACCCTATTACGAATATTTTTAATCTGAAAAGTTCCAGGACCAACGTAGGGAAATATTCTCCTTTGAACAGACTCATGGCAACATATAACGAATTTTCGTCTAAGGGTGACATCGATATCTTTCACCCTCAAGATTGTGCCAAATTTGTTAGAAAGTGTTTAGATGTTATTTATGACGAAGAATGATTGTAATAATAGTTAATAATTATTTGTTGCACTTTTCTTCTCTATCTCATCTAGATTAAGTGGATTAATATTGTTATTAATTTAATTCTTAATTTTTAACTTTGTTTGCACCTAGCTTTTATTTTGTTTTGTTTTAGTTTTATACTATTTAGATGATACTTTAATAGCATCATGTAATCGCACACAAACAAATGCCAACAATGTTGTATACACCTGTAAAGGCAAATCATACTGGATTGTATATTTAGTGCATTATAATATTGTGTTAGTTATTATGATAAGTCGATGGTGTATCTTAATAATAAATAAATAAATAAATAAATAAAAAAGCAAGCGTCCATTTGTAGCCTTTACTACGCGCTTACACAGGATTCGTAATGCTTTGTGGGTCAGAAATTAAGAAAAAAAACTTATTTTAAATCAAATACTTATTGCCTGCTACATTGACGTAATATTCTGTTGTATGTTGTAATGACGCTGTACTGCAGTTTTTATTGCCGGAGATAAAAAGTGTTTTATGCGACTATTGTGCAGCCAACGTGACGTCACGGAAGTGTGCACAAGCGATCCCTTGACACTTCTCCATGACGGATAGGGTGTGCAAGTAGTTAAGTGGGTAATCTGGAACCGGGTCAGGAGTCACATTCCTCTCCCTACCACCGATTAACGTGGGGGGGGGGTGATGTATTATCCGGCGGTAAAGCAGTGTATTGTATATTCAGACAAACATCGATTTTAAAATGATTACGTAAATGTTACGTTGGCTGTGTGATAATCTCCATCATCTAGGTTTAGTTTAGTTGTGAATTATTACAATGTTTTGGGCAATCTACCACAACGTGTATAAGCCTTCGGGATTTAGCCTTCACTGCTCTTTAAGTGAGTCGTGTTAATTATTAATAGTTGTAAACTCTAACCTCCGTTAATCTTTTTTTCTGCTTCTAATTTACATAGTCGGTAAGATGACGATAACACGTACGTTAGTACGTTTACAATGAAACGATATACTTGCCCTTTCAGATATATTTCAATGCTAATTATATAAATACTATATTTCACCGACAGCAAGAAGAAAGATAAACAGACCTTAGGCTTACATATTTCATGCGATTTGCTGATAGCTGCTGTGTTATACAAACTTGATTAATTTATTTTCATTTATAATACAACGCAATTCCATTTATATAAACTTATTTCAATTGCATGTATGTATTGCAGTTCCATTTATATATATTTCGCTATTTATATCTACTTTAAATTAACTTCCAAAGCTTCAATTAAATTTTAGCCGATATTTGAAACGCAATGTATTCACAATTAATATCATTAATATTGCAATATGTAAGAAGTTTTCAAGTCCTTATTTGACATTTATTAGTCACGTAACGAGGTAGCCTTCCTAAATAATATCCAGGAGTCGATTAATAACCGTAGGTCACCAGACTTCCATACAAATAATCTTAAGAGCAATTTGATATCACAAAGGCTACTTCGAAGGTTACTTTGGCATTGATAGCAGCCGGCACTCGGAGTGCGCTCCGACAACTCCAAACACAAGCGAGCAAAGAGGCGAAACGATTATTAGCTTTCGTGACAACATTGTATCGTGCAATAAAATATTTACGACGGCAGCAATATTGGAAACTTGTTTTAGAGCAGCCAATGGAGGAAGGCAGGCGGATATTTGATAGTACAACTCTACCGAATTGAATATAAAAAATAAAAAATATTAACTAACCATTTTTGCCGTCACCACACCATCAAGGGTGGCAACTATGTTCCATCCTTCCTGTATGTAATAAACTCACACCAGAACACCGTTGGAGGACATAAGACAATTATTAATTATATTGGCCCGATGCCCCACTACCCGCGTTACAGTATACGTTAAAAGAAGTCGAATAATTATTCTGTGAAATGTGATATGTTTGCTTTGAATCCAATTTCGTAAATTTGTTTCAATTAACTAACAACATGAGGGAAACTAATGAAAATTAACCGCAAATTAAATGATTTAAATGAAGTTGTTCCGTCTTTTCCGTGTTTTACTGAACAACTTTTCTATTATTTGCTAGCTGTAAGTTCTCATGCAAATGACACTGTCGCGGTGAGAATAAAGTAAAGTTAAAGGTGGGAATAAAGTTCTTTGAACCGAACGTAGCGTTACCGCATCAACGTTTACCACCCTTACTTAATATCGTTGTTTCGTTGTTTAGCAGGTGCAACCGAAGCAACGCCGTGAGCTCTATTTTAAATGAATACTTATGTATGATCAAACGAACTTCCTAAGTGAAGTTCGATCATTATTATATGAGTTGATTTATTCGAAGATATAATTAACTAGGCAGTCCTTCTAACTTCCAAGAGCAGGAGCGATGAAGGAAATAATGTAGGTACAAAAAATACTTTTAATACTACATAGAACCGTATTAAAAATAAAATCTGTTAAATATGTGAATTTGTAGGTGAGAAGGAATACCCAGTAAATTATATCTGAAGAATTAATACGATAAAACACTACATCACTGAACACTACATAAACACTGAATAGTTGCTATAATCGTATAATTACGATTAAAATACTGAATAGTTGCTATAAAGCAACTATTCAGTATTTTTGTGTTCTAAGTGTGAGTGAGGCGGTGTAACTACAGGCAGGTTACAAGGGACATTACGTCTTAGTTGCCAAGGTCGGTGTCGCATTTGCGGCGACGCCGACTTAAGGAATCGTTACGTTAAAACGGAACGTAACTTCAATGAAATGTTTTATTGTTTTAGTTAGTTCAATCAAAGCATTGACGCGTACGTAGAGGTTACTACTCCCATGAATCAATAAATTATTACACTCGTCTCACGGCGCACAGCGTATCCAATATGAGCAACTGATATCCTCTCATCTCTCTTAAATCAACATTTTGTTTATAAAATTTGCGACTTTCAAAATAATACTTTACAAAAATATATTGTGAATTGTTCCAGTGGATGGAACCAAGATGAACGAGTGGTTAAAACATGTAAATTTTAAAACATGTTCAAGCCCAGAATACCACGGTTAGTACCACGGTTTTCATATCTAATCCATGTTAATTTCATCCTCAAAAGTGAAGGTACTCCTCTCTCTCTCTTTTATTCACTTTACAGAAAAATACCGAGAAAATTTATGGTGTTATTTTGATTGATCATTTCCTGATTTAATTAATATTTTCTTAATTCTAAAGTCGTTTGAGCTTTGTGTCCTAAAATATTGAATAATATAACCCCTTTCTGTTATCATATCTCAACTTGTTAAAATCACTTCGAAAAATCGTCGCCTTTTATTATTTTCTTAACGAAGTGTCTTCTTAAAAAATTTTTTATAAAAGTTAGTAAACTTATATTTGTTGTCAAAGATGAATTTACTAATTCTCCCAAAATTCCTAATCGTCCATCAATATTACTGTTATCTCATTCAATCCAAGGCCGGCATTTTTGTTAGGTAATTCTTTTACACTTTTTTGCATAGTATAAGTTCATAATACTTGTATGTGGTATCAGTTTTTTCCATGTCATGAAATAATAATTTATTAAAAGGATTTTCCTTTGATCAAAATATATGTGATAAATGGTTTGAGGTTTCATAATACAAGTGTATTTTATTATTGCTTATAGTTGTGTTTATACATATATTGTCCATAGTATACTAAACAACCATTAAAACTAAAATTATGTGTATAATTACACAAACACAAGTACAAAGACAATATGAATCGCGATCTGAAGGATTCAGGATACTTACAATGTAATAATACTTGTATACTTATTAAAATCTATTTTCGAGATTTTCAATATTGCGCTGAAAAAGATCCCCATCGAAATCTTTTTCTGAGTAACGGTTATTGGGCAACTTGAAATTGGTTTTATTATAACAAAGAAAGTTAAAAAAGTGTCATTTTAGATAATGTCTTATCGTCCAAACAGATTATTGTAAAGTTGCCAACTGTAATTCCGCACCTTGCAATATTTTTCATCTTGCATTGTATCGTACACGTTCTTTGTTTCAATTTCATTCCAACTTCTTTGAGATATTTTAAATATAAAAGGTACCACCAACTCATCAGTCAGCAACATTTAGTATTCCTTTGTTCGTTCGTCGTTATGTCTAAATCAAATCGACTTCGTTTATTCAATTTAGAAGTAATAACACTTATTGGTTATCAGATCAAACACTACCACCGCTTCGGAATAGAAACTACCCTGACCTGAGAAGAGCCGTTGAAAGAAAGTCAGTAGGATATTTTTGACAATTTTTTTATGTACAAATTTTCAACTTTAACCATCAGTTACATTGTCATTTTTGTAAAATTGCGTAAAATATCATTACGACCGGTTCAGTGATCTCGTCGTGATGAGGAAAAAAAACAAGCAGACGAAGCTTTATTCAGTTTTATAATCTTAAGTCAGCTTGTTACGCAGCGCTCTCGTTTTGGCGCTATCTTTATATTTTGTTTTATTTATTTTTTGTTTCCTCTACAACAATCAAACAGGGATACTTTCAATCAGAATACACAATATTATCAGACGAATTAGATTAATATTTTTTATAATCATTTTTATATCATTTTTTCGTTATGATAACTTTCAACGAGTACGTTAATACTATGGCGTAATAACAACTTCCCTACTACTAACTACTGGTTTTGAGTTTGTTTTGATAAAACAGATTTAAGATTAGTTCATACCAATGGTTTTTTTTTATGGTATAAGTTGGCGGATTACCTTACATCGTCAATGTGCCACCAACCTTGGGAACTAAGATGTTATGTCCCTTGTGCTGTAGTTACACTGGCTCACTCACCCTTCAAACCGGAACACAACAATACTGAGTACTGTCATTTGGCGGTAGAATAATTGATGAGTGGGTGGTACATACCCAGACGGGCTTGCACAAAGCCCTACCACCAAGTATTAGTATTAGTAGTAAGTAAGTATTAGTAGTAAGTCAATTTAATTTAGAAAAGTCTCCTAAAAATATATTATATTGCTTTCCTTTTCTTTGATAGCTCGCTTCGCATTCGTTTCCAAAACTAAACATTACATTATAATTAGATATTGTTTAGTTTTGGAAACTGTATGGGTCATTGTTTTGTCTTTGTATTTTGTTTAAATATGTTGCTTTGTACTATTTTTTTTAACTAAATTATAAAATAAAAATCGTAGTCACTCAGACGAGCTTTTTGCTTCAGAATCCGCCTATTCCATTATATCTCGTCTGTTCCAAATCATAAGGACCAATCAATAATTGTGACTACAATTTCTATATATTACACTGTATAATAATATTGTAATACGGTATAGTCAGAAGGCCGCTTCTCAGTGGTCAAAGTAGAAGTCATTGGGAAAAGCCTATGTTCAGCAGTGGATTTCTTACGACTGATATGATGATGATGAATAAAACATAATATTCGAAATATAATTAATTCGACATGCTATTTCAGTTCTCTGCTGGATGGCGACCGAATGTGGATTGTGGATTAAAACGGACTGAATAAGCTGTATCTATTATTAAACGCATAAGAGTAGTTTTTATCACCCTTAGACGATGTGACGACGATAAATTATTTTTATTAACTACAATACTTCTTTTGGAATATAGCTATTTCAAATACCTTCCTCGATAGTATATAAATAGAAAAAAGAGAAAATGCCGAGAAGTGAATAAATAATTCACAGAAGAGCCGGTCGAGCACAATTAGGTATCCTCGTGATTAATTTATGTTTATAATTTATCTCGTGCTCAGCGGCGATAGAGAACATTCTGAGAAATCCTGCTTTTCGGATAAAGTTTAGCGCGATGCAATGAGCTCCAAACTTACTCCTACTCGGAGAAAGTCGAGAAGGAATTTTACCGAGCAATGGCACAGATAGCTTCGGTTAGGTATTTTATCGCATACATTGTGGTGTCGTAACTCTCTACGTCGCATCACGGCGACTCGTGAAGTCTTTTATCTTCATAAAGGTTTATAAAATGGCTATCAAAGACGGGAGATGGCTGACGCGCTGAGTCCGTACAGGAGCAAAATTGTTTTCCTGTATGTCCGTATCATATTTTCTATGATTTTCTTCTTAAAACAGTGTATATTTAGTTTCTAGTTAACGTCGGTGTGTTTTTATATTGACTGAATAATTTGTTTTTTTTTTATTGACAGCTTTATAGAGCGAATCTGTCTGTACTCGAATAAAGCAATTATTTTTAGCGTTTAAAACATTTCAAAGGTTGACATGTACTTTGTATGTCCTCGCCTTTACCTCGAACTATCGCTGTCAATATTCGCTTCTCTAGTAATTTAATTGAGAGAACTGAAAGTTAGACTAATATTTTTGTAGGGTCTTCATTAATTATTCCGAGACATGAAGTCGAGCTTACGTAACCAAATTAGAAATTCACCTCAAAGATGGGAATATAATTATCAAGAATTTTATGAGACAGTTTTCACCCTTCGGGGATCAGAGAATTCTTGATGCCTTTTAAAATACTTTCGCAAGCTACGTTTGAAGTGAAATGAAGCAGAACGATGGCCTCTTAAAGTAGTTTCTTTTATTTCTAAGCTTTAGTATTTTCTCTTATATTGTGATGGAATTGTTGAACTTTTATCACATGAAATGTTCTTAAAGATCTCTTAAAGAAAAAGTTAATAGCACTTATAATTAAGATATTACGAGTCAATAAATATAATTTGCAACGACTATAGCCAGAAGAATTACACTTTATTATGAGTAAAGATTTAAAAAAATGACTAAATTTGTGTTTGGCTATACATAAGTTTCCATGTCGATAAAATCCCAATTCTAACTAAACCGTTTGATATAATCATTTACAACTTGAACTAAATTAACATATGTATATTTGAAATAAATTACATTTAATTAAGTGCATCACAGGCGACACACACACTCTCGTACTCTCATACAGCGCAGTATATGTAAATTGTAATATCTACTAATAATATTTCGACAAATATATCTAATAACTTTTAATTTGTCTAAAGTTACCTGACGAGCAGGCTTGGTTAACAACGAATTGAAACTAACACATATTACTCCCAATAAAATAAGGAAAATAAATGAATACTAACGCCAATGACAAATCGTACTACAGCCATACGGGTTTTTCATGTTCAAATACATAGAGAAATATCAACACTTTCAAAATTCCTCCATTCAAAATTAAGAAAATCTTTTGTAGTTTTCTCGGTCTATAATTAATGACAAAGAGATTACTTGTATTTACGTGTCTTTACTCTAAGAGCTCATAAACATTAGTCGGGTTTCTCAGGCGTTTGTTCAATTTAGTTTTTATTCCTGTTTTACGTCCGACCTCAATACTCCGAGGAGAACTTACGAGTAAAGGTGAACTCACACTCGTTCGTAATGCTTCTTGCTTTCTCTATCTCAGAAAATATTCAATATTGACACAGTATGTTTCAGCAAATTCGATCACTTGTCTATAATTGCTTAAGAAATATCTGACCGAACGAAAAATTTGGAACAATCGTACAATGAATGACAATACGTAGCATTCCTTGTTATCACGTGAACTTGTACCTTAAGGACACGTAGCTCGGAAAGCTCTTCTGCGGGATACGTGCTGGCTCAAGCCGATGTGTCTAAATTGTAGATCTGTATCTAGGAAGTCTACTCGTAAAATTGTGTTTATTTTATGCCTTATTTTAGCGGATATAAAAAAAAACTTCTTATTTTCCCACATGTCCTGGGCTCTGCTTTTTTTATACTCCCTTTCATAGCGGGGGAGAAGGTATGAAGATATGAGAAGGCAAACTACCTACTAGCAAGTAGTGACTTGAAAACATCTGCAGTCTTGACAGTGGGAGGCTAAAGGCGTGCTAAGCCTTTTCTACTGCTTAATTAATTGCCCTTAATTGCTCTCTGCGAACTACTGCTACTGTCTAGACGATGGAGTGCTCTGTTTGATACACATTTGTCAGTTTAAATAAAAGAATTTACTATGTTGTAATGTATTTTTACCAGCCGACATAAAACAGAAGATAGTGTATAATGTTTGTGTTTTATTAATTAGACGCTTCGCTTTTGTAATAAACTTTTAATTATTATTCGATTTTATTCTCAAATTTGGCAAGGTTTTTTATCAATCGATTCATGTATTACTAAAAGTTATGACTTTTCTTTTTAAAAGTAATTCAAATCGTGAAAAAGATATATTATATCCGAATATTATAAGAGTAAAACCGATATCATCTGCTAGAGTTATTTAACTGATATGCTATCGACCGCAATAATATGAAACCAAGTCGCTGTTCCGGTCGACCACGCTCGGACCACCAGCGGATGTCCGTGCAATACATTACAGCTAATGTAACCACGGGGGTCAGTTTGCACACACAAATACACACAGCGTAATTATGAACTATTATTATTAGACATATAATATTTTTCTGTTTATATATTGTCTAAATTTTCTTAAGTATATTATAACTTGCACCTAAATATGGTATTTTACTACTACAATTCCATTTTCAACCCGCCCTAGCTTCGCACATGCATCACTAAGTAGATATTAGTGCGGAACTTTGCTTATAACTCTTAAGTTGCAGTGCATCCCATGTCAATTTCAAACGCAAGCATGAGACTTAATATTAGTTCATCATAAATTATACACCTAATCTTCCCTTGTGAATCAGTGGTACGATCAGTGACCAGAAAATGAATCCCCAAAAAAGTATTTTTAAGATTGTCGCGTATGTTTGTACATACAAACAAACAGGCAGATATAATTATTCATGTCACTGAGTTTTGATTCGCATCTTCAAAATTAATAAAAATGTACCACATACTCGTATTAACGAAACCTGCAGTGTGTATTGCAGTTCGTGACGCTCGGTAAACATTTGTACTGAAACTCGTTGTAGATTCAAATACTTAGACGTTTTCAAACATACATTTTTAATTTTATTTGCTCGAACAGGACACCAACCTCCTATGTTGTGTGAACTTTATAACCCTGGTGTCGTCAGCAGCGGTCGTATCAAAGTCAGCGTAGAAAAGTCAAGAAGTATGTTTACAGTCTGTCTCTAACTTCACCGATAAACCGTTGTCGTTTGAACAGGTGGCACACGGATTTTTCTCATTTTGCTATCAATAATTTGACACTCGAAAAAAGTATTTTGCAGCTACTGGTACACATTCCGCTAATAAACATATAATAAAAATAATTATATTGAAATAACATGAGAGTATGTTTTATATTACATTTAAATATTAATAACACATATGTATTGCATTGCAATATGGGGCACTAAATCTCTCGTTTACTTTATTTCGATATAAGATTGTATCTCAACACGTCATATTGAAATAATCCGATACAATAATATTCATTATCATATTATATCAGATTATTCAGATGCTGCGATGCCATGCAATATCACAGTCATGCAACAGTATCATTAACCCTAAGTCGAGTCTAGATTGCCGTTACAGGTAGTTTGGGGCGTACGATTGGCTGTCGCTAGTGTTGCCATATTTCTTCATTCGTGTATTTTTTGGTATAATATAAGATTAGCAGCGGGCAACACTCGATACAAATATGTCGATTTTGTTTGTAAAAATCACAAAAATTTTAGAGGAATAACTTAGTTATTTCACAACGTGATCAAAGTTTTACTGAAAAAAAAACTATAGAAATCCAGCGCCTTAATCTTAGTCCACTAACATTCTCACGAGTTGTTTCTGAGTGAAAAGTTGTGATTATTAAAGATCCCTCGAAACTTGGCAATGTAAGTGCTTTGAGAGGATGAAGGATGTTTATTATATTTATTACTTAAGTAGGCGGACGGGTGAATGTGTCACCTCATAGTGATTGGTCACAACCGCCCAAAGACATTGGCGCTGTCACAAATATTAACCGTTTCCTTGCATAGCCAATCCGCTAACAGCCTTAGTAGTTAAGATGTTTGTGTAACTGTAAAACGTTACTGAGTATTTCTGAAATTTAGTAGAATATTTGATCACTAGGTGGTATCTAGTCGGTTCTCACCAATACCAAATTTTATTTCAAATTATTTTTTAACTTTGCCAGGTTGGCGTATGTACAACATTTATATAAACCTAATACAAGCACGCGAAGGGTGAACGCTCGTCACTCGATGCACCTCACGGATCATTTTCTCGTAAAAGGCAAACACGTCTAATTAATGGACAAGGTGGAAAACATTTTGCCTTGTTTTAAACAAAGGAAACTTTCATGAAGTTACTAATGCTCCTCGCATCGCAACTAACTCAACTTTTTAAGTTTAGCATTTTGAGCGCGCGGTTTCTTTCGTCTAGAGCTTCAGGGATTTAAAAAAACTTGAATGCAGATGAATTTAATTTTTGTAGCAACTCCAAGGAATTCTTCGACATTTATTCTTTATAAAATACGGTCAACTAAGGGATTTGAAGATGCGTTTCAAAAATCGAATAGTACGTAATGTATTTAACAGTTTTTTAAAGTGTTAAGATTCGTTCTGAATTCAAAATTTTTAACATACATCACAAACCATTATTAAAAATCTCGACCATAATTGAACCCTCACAGCAATTTTAAACTGTAATTAATTAAACCTACGTAAAGATAAAATAAAAGCAAACACTATTAACAGAACAAACAAAGGTAAGAAAACACTTAGCTTTATTAATTCCACTGCAGCGGGAAGTGTAACGCAACCCTTATAAAAACAGTTTCCTTTACCGGCGACGGCGTTTATTCAATTTTTTTTTACTTTAACTAAGAGCGTTTCTCCGTACCTCTTATTATATTAACTTGGAAGTCAGTTTCACGTTTATTAAATAAATTATTATCTCTTCTCTCTTCGCTTTACTTTATCTAAAACTAGTGAATAAGACATGTGTAACGGAAAATATCTGCACGCGACACGGTTCTCAATAATAAAATTGTCTTTATACAAACAAATAGTATTAAACAAAATTGTTGTCCGCAAGATATGTTTGCTCACTTTGTATGAGCTGGTCATCGAAGATGTTGTAACATTAATAGGGGATGGAGGAGTTTCGTTGTTAACCCATCGGAAAAAAGCCCAACAAAAACTGTACTTATTATACTAATATATGATTAAGATTTTTTATTTCATTTTCATACATATTATTATAATACATCGAAATCGAAAAATGGCTAATTACTGATATGAACTACTTAAAGATATGTCGACAACGTCGGTGCCAAAACTGTTGGTCCAGCCGTATCGAATTTCTATTAATACTCTCAATTATCAGAATCAGTGTCAGAAAAGATCAATAACCTGCAACTTGGATTTAGATATTTTCACTAGGCTAACGAGATATCTTAGGTAACTTACTGTAGATTTAGATACCTAATAGTATAGATATTCAAATATAATTAATCCCAATAAACTAGTAATGACCGCCAAGGATCCCATTTCTATAAGCCGATTATTCTGTGTAAATCTAAATAGTAAGCCTCACACTTGAAGACTATTACAACAACACATTCTATGTGTACAAGTTATCGTCTCGTCAGCCGTGAGGTCAGTTACACATGTATCTTAATTCGTCATACATTTATATTACAGTAATATAATACCAGTTTTTTTGCTTCTTTAAACCAGTTCTTTGGTCTGTTGTTCAGCACATAACGCCACGAAGTCAGAAAAAAATTAAATCAAATTATTGGTTAATAAAGGAATTTTCAGTTGCAACCCAAAATTAGAAAAACCGTCTTTGTTACTCTACTGTGTCCCGGTAGGCACGAGAAACCGATGTTTAAAAAACGTTCAAAACAAAGTCCAAGTCAACAAGTAGGTTAGTAGTGTTTTATAAAAACAGATTTAAATCATTTTTAAATATTACCCTTATCCTTTGGAATAGATGCAATGTTTAATAACTGTTTTATTATTTTTGAATATTCTGTATTTTCTTAACGTAATTTTTAGGAGGTTGTCAAAAATTACAAATATAAATCCTCTTTACATACCCATAATATAAACACAAAAGAACAACGATGGGAAAATAAAAATACACATAAAATAACTTAAACTTCAAATATCATTCACTATAAATAATAAGGTGAGTTTATTCTTGTCTTTTTAGTCTTATATGTATCAACTTTATTATCATCTAAATAATAAATCAGTTTAAGTACCTACTGACACATTTTTATAATAATATTACGTCTCCGATTTTTGGAAAGTTTTATTTGAAAATAAAAACCCGTTTCACATATAAGTTTGACCACAGCCGCCAGTAGGTAATCATCTAAGCGAGAGCAACTGAGGCTGATGTTCACTTAATAAACAGACTAGGCACATCGCTACTAAAAGCTCCAAAGCAGAACGTAATAGTTAAAGACAGCAAAGCCGTTTTATCCAAATAAAAAAGTAACAAACGAAGGTAATATTAACTTTTACGAGCTTACAAAATATCCTAAAATCCTTGATCCAGCTGTACCTCCATCAAAGAAAGGTGCTTTCTTTCCGTCGGCTGTGCGCATATTTTCTTTCCCGTTCCGAGCGCCGCGTTCAGCGGAGACAAGACGACAAATAGGGGCATTTGCAGCGCATTACCGTTAAGGAGTCTGGAGCTCGGAGATAAAGAACCTTTCCCCGGTACCTTTTGTTATACCTTGTGATGTTTGATAATTTGATTAGGATTGCATATTATGGAACCTCCAGTACTACATTCAAACTTAAATATCCTCAGTATGAATGATTCAACTGTTTCTTTAATTAATTGAACTATTCTAATTGTTTTTTACTATATTGTAAAATGGTAAAATATTTTTAGTTTACATTTATTTTTATCATTGCGCCTAAAATCAAATAGTTTGTTCTTTTCCTTTCCTGATGCAAAACCAGTAAATGGAATTCAGTAAAGTAAAGCAATTTCTAAAACTCAATTTTTATCATTATAATTGTGTGCATTACTGTATGTGTAAGGATGTTATTGGTTATGGTTCTAATAAAAATATTTGTATTTTTGAACGAAAGTAGTTGATTAAATCTCGTTCTTTTCTGTATTGCAAAAATAAAACGTGTGATATAATTTGGCGAACCCACTTCGTAATATAAGTAAATCAACTTGACGCTAACTTGAGTAAGTGTTGTCGCCAACAAATTGCCGGTTCCTGTTTCAAATTACAGAAAGTCAGAGACGTGTGTGTCTCCGTGTGCTACGGGCGGTTTGTACAATCACGGCCATTTATAAGTGATTTGAACATGTTCTTACAAAAACTGCTGGGTACAAGTACAAACGTTTCTTATCCAAGTGATTCCATCGGAGAGCTAGCTGTATATTCTCTATTACAGCACTCTCGAAAGTCATTGAGATAGAGATTTCAAGCACTGGACTAAAAAAGAAAGTCTTTATTGCGGAGTGCAATCGAGCGTGCTCAGGCGACCTAATTGCTTTAAACAATATCTTGCGTCTCAGATAACCTTTCAGGGAGAAAGATATATAAGGAAGGGGTTGGGTTAGGTTATATTAAATATTTATCAACAACAACAACAACAGCCTGTAAATTCCCACTGCTGGGCTAAAGGCCTCCTCTCCCTTAGAGGAGAAGGTTTGGAACACATTTCACCACGCTGTTCCAATGCGGGATGGTGGAATATACATGTGGCAGAATTTCTATGAAATTTGTCACATGCAGGTTTCCTCACGATGTTTTCCTTCACCGCTGAGCACGAGATGAATTATAAAGACAAATTAAGCACATGAGTCAGCGGTGCTTGCTTGGGTTCGAACCCGCAATCATCGGTTAAGATGCACGCGTTCTAACCACTGGGCCATCTTGACTCTAAATCCAGACTCAAATATTTATCACATAGTATAAAACAAAGTCGCTTTCTCTGTCCCATATCCCTGTGTGCTTAATTTGTAAAAATACGCAACGGATTTTAATGCGATGTTTTTAATATATAGGGTGATTCCAGAAGAAGGTTTTCATACTTAATACATGGACAATTTAGTGAAGAGACATTAATTTCGAGCTATGCGGGGAGCGAATATCGTTTATTTTTATTAAGTGTTGCAATATTTAAGTGACTAACAGTAATTAATCTGCTAATACATAAATGTCTTTATATTCACGATTTTAGTTTCGCCTACAAAACAATAAATAGTCTAGATCTCTATTTTAATAATTGTGTGTATAATAGACGGTTGGACGCTTGAAATTTTCTATGTAATGTACGTTTTCTTTGAAATAATTTTAAATGAACGCTGTAATAATACGTTTTATAAATGCTATACATTTAATATGAGTATTTGCAACAATGGAACTCGCCGGTGCAATTGTGCCGAGAATGCCTCGGGGTAATTATTGCAACACCTCGCCGCGAGCGCAGTCCGCGCGAGCGACGCTTTGAGACTTGACTACTCCTATCTACTCACGCCACCCACTCGTACTACTGAACTTGTTAGAAGGCTCACGTTTCGCATTGCTACACTGAACTATTTGTTTTTATTTCTTCAATTTATACTTACGTAATTAAGTGTGTTTTCATTTGTGAAATATTGAGTTTCCATTGGTATATACAAATATATCTGGTTCTTCGGTTATTTTCATAGTATTATATCTTACAGCAGTTTGCTTTGGGGTACCTAATGCTACGGAAAATGAATATGTTTTTAAACTGCAAAAAGACTGTTAGGTGTGTTTATAATCTTAAAGCTCTGGACTACGTTCAGGAAAATTTGTTAGGGTGGGTAAAGGTACTAACAGTTGATAGATCTTATTGAAAAAAACAATCATTGTATAGACACGAGGTTTACTAATAACACCTAGTTTGCGATATCGCAAAGTGAATACATTCTTCCTGAGGCACGGTATTCGTTTCTATAATAAGAGTCCATTTTCCACAATTTTTTAGTTCACCTATTACAAAAATTAAAGTATATGTAAAAAATATCATTGAATAATAAGGCATATTAAATTCAAACAACAACAACAGCCTGTAAATTCCCACTGCTGGGCTAAAGGCCTCCTCTCCCTTTGAGGAGAAGGTTTTGGAACATATTCCACCACGCTGTTCCAATGCGGGTTGGTGGAATACACATGTGGTAGAATTTCTATGATATTTGTCACATGTAGGTTTCCTCACGATGTTTTCCTTTACCGTCGAGCATGAGATGAATTATATACACAAATTAAGCACATATATATATATAGTGGTGCTTGCCTGGGTTTGAACCCGCAATCATCGGTAAAGATGCACGCGTTCTAACCACTGGGCCATCTCAGCTCAGTTAGACTAACAACTAACTATTACTAGTCGCCACCGCTCGGGGACATTCTCCCTGCGACAGCTTGTTTTGTCTCGTGCTGTGCAAGACTCGTGCTCGTCGTGTTGATCAGCACGCGGTAACACAGGAGTTTTCCTTCACCGCTGAGCACGAGATGAATTATAAAGACAAATTAAGCACATGAATCAGCGGTGCTTGCCTGGGTTTGAACCCGCAATCATCGGTTAAGATGCACGCATTCTAACCACTGGCCATCTCAGCTCCCCTTACTTACTTACTAAATTCAACATTATATTAAATGGTAAAACAGCATGGACTTAATATTTATTGATTTCTAGGCCGGATATATAAAAATGTAATTGTCCTTTGTTAACATACTATGTAATAAAAAGAGCAATTACTGAGTTTCCGGTAATGGCCGCTTCTCCTCAGTAGAAGCTACTTTCAGAACCGGTTAGCTCAACAGGTACATATTGTTGGATTAATACAAAAACTCTCCTCACAATCAATACTTTATCTCTCCTGAAGTGGTTCACAATCATAACTGATACAAGATTGATCATTTTGCTCGATCCGTCCAATTCGACAATTAAAGTAAGAATGACCATTTCTAGGCTTACTCCTAGTATTTAATGTTTACACGCCCCTCCTCCGACTGTAGCAACATCCGGTTTTGATTTATTTAAAAAAAATAATTTAGTTTAGTCAAAACCGGATGTTGACAATCAACGTAAATTGTAACAACTATTTAAATCGAACTATTTATGCTGATAATACTTTAATACATTAAAACAATAAAATATGATCATATTAAAATAAATATGCTAACAATATTAACTGTACAATAAACATGCAAAAATGTCGCCGTGTTTCCACCAGTGACCAAAGATAGGATAAATTGTAAACCAGAATTCAGAACATGACAATGTTTCGTGTCAATTCAGGGTGAACCAGAGACTTCAGGTTTAAGTCCTCCGGGACCGACTCAGTTCCCTTGAATCGGTAACTGTGCTAAAAAGTTATGAAAAAGGCTTCATTAGCTGTATTTTTAAAACAAAACGATATTTTCTATGAATAATTGATAGCCACGCTCGGATTCACATCCGTAGTTCGAAGCGTCCCTTGTGGCATTGATTCATAAAATATTCACAATTGGGTTTCCTCGGATGTAATAATAAACTGTATATTTCCCAACAAAATATAGCCCGCGTTATAACACAGAATATACACATGTATACTCTCTGGGCGTATCTACTTGGGCACTGGATTTAAAAAGGGCTCACAATTAAATTCGGAATAAACGGTTACCAGGTGGAGTGGTCTATTGGGGAGAGTATCCTCTTTCACGTGTGTAAGACGTCACGGTAAAATGACGAAAGAAGATTGCAGGATTTTGCGTAACTTCAGAGTCACTTCGGAATCTAGGAAGTGTACCACTTCCTAGATTCCTGATTTCGTAGGCGGGGTCTTATGATCTGCAGCGTCGAAAGTCTCTCGATTGTCCGCAATCACTATAATAGTGATGATTTAAAGAAGGATAGTAGATAATCGTATCTACTGGAAATTGATATAATGGGAACGGTGCAATGTTTTGACGATATTATTGTAGACTTATCCTCATTGATAATATTACAAACCCAACAATATTGTTAGAATGTTGTAAGAGTCAGCACTTGGATCTCGTAAGACATTTGTCAGCCCGTGCTCGACGTGTGTCCGCCCTGCTGGGTTTTTCCGAACCCTTTTTGCGAGCGTATTGACGCTAATTCATTGTAACGATCTTTTTTCGGACCTGTTATGATGGATCACAAAATGAAACCGCTTTGTATTGTGTCCTTCTCCGTGACGAAATAATTGAATTTGAAAATATTTTAAGAACGATTCAATTTTTAGAAATACCGTTCTCATTTCAGTTTCTCCTAAAGAAAACAATTATTCGCGTCTAGATAGGTATTATAGTATTTTTTCTTGCGACAAGCTCTAGTAGATTAAATTTTTTTCATAATAATTGTTAAAAATCGATCCAACCGATTTTGACGACGTATCAAAGATCAATAAAAAGCAGCGTGAAATACTCTTTATAACAATATTGTTGTAAAATGAAGACATCATTGACAACTAACTTTATTCCTCTATAACGAGCCAGGCATAAACTTAACTACAACAAATATGAATGCATAAATTAGTAATTTTACGCATTTGGAAGATACTTTAAATAAACGGGCAGCAGAGAAATGTAAAAATTGGTATTTCAATTTTATTAACGTTATTTGGAACATTTTTCAGGTACAAGTAAGTGTTGATATACACTACACACTCGACATCGATACCGCGCAGTAAGTGCTCACTAATTATTACGTGCTGGATTGGAGTCGCTGTGTCATAACGATTTTTCCTAACGTGAACATATCTGCCAGTTATATTATAGCCACTCTGGTAAAAATCGCGCACGGCATACATCGTTACATTAAAGATAATTAGCAATTCCTTTAAATGTTCTAGTCTTGTTGCTAAAGTCTTTACTAATTGGGAATTATCGCTATACAGATAAAATTGAGATATTCAAAACAAATCTCAGTGAAGGTGTGAGGTCGGGCGGTTATTTAACGTTCGGCAAACGTCAATCTGTTTATTACTCGATGAGAATGGGAATAGATTGTAACGTCTCGAGAACCAAACACACTTCGGTTGCATTAAACTTGTCAATAGACGTTTGATGAGTTTCTCCCCGATATGTATTCGTGGACTATCTGCTTCCGAAACTATATCAGATGACATTACCTTAAGAGTCAATAATATAGTCACAATAAACAATAATTTTAATGTTAAGGCATGCGTTTTATTATAAAACTAACGCGCCACGAATACACCAATAGTTTATAACACAACTGCAGCGTCGCTGCTTTTGGAGTAAGTCAATAAAATTATTTTTAATTTTTCAATAATTCAAAGACCAGCTGATACTCGCCTTTATTGATTTCATTAACACGCTACGCTTCAACTTTTAATTTTCCATTTTTTCAAATTCAAATAAATCCTTCCTGGCCCATGCTAATTATTTATTTACTTATTACAATTACCGTGGAAAAGAATACCTCCTGAATTTTTTGTCGGTTATTTTTGGTAGAACCTACTTATATTTAATCCCTTATATTTAATTCAAGACCTTAGAGACTACCATTATATTTTATATAAGGTACACGTTATGAATAATAACTATGTAAATAATTATATATTAAATTTAATATCAATATAATTGTGTAATATCAAACTGCCATTTACAACCAAAGTCACGTGGCTCAATACATTTGAATAATTTAGTGGACAAGTTCCACTACCCGCGAATATCAAAACATGACAGTTATTACATGTCATGCTTTGATATTCACTAATAATTAATCTGCATATTACGTATAGAACGCCTTGATTTTGCGTAACACGCGAAATAATCATTATCCTTTTCAACAGACTGACTGTACTTTGCCCACAAGCCTACAAAAATCAGAATCAAAATCAAAGTCAATTTATTCAAGTGGGCTTTTACAAGCACTTTTGAATCGTCATTTAACAATTAAGTGAAGCTACCACCGGTTCGGAAAGTAGATTCTACCGAGAAGAACCGGCAAGAAAGAAACGCAATACAAATGGAAAGACATATTTCTTTAATAATTTAAAAATTGTAAATTTTAAAATGGCTGACTTATTACCATTACTATTACCGATATTCGATTCAATGTACGCGTTATATATTTTGTAAACTAGATGTCACCGCTCACGCAACTTCTTTTGTTGAGGAATCTTTAAGCCACACAACCTATAAGCTTCCTCAATAGATAGCATATTTTTTAATCGAACTGATAGTCCCTACCTATCGAGCGACCACCGCGCAAGCCCGCCGGCTCTATAACATAGAAGATTAATTTGTTTGACGCTTAAGCTTCGAGTGCTCCGCTAAGCCGCGAGGGCGGGAGTCGGGACTCATGCGGGGAGACGGGAACGGCTGAATTTGTAACGCTCCATTAACATTGTGTTATCGAGGAAAGTTCATAGAGAATTCCACTATATTACTAAGCTACTACCTTCCATAACTAAATATGTATGTATAGGTATATAAGATAATTTCTGATATTATCTGAATTAGACGACACAGCGAGTCAAGCACAATTGGGTTTCTCCGAACGAAATGACGACATTTAGTGTTGTATTAATAATGTCAGTTCCTGTGATGTAGGAACTGACATTATTAATACATATAATAAGGATACTTTACTTTCACAATCACGAGATGTTTCTGGGTTATCTTTTGCATCGCTCACAAAATTCATTTGTCATATCACTGCGCGTTCGTTGACGGTTGTAACGCGGAATTCAAATGAAGGAAAATTACACATTTTTTAAATAGTATTTTTTTATAATTATTATAGATTATAAAAGAGCTAACGTATAGGAAAATTTTACTTTTCATAATATTGTTATTTTATTTATAGTATTTATTAATTGGAACTAAAACTCTTGAACCTCCAGATCAGCAAACAAACACTAACACTTAGACTAAAGTATAGGACAAGTTTCACTGGCTTAATTATATTCATTTTTATATTTGTTTATTAGTTGTTAATAACCTGCTCATAAAATTAAAGATTTTGATTTTGAGATGTTCTTTGCAATATACGTAAATACTAATAATGTATTTTATCTAGATATTTTTTTCCGCGTGAAACTGGAACGGATCGCTAGCTGACAATATAAATATGCTACACCTTATACAGATAAATCATTTAAAACTCCATTTAGTATAAAATATAGTTTGAGAATTATTAAGCTTTACGACGAAGTTAACATTTTTTAATTGGAAAAGTTTAATTTTTATTTTTTAACACTCGTTAGCTCAGAGACTGCTCGAAGTTCGGTAATGATTATCACGGATTTACTTTTGGTTCGTAATACTTAATATAAAATGATGGAAATTGATTTTAAATGGAGCGAAACTGTTATATTATTTATACATAGGCAAACGCACCTTACGTCGTATAATGAAGTATGTATTATATATGTATAATGTACCTACGTGCAATATATGTATGTACAATATGTATTATAATATATAGATATATGTAATGTATATAATACGTATTGTACATTTATACATTCTACATACAGCTAGCGAATATCGATATATTGGCGAAGACTTCCCTTTCTTTTGTTTTGAGGACAATATTGAAGCCTTATTCAGGCAAGCTTCGACATTAAACGGTCCATAAGAGCACTTTATTATTAAATTTGAAATATAACTTTATAATAGCAACTAATTATTATTACTACATAACTTTTAGGGTTAACTTTGTAATTTAAATGAGAGGCAGACGAACAACTAGGGAATTCTAATGAGGATTGTTGATTTAATTTAAGTAAGCACTCGCAGTATTCAACACACGATTAAAAGTTAAAGAAAAGGTTGAACATTGAGATAAAACTGGTTCGCAAAATACATAAAAGTCGCCTGTAGCATTACACACCTCGCTCATCATTCTGAACGAACCTTTAAGAATAATTGTCAAAACTCGTTCGAACTCTGGAATCGGAACCGAAGACTGCGGCTCCAATGACGGCCTGTTGCTACGTGATTACTTTGTGTTCATAGTCATTCCGTCGTCCGTCCGTGGGGAAATCCCTCATGAGTTGGATAACAATCTGCCATATGTACCAACCAATCATTTGAGCAACGAGGTGGAAAAAGATCTATACCTTATGCCCAAATAAAAAAGAAAACTACTCTCGAGAGCGGATATTACAAATGTAACTGTTCCCAAGCGCAGGCCTATCTCTATTGTGCCCGGCGGCCTCAGTCAACAGGTGCGCAGCGCGTTTCATATTCGTTGTCGTAGCGTTCCTATTGCACAGTACAGTTGCAATTGTTGTCGATATAAATCCTCGCATATTGCTACGAAGATAAGCTGCCGCTACGCTAGTTTTCACCGTTATGGACTGAAATATTGTTCGCGGACGTGAGATTAATGGCTTTCCAAAACCATATATCGTTCTTTTCCAATATCGCTTAGACTGTTTCACTTCACGTTGAACTTGTTATTTTAGGGCTTTGACGTACCTATTTCTCATGTCGAAGTAAGGAGTAAGACTCATGATTTGAGTTTGAGTGAGTAATTATTAATCGTATTATTTTAGTAATTTTACATGGGGACTACGCGAGTTGTGTTTATTGGGTAAACTTAGAGTTTCATATTAATACTTCAATTCTGAATCAAAGTCAAAGAAATCAATATCAAGACATATATTTTATATATATGGCTTCTAGAAACACTATTAATTTATTGAGCCGAGATGGCCCAGTGCTTAAAACGCTTGCATATTAACCAATGCTCGCGAGTTGAAACCCATTCGACCACAATTTAATTATCAAGACCGCCTCTAAAAAGAGGAAGACCCTTTCGCTCAGCATTGGGTCATTAACAGACTGTTGCCTTTACTTTACTAATAACTTATTGTTTATCGTAACTTGGCGTAAGAAATCTGTATATTTTGGCAATGCCGTGTTGCCACTTCGCGTTTAATCTATTATTAATGAATTAAAAAAAAACCCGAATGTAATAATTCTGTGTGTGTAAGATTAGAATTATTTCAGTAACATCTAAATTGTAGCGGAAGTATTATACGCTAAGACGACTACATCCGGTGTAATCGGACTGACTTGCATATTTAGTGAGGGAATAAGGGGCGGGGGCGGAACGCTCAACAGGTTACTTAGTGGTATTTAGCGCTCGAGAGGGCTCGCACGGGACAGGTAAATGTTTTGGTAAAATATTACAGAGTGGGAAGCCATTGAAGTTTCTTAACGACCAACGAATTATACTTAAACAATAAAACCGAAGTTCCAGGCTTACTCGATGATAACAACTCTATCAATTGCCAGATACGTGTTGGGGTAGCGCTCTAAGCCCACAGCGGGCGCCACCGAGCGTACAGTTACTTCGGGTGCTATCGCTGATAAGTTCATGTAAGTTTGAACACAAATTTTCAATTCATCAACAGCCTGTAAATTTTCCACTGCTGGGAACATTTTCCCCTTTTGAGGAGAAGGATTGGCGCATATTCCACCACGCTGCTCTAATGCGGGCTGATGGCATACACGTGTGGCAGAATTTCTATGAAATTAGACACATGCAGGTTTCCTCACGATGTTTTCCTTCACAGCCGAGCACGAGATGAATTATAAACACAAATTAATATAAATATTCAGTGGTACTTGTTTGGGTTTGAACCCGCTACCGTCGTTTAAGACGCACGCTTTCTAACCTATATCGGATAAATGGATCGTCTAATTAATCTTAATCATATTTATTAATTAGTCTAAGACTGCAAACGACAGAAATACCTGTTTTTATACGACAACTTATAGAATTTTGTCAAATTAACTATCTATTCAAAGATCACTTCTCACAAATCTACTGAGAATAACGAACGCCATTTGATCACGTTTCGATATTGCTTATATTTTTTGCTTACTTAATATTCGGTGACGCGCTGTTGGTTGGTTTTATAAAACTCATTCATTTTGTTTGTACCTTTGGGGATTCAGATTCTGCAAAATTTAAAATTATTATTAATCACACTGGAAACAAGCCGGCTTTGAGGGAAAATTGCCAAAACACAAGATCAATACGAAATTAAACTTTCTGATGTTATTGATATTTTGAAATTCGTGTCTCTTACATCGTTTGTATTTAAAATAACATCTGCCTTTAATGTACGCTATACTATACTATACGCAGTGAAATTATGTTAAATTTATATAAAATACCGCTAAACTCTTTAAACGATTCGATCTATTTGGGTCTTTTTAATATATTCTAATGCACGTCACCTATACTATTGCAATATTTCGATTTGACCGAACGAGTCAGTGTAGCAATAGCCAGGACCAAGGGATAATAATAATATCAAATTCACCCTCGATAAAAATTGTTACTTGGCACCGTAACAAATATAAAAAATAACTAGGCACACATATTAATTATATTATTTGTATTAATTATGCATGAAGTGTGAAGTGATTTGCTGTTTATACAACACATAAATTGAAATGCTATAATGATTTCAAAGAATAATATGGCATAATATTCGTACCGATCGAAGAACGAGTGAATATTACTCCTTCGACTTACATATTCCATGAGCTTTATTTTTTTTAAGCTCTTCTGTATTCCGCCCGACAGACACGTTTCGACTAGTATATCTTTAGATGCAGTACAATAAAAATCCATTATAAATATCATAGATTTTTTAGAACTTTAACCAACTATATTGACCAAATAAAAAAAATAACAATTATACGGCGCTAATGCCTACGGGCAGGCACGTACGAGCGGGTGGTCTATTTGCCCGACCGCCTACGCATCGACATATGTATATATGATTGCAAAAATAGTATTTATATTACCTCCCTATTTTATTAGAAAACAAGGTACTATAAAAATAAAATAATAAATTGTTATTATTTATTTTAGTTACTGAAATGACATTGATGTTCGCTGCGCGAGTGTGTGCCGCGCTCATTCAATGCCGCCAACGACAAATACTTTCACGAAGAAAATTTGAATAACATTGAAAAGGTATACCATCGGCTTCGCTGCTAAAAAAATCTCTTCAGTTCATTTTGTATATTGAGCAAAATAACAATTGACGTATTTGGAGTGTCTTGTTAAAGGCGATTATACAATTTCTTTTGTCACAAATTATCCTATAATCATTTATATTCTTCCTCAACCCACAGTGAATATAAATTTTATAATACTAACAGAATTAAAACTCATTACGATGTATCCTTTTACCGTCGACATAATTATATTTTTTTCTTACAAACCAAATTTCTAAACTGTGATGTCCGATTAAACTAAATATTACAATTTACTTCTTCAGCTATTGAATATATGTGATATTCAAAGGTATTGTATAGCCTATGTACTATTATTATATTTATTGTTACATATTTATCCCTCGTGTGGATGTACATATATGTGTCGCCTGCTATCGCGACCTATGCATACTCACCGCCGTATACCATGATACTAATATTTTAAATTTTGAATTCCAGTCGAAGGTCCGACCACCTGCATAATAATAACAAATAAATATAAATAAGCATATTTAACACCTTCTTTTTAGCTGAAGAACGACCAATACAAGGAATATTGACAACAATATTTAAACTGTTACTGCAATATTACCGATATCCAAATCGTGAAGCCTTTCATAAACATACCATTTCAACTTCTTAAGTTAAACTAGAAATAACCGCTTACCATGAAGACTATTTGACTTATTCATAAGGATTACAATCTTGGGGTGTTGTAACGACTTGAGCAACATGGATTGTACTTACATATTAAATTACACATAATTATAACTTAAGTTTGAACCTTCGCTTCTAAGGTCAGGATCGCTGTATAAGTTATGTACGTAATCCAGTCACACTTGGACTCAATGTTATTGCATCGTAACAAATCGTAATACTAATATTATAAGAATTTTTAAATTGTTTTTTTTTTGTATCAAACTCATGATATGCTCATTTGATTTTTTTTTTTCATATTATTGGAGGCTATATTAATATCTTTCATGCACGGATTCCGCTCACCTCTTTTCTCTTCTCGCTAATATACAATACACTTTTATACATCATTTGTACGTGTTTTCGTTAGTCTTACTGCTGATCAGTAATAAGTCGCATTCAAAGTGAAGTCAAAGTCAAAAACCTTTATTCAAAATGGAAGTGTTTACACTTTCTTATTGATTGTGGAAAATCTACCACCGGTTCGGAATATAATACCTCAGACCTGAGAAGAACCGGCGAAAGAAACTCAGCGGGATCTATTTTTTTTTTATAATTTGAATTTACAACATACAATAATAAACATATTTTTCAACTAGAAATTCATTAGTGCTGTAATATCCTTTTGCATTAGATAGCAGATCATCAAACACAGATTACGAGCCCATATTGGCTTAAATACTTGTAGGCATCATTACAAAATAAAAATCTTTAGTTATAATATGATTTGATTGGCAATATTTTTCTTTATAATAATTCACGGGTCGACTGTTGATCTTAGTATTTTCATGATTATGATGAAACGTCGATACGATTATTTTTAATCGGAGGTGAAGAGATAAGTTCCGCCATACATATTTTCAAAACTAAACAGAGACACACTTCGAAAGATAACGCCCAACTCTGAGATGAATAATTAAACATTCTCAAATATTACGTTTTTTATGGTATAGGTGGCAAACAAGGTACGGGTACTACTCTTCCCTATAAAGATATAGAAAAGTAGGCTGACAGAGAAATCTTTGGAGCAAAAACTTGCTTACTCTGAAAATAATTGGTCACGTAGGAAATATAAGCTAAACGTTTTCAGTCCACATCCAAGTAAAACTACCTTCCATTTGACTAGGAATGCCCAGACTAGCCTCCAAATTTCAGGGAGGGGTAGGACCAATTTTCCATGCCCAATGAATTGGATCACGCACTACCAAATGCGGGTAGATCTATTTGACTTCGCTTTTAGTTTATGATTTGATACAACTGGTCACCTTGCCAACGCGAATACCGAGTAAGATATAACTTGATTACTCTGACAATAATAGAGACTCCAACCCAAAACTCGTCTGCCTTCATACGACATTTTGGTTAATTAGACTAATAATTTCAAAATAAAGTTAATTCAAAATCCTTTTCGGTTAAAAGTTACTGTTAGCACTCAAGGGTCGAAGCGTGATGTTGAATAGGGTCCTCAATAAATGCTCCATCTAACGCGAAAAGGTATTTTCAAATGGGACTAGTCGATCCTGAGATTAGTGCGTTCGATCCATTAAACTCTTTAACTACATCAGTTATTAATCATTTGCTTCAAAATGTTTTAACTCAAAACATTTTAAAAATGATTGTTACGTTCGATACGATATTTATTATAAAAGTGCAAATACAACGGCATCACGTTTACTGTTCACACTTTTTGTATCAATTCAGCATTTATTCGGACATTGTTGATAAATGTTAGAATTGAAAACATTTTAAACAAAAATGCTTTCAGTGAAAGCGAACATAAGTGGATCAGTAATGCGAAAAACATTTCGAAGTGTACTCGCTTTGATCGAACTCATTTAACATGCATTTGTGAAGATTGGAGCTGAGCGGAAGATTGTGTAACTGCGAGGGTTTTGATTTGCTATTTTAAGATGCCTTTAATATACCTACAAACGAAGGCGAAGTAGATCCAAAAAATCGTGACTTACTATATACTAATGTTACAATGAACGGCATAAAATTCACCAACCATTCGTACATTCCTAAAATTGTTTCCTATTCCGACCACATGTATTAGCCAGTGCTGTGTCTTTTGTAAGTTTATGGATCAATGAATTTACGTTCAACAGGATCACTCTTATTGTTCAATAATAACTTTATAGTTTATAATATTCTAAATAATTAAAGAACGCCTGTGTGTTAATGTTAGTAAGAAATTTTAATATTTAATAAAACTAGTGATCATTTATACAATAATATACGTTGAAAATAAAACATGATCGTCTTAACGCAACGATTGAATACAAATATAAATTCAATAACATTATTTATTTGAAAGTGAATCTGATGTTTCTTTTATCGTTTCTTTTTAGCTTTGAAATATTTATTTCTGAGTCGGTGCCAAGGTTTTAAAATTAAATACTCGAATACCTCTATTTAATAAAGGTTTTTTTCATTCCATTTTCATTTTGAGTTTAATTTATTAGTAGCTTACACGTTAAAAGGAGATTGTGCTGTATCATATAATATTACTCAGATGATTTATTAAAAGGTCTTTACCGGAACGCTTACCCATTACATGTGACCGCCAAAGGGTAAAGGTTCTTTTGAGATTTTAATTTTAATTAAGAAGTACTTATGAAGCTTCGCAAATGCAGCTTGTTTAAAATATAATTTCAAACGAAAATAAAAAAATGCTCTTAGAAGATCAAAGAATGTTGGATACTCTTCAAAGCTATGAATATATTTAAATATATTTTAAAATATTTCTTCAACTAACTTCGTATATATTTGAATATTATGCACTTTACGTTTTAGCAATTTTGTTAAAAGTATACTCTCCCTAAAACCACTACTCGTGTCTCGTTTTCATTTCAAATTTTAAATAGTCTAATCTTCCATTAGACATTCCTACGTTTATATTTAACTGATTTTAAAAAAGGAGGAGTATGTTTCATTCCGGTATTTAAAACGAGTTATATTTTTAACACAAATAGATTAAGCTTTTATGTAATCTACCAGAGTTTATAGATGACTCAAAAGCGTTTATGTCGAATTCGTTAATGTTCATAACGTAACAGCTTAGAAATATTCTACTGCTGGGATAATGGTACCTATATATTATAATAATACTAAGGCTTGTTCCACCTTGCTGCTCCAATTCAGATTTGTGGAATGCACATGGGGCAGAATTCCTTTGAAATTAGACACATGCAGGTTTCCTCGCGATGTTTTTCTTCACCGCAGAACACAAGATGAACTATAAGTACCGATAAAGGAGTAACATGCTGAATTTATATGCCATTTGTACCATTCAATGGTGTTTGCTTTAGTTTAAACATACAAATATCGGTAACATGTAAGATGCATGCATTCTAATCATTGGATAAATTTGGCATTTCCATTATGAATAATTTGGCTTCAACTAGCTTTGGAATAGTTTTTGTAAAAGTGTAACAATTGATATGAACAACAATCGTATATAATGTCATTAATAATTAATACTTTTTTTGAGGGATTAATAGATAGCATATATTATGAATATTGAAATTTGTCGTTTAATCCCTAGACATGGAATTAATTAATTTATTGAGTCGGTTATCTGAATTATATCATCAATTAATTTGATTACAAGCGAGACATGGAACGACTCTAATTCTAAAATATTGAGACGTGATTAATTGGCAACACGAGTTAAGTATACGCATTTTGCGTTGGCCGGTGAGATGTTATTCGTTATGAGACGCTATTCAAGGACAGCGGGGCGTGATTTTACTGTTTGACAAACTGAGCTTGCTCATGTAGTTACGAAAATTAAACATGATAGAAATCGACGGCGTATAATACCTTGGTGTGCGATCGAAAATTCGGTGAGGCTTACACGAAACCAGGAAAAGATAACTGCGTAGCTTATGCATTATGTATTTGACATATACAAGCAATATATTATTTTCAATTTGAAAGATTTCAATCGATTTCGTGTTTATTGCATGCAAAACTTTGAAATTATTCGTAGATCTCTGAAGCTATTTAAAGAGGATAAAACGGGTTGACCTTTGGGAAGTACCGTTTGCATTCATTCCAAACTTTACACTAATTAGGAGGAAGTATGAACGCAAATCAAATTTCAAAATCAGATCATACTATCATTCGTTCGAAATTATTGTTAAAATATGATACGATGATACTGAACGTCTGAGCATATCGGTTAATAGGTGCGACCGCAGGCACACGTGGGGTGTCAAGCCATCAAGACGGCACGTATTATCGCTGCGACGGAGCGCCGTCGACGGTCGTTTGTCTAGCTTAGCCGGATTAATTAATGCTATCTTCTGAAGAGTAATATTATCTCTCATAGAAATTCTCTATAAATATTATTACTCGTCTTACTGAATCGTCTACTTCGTCTACATTATCGATGGGGAGACATGCACTTGTTATAAAATCAAACCCAGCTTAGACATGAACAGAGTATATTTAACAATATTGTCTATGGTATAACTAAACTTTCAGTAGTCAGATGTCAAAAAAAATATCATTATTAATTAATTGCAGATTTATTTAGTCAAAGTAAGTTAATAATAATTAAATCGAATCAATCAATAATTAGGAAAATATTCAAATAATCTTTGTTCATTTTTAGTCCAAAAAACTTAGTGGTTTGGTTTTTATGTTTTAATTCATATATAGAGGTATATATATATTTTTTTTGTAATTCATATAAGGTTTATTTTTTAATTTTTAAACGCTGTGACTAATGTTTTTTGGAGAAATAGTATCCAAACAGCAGTTACTTTAGTTGCTTAATTATATATCCCTTTATAAATGTAAAGAAATATTACTAGTATTCCTCATATATAAACAATTCCCTGTCTTCGAACTTTAATTCTATTTGTATTAGATGATACGAAAGAATTATGAAAATTACATTTAAGTCTCTGAGATTCTAAGCTTAAACATTTTTCGATAGTATTTTTTAACATTATAATTAAATAGATAGATGATGCAATATAATGTAATACCCAACTCTATATTTAATATAGAACATGGTATTCAAATATTATATTATTGAATTTATATGAATATATATTATAATGCTGCTGTCAACGTGATGTGTTTTGTGTTGGTTTCGCAACAGTACTGGAATTTCTTTAGCTACTATGATGAGAACCTTTGATTTCTAACAATTTAATGGTAATAGTGGTGTTGAATTTTCAATAATTTATAAAAAATATATGACACTCAGATTATAGGCTTGTTGATTAATGTGATGAACCTATGTCCTTCAGAATTTCCAAATCCAAATATGAGAGTTCATATAGAACTGTTACAACTGGACTCCCCAGAGACGTCGTAATAAAACTTGTAGTAGAACTTCATTTCCGCAGCTCTTATCCGCTGATAACTTTATGAAGTTTTCTGATTTTCTTTGAACGGAGAAGATTTGAAAGGAGATGAAAAATATCTTTGGAAATCGAGTTCATTTTTCGAGAATCTATCGCCGAAAATTGTTCTTGTTCCGTATCTTTTCTCTAATGATTGGTTTACTAGCTTTTTTATTATCAAAAGGCACCTTATAGTAAGAGGTCACGAACACCTACAGACATTGGCGCTCAGATACAATGACCATTCCTTATACCGCCAATGCGCTTCCGACGTTAATTAACATGCCCCTTGTTTCCGAAGTTAAACTGACAAACTACAAACTGAACATAACATTAATAAGTATGTTCGGAGGTAGAATTAGCGATTAGCGGGTGATATCTACCCAAAAGGGGTTGCACAAAGGCGGTACCAATAAGTAGTGTGATGCTTCCTCAGGAGACATAACCTTATTTGAAAAAAAACTTACTTTATTTATATCATACATTATTAAATTTAAAATAACTTGGTTTTAGCGTCTTTGAATGGGAATTATTACTTATAATTCTGTTTTTAAACACAATTGCCGCTCTCGTATCAGAATGTTTCAACATCAAAAGCTATTCCGCTGAGAGTTTTACGGTTTGCCAAAAAACTAGTTCAAACTGTATTAACTTTTTTCTTGTTTGGACAGAGTTATTACAGCTTAAACCAACAAGTCGAAGTTGGCTTTATTTTGAAATTATTGTGGCACTGTATGCGAATATAGAATTTTTTTTTGTTACTTTATTTGGAGAATGTAATGTTTGAATTGAAAATTTCGAAAAATGTTCCCGTATCAGCTAAAAGTAAACTCCCCTCGTAAAGAGATCATTCAACTAAGGTGCCCGCTATTGGTTAGCCACATATAGAAATACATAATCTAAGCATATTTAGGTATTGCTCCTCCGTCTCTCTCCGATCTCGTCAGATATCCGACCGCTGTCGGTTTCTGAGAATGAGTGGATTAAGTGCAGCAGAACGCACGCTGTGCACTGTATTTCATGGCTTTGTGCACAGATGGTTAGTCTTGAAGGAGCCGCTGTCGTGAAATGCGATCAGTAGAACATCAGGACACCGATAGAATAATAGGACATTATTTTAAACATTAAGGTTGTATAAAATATATTATTAATAATAAATTTAACTTCGCGTACAAATAATAACTTAAAACTCTCTTTAAAAATTATTACGACTTATAAATACAAGATTATATAGATAAAAACTATATACATAAGTAGAGGTAGAGGTTTTGTGTATATTTTCTGCTAGGAAATATATACATACAGGGGAAGTATGGACAAAATGACAGGTTTTGTTTTTTAATTATATTTATTTCTTTAATAGTACTATAAGCAGTCTCAATCGTTTTTGGTGACCTCCATTTTATTGGCTATTACCTAATAGCACAGTCTTTTAAATAAGTAGGAACTATAATAAAATTTATATTCAGAAAAATGTAACTAATCACAAAAATCACGCTATCTACATACATAGTACGAATAAAATTACTTACTAATTCTGAAGAACGCAGTTCACAAATAAATTGTTTGTGGTCTTCTTTGGGACATCAGCACGTGACGCATGAGCCCAAAGGAAACAAGAAATACATCGTAACCAACTTTCTATTTCTTCTCAGAGAGCCTTTAAGTCATTCTTGCCAAAAACGTTTCTTGTCCTTGTTGAAAGGGCGATCGAAAGCTTTTTTTTTGGCTAGTTCAAAGGCAAGCTCTTGGACTGATTACGCGTCAAACCAAAGTGGTGTTTCTAAAAACCTTATATGTTCTTCTAACTCATGATCAATTTCAGAATGAAAATGAAGTTGATAATATGACATGGTATGTCGTTTTGTCCATTGTACATGTATGTCATTTTGTTCAAACTTAAACAAAAACAAATAAAACATCATATTCCCATGAAACAACTGATGATTGGAATAAAGATAATCGAAATCACAGAGTACTGACATAGTTCATCGATTTTAATAGAAATAATGACAAATAGCAACAAATAACTTACCAGGGATCAGGAGAAAACCAATCTGTAAAATAAACTTTTAAAGGCGAAACACGTTTGAATTGATTACTGCGATGCGACTGTGACAATGGCGCTCAAAATCTCACAGGATGTTAAATATGGTTCCCTTTACACGACACAGACCCGGAGATGTATCTCTATCTATTTTGTCCATATATGTCATTTTGTCCGTATATCCCTTATTCATCATTATTATCATTGATAGGATTTACTTTATTCTCCTTTATACGAATATTATACATGAAAATGAACAAAAACTATTTTGTTTCAACAAAAAATATATTGCCTAATTATTTTCCACCGAAAATCACGTGTATTCCAATAAAAATAGGCATAAATTATCCGGCATCATGAGATCACTTCTTCAACGGTATATGAAGGAAATTACGGCGCGGGCGGCTCGCAGACATATAAAATTCATGAGCTTCCCTAGTTGATACTAAAAATATACAGGACGGAATGTTCATTAAGAGCTATGCTATGCCATTTTATTATTATGAGGTAAAACGGCAGTCGCGCCAAGCTTGACTACAATATTCATCTTCACTTGTATATTTTTTGTTTCATTCCTAGGCACACAAGCAAACGGTCCTCATGCTCGTGCACCTTTGTGCATCATAAATATAGGCACACCGCTGTCATTCGAAAAACATTCTTATATATGTATATATTTGGGTATTTCTGGTAAAATAATTCATGTAAGAATAATACCAATCCTGGTATTATTCTTACATGAATCCTGGTATTATTCTGGTATTATTAGTATTATTCTGATGATATTATTAAACGCACGGATCGTTATTGTACGTGTGGGTGTGTGTTAGTTTGAAAAAAATAAATAAATATAAATATTAATAATGGAAAAAGAATTTTATCGTTTCGCTTTCCTAAAATTTTGCGAGTGAAGTAGCCGATCACTCCCGTACGTGAATTATTTCCCCAAATACTACGGCGGTCTGTTTGTACGAGTAACAAACTAACACACACCCACACGCACAATAACGATCCGCGCGTTTAATAATATGTGGAAAGTTTAATCTAAATGTAGATTGGTATAGATTGCAACATTAAAAAACAAATGAGTTTCTATTTTCGGGCGAAACATAGTTTCTGTTTGATTTATTCAGATATAAACTCAGAGCAGGACTAACGCAGAGTCGACGTGACGTGAGCGAGAATATAATATCACAGCTCAGATTGAGTTATTGTGTGCGAGCGGCGCGCCGGCCCTCGGGGGCTCTGTCGTTGTTTTGTTACAAATACGTTTTCGATTAACGAAACCCATATTATGTTATCCACTCGCATTTACACTTCGTTATTCATGAAATTTCCTTTTGATCATTGGCCGCCTTCGCTGCAGATCAGGGTCAGGAGGTTGATTCTTGGACCGCAAGGAACGTTTCGGTGTGTTTATCGAGCAGTATAACAATTCTCTGAAAGCACGTAACCCCGATGTTCTTACTAAACCTCTCTCCTCTCTTGTTGGATTGCTGTCCTATCGACTGAGAGTAAAGTAATGAAGAGTGCACTTCTGACATTATTCCATTAAAATACATATATTACTATATGTTGATCAAAGAAAGTAATAAAGCTGTATAAAATGCAACCGTTAATTATTAATTAATATATAATCCGTATAGAATGGGGAGCACTCGCTGATTAATTATTTTCTATAAAATTTTCATTCCGAGCCGGTGGCAGAGTAACGCTCTATTCAGTCTCGTATAATAGCGATTCAAAATTACGAATATTACTATACTATAATTGTAAAGTGAAAAAATATAAAGATAATGAAATTTTGTTAGAATTTTATACAAAAAAAAAACTTATTACTTAAAGGCTGGTGACACACCTGTAAGCCTGCGGTGTTGCAGATGGCCATGGTACGTGGTAGTCGCTTTCGATTCGACTTACATTCAAAGTAAAGTAAAGTAACAGCCTGTAAATTTCCCACTGCTGAGATAAGGCCTCCTCTTCCATTAAGAAGAGGGTTTGGAACATATTCCACCATCTGTTCCAATGCGGGTTGGTGGAATGCACATGTGGCAGAATTTCGATGAAATTGAAAGCATGCAGGTTTCCTCACGATGTTTTCCTTCACCACCGAGCACGAGATGAATTATAAACACAAATTAAGCACCTATATATAGTGGTGCTTGCCTGGATTTGAACTCGAAATCATCGGTTAAGATGCACGCGTTCTAACCACTGGGCCATCTCAGGTCTCATTCAATGTAATAAAATGATAATACTTTATAATAATAATATTTCGGTAAGGTTACGTTTAGTTCTTTTCGATTTTTTTTAAATAAAATACAATCAAAGTTACAAGCAGTATGTTATGGTACGCAATTTCTACAGTTTACGATCTTCGTATTACATTGTAACATATTAAAACGGCAGGACAGCGGACTTGTGCTAGCTAAAGGACAGCCAGCAAAAATTAATATTACTTATATCCTTCCCCTGATATATAACCTTAAACCAATCTATGCATGTAAATATGAAATATTCCGCGGCGGATATTAAAACGCGATCAATCAGAACTTCTTAATTTCCCTTGGAAGTTTGTTTGTGAATGTATAGCAACTAATGAAGCTCAACTGCTAACTTAGCCTTTACTTCGCGATACTTAAACTTCACATTTTTAAAGCTTTTGGAGCAAGATTGAAACTTAATTTGATAATAGTTGAAGTTACGTGTGTTTTTTTAACTGAAAAAATGTATTTCTGATTTTTAATAAAATGAGACAATAGCTTGATCGTATTGTAATAATTATAACCTGCAAAATATCAATATCACAAAACACGAGTAGCGAACGCATTGTGTGGTTTTCAATCGCTACCAATTAGTTGGCTTATTATAACATATATGTGTATGATTGGAATTTACGCACAGATACAAATACATATACATAGTTTATAAAAGACGTTGATATTGTACTGACCGATGTCGGTCACGGTATTCCACACTATCACATTTATTTCGACAGACAATATTATTGTAAAGTTTAAAATTAGTACAAATAGTCTCACTGAGTTTCTTTTGCCTGTCCTTTCAAGTGCACGGTGCTGTGCCCGAACCAATAATAAGTTATGGTTGTTGACAATCAATAAGAAGCGATGAAGCGTCTATATTAACCTTGCACTTGCTGCTACTGAGGATTTCTCAATAGGAAACCCCTATGCCTTTATTTTCTACCCTGGATCTCGAAGTCATGACCCAGTATACAATGAGATGGTCAAACTTTATTTTATATAAAAAATAATTACGATTTTGAGAACCTTGTCTTCTCCGTGGTCTTTCCAATAAATTCGATTTGAATTTGGAATTCTATACATTTTATTTATTTATCTTTGCGTTTCCAAGCAAAACGTAAGCACTTAAAATATAAACTCTGTGCAAAAACTCACCTCGTAGTGAGGTAAATCAGTTAGACAAACTGCGGGCGAGGCAAAGGCTACCGTGAAATGGCGTCTAATGGCGCTTCGAGCGCGCAGGTACTCACGCGTGAGAGCCTCCGCTCTCAGCTCCTCGGGGAAAATTACTGCAAGTTTCATGAACTCTCGCGAAACATGTTTGTTACATTTAATTACTAAGACTTACGGAAAACCTTTTTAGCATTGTAGGAATACATTAACACTGCTTCTATAGTCTAAGTATTCTATTATTTAAGACCGACGCAGATAAAGAGGCTTACTTATTGGTAGGGCCTCGTGGAAGCCCTTTACCTTAGGCTTGGTGCCACCTACACACTATACAATATTCTACGCTCAAAAAGTGAGTATATCAGTGTAACTATAACAGACATAACAACTGAGATATGATGAATGATTAATATTTCTCACAGTACAGATGTCAGTGGGCTGTAGTACCAATTATCATAGTGGGCTGGTTGCCAGTCTACCGCCTACTTCACCTACCTAAAAAATTTGGTAACGGCGTTAGCTTTCTCTGACTGATGATGATGATTCTGTACAATCACTTAACATAAATATAGCTGAAAGTATCGAGGGACTCGTTTAATTTGCACATATATAACATTTATTATAATTTTCATGCAAAGAGAATACAGCTAGTAATATTTTCACTAATAATAAATATGTTATCTGTTTTTTAAATTAAAAAAAAAAGCATTACAGTCAAATAATGAATAGATTCAATTCAATTCTTAGTTTAATGGCTTTTAGTTGTCCCGGCAGGACACAGATTATTTCGCCAATGTCACGTAGGATGGAGAAGACACGAATGAGATTGATCGGTACGGTTGAGACACTAAACTCAATTGAATTTTAAAGCCAAGAATAGTAGTATTAATTTCCTTGTTAATCCTTAACCTAGAACAACACAAACATGAAGAGTTAATAATAGGATAATTAAAAATAGTTGTTAGTATTCTAAACTATATATATAATAAAATATGAAACTAAATTGGACTTCACAACTTAATTTTATTAAATTTGATATATTAACATAAGATTGAACAAAATGGAATAAACACAAACGTCAACAAACATTTAACATTTATAAAATGAATAGAATTATAATAGTTTGTCAATGTGACGCGGTAGGGCGAGGGCGACATCTTATCATTAGTCAGCTACAAATTAGCTCAACTCGGACCAGTTCGTCGCGTCAACAGCACTCGATCTAATTGATCGTTGTGTATTAACGAGTATTTAACTAGCATTGTTCAACTATAGCCGTAACAAGCAACTGAACTTGACTGGAGATGTAGTGAACATTGTTGTAACTTGTGTGAAAATGTAACACGTGGCATTAATATACTTTTATCCGTGACTTGTTCTGTGATCAATTATATTCAGAGATGCTACCATAGTTAGAAATCAATACGCAAGGTATTATTATTCTGTAAGATATTTTAAATCCACAATGCTAGTGATATACCTTGTTAAATTAATTTGAATAAAGCAACGACTATTGCTATTTGAACGTATTTTTTATTAACATATATTTCCTTAACATTAAGGATGGGCCTCATGAATCAAAATCCAATCATTCCAGTAAATAAAATCGATTTTCATGTGTTTGTAGCATCATCTATTATTAACACTAATTGGCGACGACGTGAAGGTTTTGCGACAGACATTTGATACGTATAGTAATTTCCCGAGTTAGTCATGACAGCTTCTGATACAAATAATGGCAACAGTGCGCATTATTGCCAGACTCATTGAGCTCCCAATCACCCTAAACCGTGTGAAATTTATTCAATAAGCTCATAGTTTACTACATTTGTGACGCTTACTTTTTACTTGGAAAAAATAAAGATGGGTTGGAACTATATTATGTTTGTATTTTATCGGAGGTTCATTTCTCGACCGGCGGATGAATTTCTGCCACGTGTCGCAACCGTTGCGTTGTTTGAAAGATTTTAAAGGTTTCGGACGGCAGGGTATTACGTGCGATGAAGACATAAAACTAAGCAAAGCATATCTGCATCAGTATTTTCGGGGGTATATATTTGGTCATGTATAAATATAACAATTAGTAAAAATAGGTATATATACCATTCAAACCTAATATTGCCCTGTCTTTGTGCATCGTAAGTTTAGATATGCGAATTTTTATGGTGTGCGGTATATTAAACTCAAACACATATCCATTATTAAATATAAGAACTTCAAATAATTCAGCACGAGCCGTTGAACGTCAGTAAATAACAGTAAGTAGATTTAATACGTTCCGCGAAGAACAGTGCTGCTCGTGTGAGTTAACAGCTTTGTCTCAAATGGGATGAGGGTTTTTGTTACAGATGCGAGGCGACGTGTGCTCTTAAATTGACCCGGTTACAATAATATGTGAATAAAACAAAAAACTACCGAGCCTCATATGACAACAATACGCAGATAATATTTTTCTTTTGCATTTAATTTAAAGACAAATTTTCAAAAAACGCACACAGCGTAAAGTCAAGATGGTCCATTAGTTGGAATCGACATCCATTTCAACAGATTGTGCCACACTTCAAACCCGAACAAGGCATACTTAATTTTGGCGTGCTACATACTGGTTTTTAATCAATAAATATCTCGCTAAAGAACGAAGCTTTTCTAAGCCTCGTCAATAAACATGTATGACCTTATGAAAATCTGCCTCTGTCTGGTTCTATAAGTGTATAGGACCCAGATACCGTTGAACAAAGCCATACAAACATTACTATTTAGCGTTTTGTTTCAATTTTCCTCATCTAACATTCTGTCGTAAGTGAGGACGTTCGATCGCAATTGTTATTAAATCACAGAGCTATTAATTTAGTACAGACTGTAATCAATCGAATCAAATCCCGCTGCCGTTATTGCTTCACGTGCCACTTCCCCCCACATCCCATTATTTGGTATTTCTATTAGGCGAGCACCTCGTGTCATGCGTTTATTAAACACGGCGATACAAATCAAATTATTCTGAGGACTCTCGTCTCCTATGTTAAATATATCTGTGTAGTAGTCTTGCAGCAAAATGAGGACGTTTATTTATTTATTCATAGTTACCTAAAAACCTGTTTCAGGCGTACATCGTACATCGCCAAATGCAACAGTCAATCTGGCTGGCATATCGTGGTAAAACTTACTGTAATGATTTATGTCAAGCTTGAATTTTTACTCCCCTGAGTAGTTTTTTTTAAGTACAAGATTCAGTTGTTATACAGTTCATTGAGTACTAATAAGAATTAGTATTCGCTATTCATTAGCGACCACTTTAATCGCTCACACATCATCCGAATGAGTCACGATTTACTGTGGTCTCGTCAATTAATTAATCTTTTTTTTTTATTTTATTTCACGTAATGTATTTACAATATATACAGGGTTATTGGTAACTCGACGTATATCTGTTAGGAGGTGACAGGGGTGACTATTTGCAATAATTTTAATCCCCATATGTATGATGCAAAAGTGAACCATTTTTGAGTTATCACGTTTTTTAGTTTTTTTACAAAATTTGTCAAAAACGCAACTTCAAAAATTTATTTAAAAAAAAGTTTCAATTAAAATCTATTTTTTTCTTTTGTTTTATAAAAACGATTAAACACTGATAGACCGGGTTGCCTTTACGTAATTAGACCCCTGAAGAACCGCCATACTGGTACAATTGACCAAATATTTTGTCATTATCATCTCCTGGTCATATTTGTCAATATTTAAACAATAATTATCGGTCCAAATTTAAAAACGCGAGACGGAAAACGAATTTATTTCAATTTTTTTTCCTCAAAAATGCCTTAAGAACTAAAAATATCAGTATGAAACTTGGCCTGAATATTATTTAAAAAACATAACCGTTTTCTTAGCTTTCCAAAAATGTATAAAAAGAAGGAAATTATTTTAAATCATTCGAAATAAAATCACCAGAAAGGACGCTGGTGGACATTCGCATTCGAACATGAACGAATTCGTACTAAAGGTCGCTCTTTAAAATTCTCACAAAATTAACTAAAAATAAAAACCAATAAAAAAATCTTACTTACTTAATAAACTGACATACTTAATACAAATTTAAAATAAAATTTAGAAACAGAAACAATTCAATAGCTAAGTTATAAAAAAGACATTTTGTAATGTAGCCTAAATAAAGTATTAATAAGTGAATCCGAGAAATCGGATATACGTCGAGTTACCAATAACCCTGTATATGTACAATATAATATGATTTCGCTCTGCACATCATCTTCAAACTTAAACTAAGCCGAATCTCATGCTTGTATACGAAAGTGTACAATGATTTATGCTTAACCTCAAATATTTGGCATTTTCCTTTAGGAACCTAAACTTAAATATTTGATTAGATAAGTGTATTGGTTTGAAGTAAGTTTGAGCTCCAAGAATAAGTATAAGAAAAGGGAATTGATCTTTTACGATAAATACATATTTTCTTGTAACAAGCAAAATAAAAATGTACCTAGTGGAGCCAAAAACATTGCTAACGTACTTGCTGTCTCTTTTTGATTTATGACGATCCCGATAAGCGTGACGGTTGTGGGTTGACCTACACCTTTTTACCGAACTATCCGAGATAAAATACGAAACCCAACTTCAACAGCGAAAGTTGTTAGTGTCTTAATAGAAAGTCTATCCCTGACACAGAGCTGGAGAAATAGTCAATATACATATATTTAAGAACGGTGCGTAAGCAGTACTACATTATACATACATAACATAACTATACTATTTATAAAGGTTTGACATTATTCAGAAAAAAAGGTATTTATGTCTAATCAGGGATTCCAGAAGCATAACGGCGGAAACGAGTCGTTTCATGTACTGGATTTCGTTCCCGATATTCCCGGACAGGAAATATAATTCTTACGTTACGGCGAACATGGCATTCCGTAACAGAAATTAATCAAAGCGGAGCGGGCTGAACTATAACGCGAGCCCAAATGAAACGGCGCTTAGAGAAATAGAAAGATTGAGTGAATCCCTAACTTTTATGAGCTTGTTTATATATATTTTTAGTATATACATTCTTATAAAAAAACTACTGAAAATGAAAAGAAATAACTACACAATACACTGAAGTAATACTACACAAAGCCCTCAGAGATATAAATATATTGGATAGTTCCGAAATAACAGAAACTATTTTATTGGTTTTTAGTTTCTGAGTCAAACGGATTGAAGGGCGATATTAATTGCTATTCAACGGGGAAATGCTGCTAGCATTCTTGCCAAAATTTCACGCGGTCAAGATTTATACAGTAACTATTATAAGTATTTAAGCATTTAATGTTGTTAATTCTTATGTTCATATTATTTTGTACTTACTGCTAGTGAGTATTTTGGTAAAATAATTTTGTAATTGATTTTTGTGTTACTCGCCACACAATTACGAGCTTCACAGAGAGCCTCGTAATTAAAGAAAGAGGTAATAAGAAACACCGAACAAATAGCACCAATGCGGGCCGTTGTTTCCACCGGCCGGCATTCAGGTGGAAACGCCCACCTCGAGATCAAATTAGCGCATGTGAAAAAATCCAAGACAAAGTTTAATTTTATTTTATTTAGTAACATTGAAATAGTCGATTGTCTACTAAAGAATATATTATTCGACAACGAAACTTCTAATAACGGTCTGTTAATCAGTATATATAAAGATATGATAGATACGAAACTTAAACTACAAATGAGATCCACTTACTAACTTGCACATTAAACATAGGAATAGTTTTAAAATCGTCTTCATATAATATTATGTAAGTTGTCATAAGTCCCCCTTCCACATATATGGGACACCTGTCATGATAGCACTTCATAAAATGGTCACTGACACAGATACGCCCAATCCTCGTCAGTGTTTAAAGACCAAACGTCATCTTAAACGTCTATTAAAGTTACGAATAGAATCAGTCGTAGTCAAGGTTGCCCGTTGCCGATGTCTTAGAATAAAGGCCGGCTTTCGTTACAATGGCTCCCGAGTCCCGTCCTGTGCGCGTGTGTCACTCACACTCACACTTAGCTATTTTACATCTATGTCAAAACGAACATGGATCTATCCGAAGCTTAATTCAATTCTATTTTTAGATTAGGATATATTTGCTGTAGGTGCAGTCATGGACATGTCTATTTGTTATAGTATGAAAGCAGACAAATAATGCCCACCCGATTATTAGCAAACTGTAAGTAATATAAACAACTAGAAACATCTTATATTCGCCGCCGAGCACGGGGTCTGCCTATCAAGCTTTATTCCTTGTGTGTACTCTCTATCAAATACTCTTCTGACCGAAATATAGTAAAACATAATATAATATGAGAGGCTACGTATACACGTTAATTATTATATTGTTAATGATGTTGCGATGGTACTTGTGATAATAAACTCTCAACGTGATATAGCAACGCGTAATTGATAATTGTGGTTTAGGTTGAATCAGTTTGAATTTGAATAGCATATGTACCTAACATACGCTGTATACGAGTATAGCCACCCATCGCGCAGTACGCCGCCGTGTGGTTGGTTACGCGTCAATCCTCTCGATCCATCACTTCTTGCCGCCGCCTCCGTCGCCTGTCAACGCTCCTCTTTAACTTGTTTCTTTCTAACGTCCCATTAGCGAAAAAACACATCGTAACCGTCTGATACTCAGGAATTATTTTAAACAATTTCAGTCCATATTTGATACGAAAATAGTTGTCGGCTTTAAGATTATCTCCTTCCAAAAATAAAAATCATAATTGATCAGTAACAAACAGTAACAGCCTGTAAATTTCCCACTGCTGCTTTCCCACTGGCGTTCTTTCTCACTAAGGAGAGGGTTTGGAACATATTCCACCACGCTATTCAAATGAAGGTTGGTGGAATACACATGTGGCAGAATTTCGATGAAATTAGACACATGCAGGTTTCCTCACGATGTTTTCCTTCACCGCAAAGCGTGAAATGTATAACAAACACAAATTAAGCACATATATATGTATAATGTATATAGTGATGCTTACCTGGGCTTAAACTCGAATCATCGTTTAAGATGCACGCATTCTAACCATTAGACCATCTCAGCTTAGTTGATCGCGAAACCTGTTTCAATTTACTTTTAGTAAAGTTTGAATGTAATTGAAACGTTTCGAAGTCTTGAAGTAGAAGCCCAAATAAAAATAGGTTCTTGTAAACACGACTAGCTAATAAAGCGTGTTCAAAAGGCGCGTCATATAAATTAAACGATATCAAGAGAATAAGTAAAAAAGCAAAGCACTTGGTAAACGGGAGCTACAGACTGCCCTCGAGGATTTAGAGAATGCTTTTAGCAACATAGCAACACTTACGTTACATTTAATGGGTCACAATGAGCTTACAGATGTACAAAATACACAAAGAACTCGATGATTTCATAAGAATAGTGACAAAACAGGTGGTAGCTTTGTATTGGATTTAATCCGGATTATGTTTCAAAATGCTCATTACAATAGTATAAGTCTATAATTTAAAAATACATTTATGTTTGTAGATGAAAACGAAAGTACGACAACAAAATTAAACAAGCAACTAACCCTCGTATCGCCTCTCCGCACGGTAAACGGTAACAATAAAACCAAAACAAAACCTAACATCAAATAAGTGAACGAGTTTTTTATATTTTATTTGTCGAGAGATCGAACCGGCAAAGTTAATTTCATTACATTATTCTACCAAACCGTTTTTGTTGCTGAAACTATTTGAGTAACTATTCATGTTATCGATAGAGCTACAGTACGACATTGTTTCCGTGTACTCGTACGAGGAACCATTTTCCATTTCCCAGTTCGTGTGAGTATACAGTTGGGCACGTGTTCTCGTGCGTCGTTTAAAGTGTTTCTACTCTAGTTCGGACTTCATGCAACACGGCTTGCGCTCGACGAGAGTCGCTTGAAAACAATGTGCTGCTAAACTTAGATTAAGTGCTACAACTTCTCAGGAGAAACGGCTTTCCGACGAGAATGTATTTTAATATCAAGTCCAATGTTTGTAACGGTGTTTCGTGGCCGGTGGACGCTTTTTAATTGGTGACGTCACAGCTGATACGAGGAACCAAAATGGTAGTGATAATAATTTAAAATGTTAAAGAGAATACATGAAGTGAACAAAACTACGCGGTACGAATTTGAATGGCCAGGAACTGACGGGGTCTTTGGGGTGTTGAATAGACGATCTACAACAATAAGATTTGGTCAAGTCGGATGATTCTTTGACATTGATCTGTCCAATATATCCAAGGTACAATTTTCTAACGACAGTTTACAATACAGATACAAAAATTGAGTTTGACAATTCATATACTCCCATAATTCCAATATGCTGCATTTAATATGTCAGACTCGAAGCGTCCATGAGGCTGTCCTCCTCATCCCCTCCATCTTTCCCCGAAGGAGACAACGTCTGCAAATGAGTCAGTCAGTGGGGAGGCAATTAATCGTCGGCGCCGTTTGCCAATAAATTACTTACTGCAGCTTCAGTATATTTGGCCTTCGACCGACAGAACCAAAGCTAAGAGTATGATAGTGATTTGTGTGACAAGAATATTATAAATTTATCGTACCCACTGACGACAGGTCTAAGCAGAAAGAAGTCGGTACTTCGGTTGATTCTACAGACTGCAAATGACTGTAAATGATGGTGAAGACATTTAAATATTTGGTTATTTGTATTTGTTCATATATTTTTTTTAATTTGTCAATTTAACAATTACGTACCTACTTATTGTTTTTGCATCTCAGCGGATGATTGTTTCAAAACCAGACGGGCACCTCAGAATCTCCTTAATTTGGTTTTATAATTTGTGATCAGTGGTGAAAGAAAACGTTGTGAATATACTTGCATGTATCTAATTACAACAACAACTGAAATAACTCTCACATTTAGTTTATTTCATTGCTATTTTTCCTGATAGTTCAAAATAGATATGACACGACACATTTCTCTCTTTGTGAGTCCGATCGAGAACGAACACAAGTCACGGTGTCGGCACTAAGCGGGGTGTTAAGTGGATGAGGAGAAAACATCCCTTAAACGTTTTCTATGTATAAGGGACGTTTTCTTACCTTTTTATAAATCTTCTTCAAAATGCGAAAACACAACTTGAATGTTTATGGAATACACAGAGATACGCAGCTTTTAGCAATTGTATTCAAAATTAAAATCAAAATAAACTTTATTCAAGTGGGCTTTTACAAGCACTTTTGAATCGTTATTTAACAATTAAGTGAAGCTACTATTAAGCTAAGTTTAAATTTCCTTTTACATTAAGAAACAGCCTTATATGATGTACAAGATTTATAATAATATACCTCTCAGAGATGACATTTAATGTTATTCTTTATTTATATTACCGTACTTTTTTAAAACTTTATTTGTCACGATTGAGATGATTGTTCCGACAATCGTAACGACATTGGCGAAATAATCTGTGCCCTGTCGGCACAACTAAAAGCCATTAAACCAAGAATTGAATTGAATTGAATTGACAACCGTAACGAACTATCTATATGCCGTAGTGATCTTCTCTTCCTAATCACAAGTACAATTGACTTAATTTTTCTAAGATTATTATATAATGACTGAATAGTTATTTAAAAATAGGAAAATTTTATAACATGTCTTAAACGAACATAAAGTTCGCCATCTAGCGTAAGAAATGTTTAAAAAAGTAAACATTAGAAAGAAAAAGTATTTTCTAAATGTATCGCCATTAAATAAGTATCAAAAGTTTTATAGGAAATGAAATTGAATACGAATACGCACATGGATTGCTTCAAAGTTCAGGATTCATATAAGTCGCCCACGAGATCGAGGCAACTTCTTCAACAATTATAATGAAATATTATATGTTGTCACAACAAAAACGAGTCAATTTAACGTTCGTAACTTTTACCGTTATCACAATAGAATACGCGTCCCGAATAATTTGAACATCGGTCCAACGACGCAGAAGTTGATACTGATAAGAGTTTTACAAGCGCTGGAACAAACGATAACAATGAACATTAGCGATCATATAATATACCGTAAGAATCGTCATCGTCGACAACTCTGAAGTCTGCAATATCTATTATCTACTAATTGTTGCTGAAAATCTTTCGTTCGGCCACAACAGACTGTGACACCTTTGCACTCTCCATTTCTATGTTCTATGTTCCAACTTATTTACTTTACATCAAAATTTATTATAATACCCAGTAATATTCAATAATTTTAAAATTAAATTTATACATATATGTATGTATCTCTCCACGAATAATTATTATAAGGCGCTACAGCTTAGCAAATCACGTTATTAATCACACAAAGTTGACGACTTCATATTTTATGTTTTGACTACTGATACTAACTAATATATTATTTATTACTTATTTATAAGGACAACTTACAAAACTTACACCATTTATAGGTTTTAAAATAAAGGTAATTTAATTTTTGGCTAAGTGTTGTTTCAATTAAAAGTTATCACGGCATAGAAAAGGATATTTTTATCTATTAATCTAACACAACTTTTTTTTCTACTTACAAAAAATACTACCAATATTAATACACTAAAAATGCAAATTACAAAAGACAATTACAAATTACCAACTTATTACTAAGCAATTAAAAATAAATAAAATGAAACTTTTTTTTTTGTATATAGGCATCAAAAATCTGATTTGATTATGACGTTAAGTTAAATCTCTAAAGTTTTTGATGATTGATTGATGAAGATTTCAATGAGTCAGTGACGAAATCACTGTTTTGTAGATGTCAATAAGTTCACTATTCACATACCTTCAGAATTTTGTGTATCTGGTATAGTCAAAATCCAAGTTTCAAATAAGGGTTCAAATAAAGACGAAGCCCTTCGAAGAATTGTTGGTGTTCCCTTGCGCTTCGCTTGGACTGTCTCGGCGGCGCGGCGTAACCACCGTGTGTCCGTCGCTCAGATAACTTACCGATCACGCTCATACTATTTGTTATAAAATATAAAATCATTTACATTTCGCATTCCATATTACTAGTGCTTCTCTGTAACAACTCGCGTCTCGCTAAAACGCTGTTTGAATGCGAGCGTGTTATAAATGCTAAACTCACTGTAATCGAAGTCGCATTCCTGTCTCTTGAGCTCTGCAGTGAGATTCGAGTTTGTTTCTGCAAGGTATGCAGCAAGAGTCTGAACAGAGTAATTTATTCAACGAGCTCAAAGTTGTACAGCTAATAATTAAAATGGATTCCAAAGTGGTGTGAGATTGAAACGCATTGTGCGAGGAACCTCATCCATTTATATTAGTCTCTTCAAATTTGTTTTCGAGAAGCCAATGAAAGTTTAACGTTAATTAGACGAGGAGGCGGTGAGTTCCCGCGAACAAACTCCGTGATGAGAAGTAATAATACTGGGTAATAAATGATGTCGAACTTTTGACGAAATCTTTATTAATGTTATTATCATAATATCATCTAACATATTTTAACAAGTACAAACAATAACTACCATATATTGACTTATTATTTTGAATTGTACACTTAAGTAAAGTTAAAGTAAAAACAAGTAATTATTCTACTGGTGGGAAAAAGATCTTTCAGTGTTGGGGTACGCATGTGGCACAGTTCCATTGAACACATCCGGGCCACTCCTGACCCATGTCCAGCATCAGCTACGAGCATGAATAACTATGAATAAGGTAAAGCCATCAACGTACGAGTACGTCGCAGCCTTAATCGAATACCAATATTTTCAGTATATATGTAAAATAGATTCGTATTCGTGAAATTATTCACAAGCGGGGAAGCTCTCCACAAGTATGCATTAGTCCGGGTCGTCGCCGGAATACATTATATACAGCTTTCAGTTCGATGCTCGACGTGCGGATATTATAATCTGTACTCATATTATAAATCTGAATCATTGGTTTGCTTGTTCGACATGCTAAGTATTTGACAGATTTATAAAAAACATTTATTTCGAAGGGTGCTGATCACGTCTAACGTATGTCAGTAAGTTTATACTGACATTATAAATGTAGTACGAAAGTAACTTTGTCCGTCTGCTTCTCTCTCACCGAACTGAAATTCATATCTGAAGAATAACAACTAAAGTGCGACAGCTAGCATTAAATATTTCATATTAGATTTTAGATCACATATACATATATGTATAAGGCTTAATGCAGGCCGCTCTGGGCAGGTAGCACCGACTCATTAGAAAATATCCTACCACCAAACAGCAATAGTTACTTTATGATAATACAGTAAATTTAAACAGTGAGTAGACCAGTGTAGCTACAGGGACATAACATCTAATTTCTCATTGCCATTGAAAATGATGATTAATATTTCTTTTAGTGCCAATGACAAATATACTTTCCTGTCTCCTACCAATTTTAAATAAATGTATAAATATTTGCAACATGATATAGAATTATGGAGGACAAAATCCCACCGAAATGAGAGTCTGTCTCGATGTCGGGAAAGGATTCAGCAAGAGTTTCTAAGCTTTCATATCACGCGCTCTACTACACAGACAAAACGATTCTGTAACTAAGCCTAGCATTATATATATGTTCTATAAGAAATATATTTATGTCCCCAGCAATATGGATAGTATTGATAGAATACGGAGACAAACATCGTATAAACACGAGAAAGTGAAAACTAACTTATACCAACAAGTTTCCAACTCCGCAGAGAAAATAACATTGTTCGTGGACAAGGCCGTTCCTACAATAAAACTCTCTGACTCGTTTACACTAATACATTTGTAACTATTATTGTCAAAATCTAATAATAATTTATTACAAATTACACCTTGGAATGGTAGTATGGAGTTATTCATTATAATAACACCTTGCCTTACTGCCTACACTGGTTTAATGTGTATATGTGTGCACATTAAACCATAACGTTACTAAGTCTTATGTAATACAACTGGTCCTTAAAAAAGATATCAGATATCAAAATACAGAAAGCATATTTAATCGGTATAAATAATAGATAAAAAGCTTTCTAAATTTTAGGGTATATAATCAACAAAGTTTTGTTATTGTTAGAAAAGTAACTACTGGTTGGTTTCTCTCGGGAAAATGTAAAGTCGAAACCGATGTTAATATTGTGAAATGGTATTCAATGCTTGTGTACTATATTTTCAAAGTTACGTTCAAACAAAACTTACCCATTTTGATTTCTGACTAGTCGGTATGATGACATATTCGACGTTCTATATTGTCGTCCGCGGCTTATGTCCTTCCTTCTAGTTTAAGATTTTTACAAATAAATTTCAAACTCGTTTCAGTGGTTGAAAGAGTAACTGATAGAAGGATACACTAACAGAGTTCATTTCGAATTTGTTCCTCCCGCCGTTATATTACGTTTTCAGACCAACGAACTCACACTCGCTCGAATGACACGATACAAGTAATATTTCCCCATTTCATGGTGTACAGAGTCGAGCCTGAGGTCGTAGCCACTCGCGGCCCGCGCTGCCACATCACGACTTCACGAGTATAAATTTCTGTTAGTGAAGAAGTCAGTATCGGTCGTTAATCTCTCGTTTGCTTAACTTTGATTGTTTTACGTTAAACAACTCTTTCATTCTCCGAATTCATTCGCCATAGCATTAAATATTCCTGGCGCTTATAATTTGCTAAACGTCTACGTTTTTCAATTCTATCGTATTCGCGAACGTACAGTATACGAACATAAATTACTTGGAGTGTGTTGATGAGTTGAACGGAGAACTAGAAAAATATAATTACAGAGAACCAATAAATGAACTTTCTTGTCTGGTAAATACACGCCGCTTTGTATCCGTGATTAATTCAAAGTATCGATACGAAATTTATCTCGTCTGTTTTTTAGAAAACATAAGCATTTTGGTTACCGTGACAACGCGAACTACAGTCGTAAAACCAATATATGTCTCGGTATATCAAATATGCTATTCCGTTGGGTCAGAATACAAGCGACACAATCAGTGTTTCATTAAAATCCGTCGAGTTGCTAACGCGTAGCAAGTAACGGGGCTGACGCGGCATTCAAAGCCGACTAATCTTTTCAAAAAATATGACTGCGTTTTAATAAGGTTGCCGGTGATTTGTGTTCTGACGTCTAGGAGCGGCTTTGTTTAGGATTAAATTAATTACGATTATTTCAAAGAAAATTACATAGTACGTTCATGATTTTACGAAATGAGTTTTGCATATTTTTATTCAAATAATAAATTATTTCTGTCGATTAACAGCAGCGCGCTCGTGTTCGAGTGTGCGTGTGCAATATTTCATCCGAGTGAGCCTCAAATATAACGCGAATACATGAATAATGTATTTCCTCTGATTCAACTTGCTTTATCGAAATAGCAAATATATTTTTTAAATGATCATTAAATTCTCTTCAACTAATACGATGTTGTTTTTAAACATGAAATTATTCTTAAACGTGATCAATTATAAATAGCAGTATAATAGTTTTATAAACAATTGATATAGACGGGCCGCAATAATGGTGGCTAGTGGCTAATGTTATATACAACTTCATGTGAAAAACATCGTAGAACAGAGTAGAAGCTGTTTATTACAGCTTAAGTGTGTGGCCATCGTGTAATCTATACATATAATAAAATTTAAGTGTCTGTTTGTAATATTAAAATAGCGCTTTTTACTCAATGCATACATATGTATGTATACACGGTACATATACCAAAATAACATTTTTTACAATTTTTGTCCGTCTGTCTGTCTGTAACGGCTGGACTGATTTTGACGGGATATTCACTGGCAGATAACTGATATAATAAGGTATATCTTAGGCTACAGCAATTTTCTTTTTTTTTGTTAAATTCAATCGCGTACAAGGGGCACATCTAGTGTGATTATAAATGTTTACGTCTTTTCTATCTTTATATTATTTTTATATATTTAAGAACTCGAGCGGTGGTGGTGGCATATTGGTTTTACCGTACTGCTTCGTAAATAGCGAGTGAGCCAGTGTAATTACTTTATTTTATAATATGGTGTTTACTCCTTGAAGACCTTTTAAATATATAAATTCAACGTGTGTTTAGCTAAGTAATACCTCAACACGTTCTCTCAACAATGCTGTCCAAACTCCGCACCGACCTGAGTGCTGTTCATATTTAATTTCTCAAGGGACAGGAATACGCTGTATGCTCATTACATAAATTTATTTACTAATTAATATTGCAGACGTCTTACTTCTAGACTCACTTTAACAAAGATACCGGGATGAAAGCCTTATATGGATATAAAATCTAATATATCATTACATAGTATAAAGTCACTTGCCGCTGTCTGATGTGTATGCTTAGATCTTTAAAATTACACAATGGGTTTGGATAAGGTAGATAAAGTGATTCAATAGGAAGGTTTATAAACGTATATTGTATAGTACATGCACAATATAGTAAAGATAATAATTGTAGAGGTTTCGAAAAATTTCATTGCAAACGCACTACAAGATGGATCAAAATAATGTACTACAGTATTGTACACATAACACATCATATAAAAGGTTATCAGTCCAAAGTTAAAAGTCCGCAATGGTGTACCTTTATCTATTTATTTATTTATTGTGTATAATGACATACAGTACATATTTAGTACCAGTAATGCCCCCGTATGCGGCCGGGTGGGTCTTTAATTCTATATTTATTATAATCACGCTTTTAAAATAACACTATACTTGTTTAAATATTATCGTTAAAACCTACTGAAGGCAGAACCACGCCTTGCTTTCCTTATTATCAATGGGCGTCGGGCGATCTCTAACTTTCAGTTGGTTTATTTATTGCTATTAGAATAAAAAGGTCACACCAAAAGCATTTGGGTGACAATTCAGTGCTTAACTGTATTATGTATCTCACAGAAGGTAAAAGTCACTGCCTCCTACGTCACCACCGACTGAACTACATAGTTGAATAGTCGGCCATTATCATAACAATTGCGAGGTTATTCTTAACTATGGAAGAATACATTCGCTTGTAAATCTGAAGCAATGCGTCAGCCTCGCATTATTACAATTCCGTCACGGGTATTGAAGTGGAACGCGTGACACTTTAAATAATACTTTATAAATGTTTTTGTTTTAGGTGTGTGCTTTGTTTCATGTCAATCAGGTAATTTGTAACAGCTAAGCAAAGGGCCACCTGTTGAAAAAGTAAAAATGATCTCTGCTTTGGTGATATCCTTCAGTACTCTGAAAGCCCTACCACTTTAAAAAAAAACACAATATTATTAAGTCACACTAAATAAAATAAATTCATATATGATGAGATGAGCTAATTAAAATAATTAATTTAATTTTTATCAATACCATTTAATATGGAATCAGGAAAATAAATCATAATACTGAAAAAAAGCAGCTGTTTTTAATCGCAGCGAAGAGCATCTATCCACGATCGCTGTTAATGAGTTTGTTATGCGACCTCGACGTCTCATAACCTATTTCTTATGAGTTTCGTTTATTTTCATGTTTACATCAGGATTTGATTTGACTGCGAGCTCACATCACAATTAATTATTCCTATGTATGTATGCTGTTTTATTATTTATTTTAACGCTCACTGACATTCAGAAAAACATACAAACCGGATGCAAACATTTTGATCGATTTCGGAATCTACAAATATCGGGTCACCGATAGAAGGTACCAGAATCCAATCAGAAACGATGACATACCGCCCGACATATTTCGGTAGTGTAGATACATTCCTCGGCGCCAATTTCTGTAGGACTAACTATGTCAAAGGAAGGTTCGATATCAGCCTCCTAGTATAAAAGGACCTTTAGTTTATAATCCACATTGTTTCGTGTTCGTTCTTTCTGTACATAATGTATCTAAAAATGAAATAACCTCAACACTTAATAAGACAAGACCTACAAAGAGCATCAACTATGTAAGCTAAACAAAGACGGTAACATCTAGGAGTAAACATTTTAATGATACATTAAAATTGTAGACGATGAATAATATTAAGCGCGATGTGGCTCTCAGTGAAACGAGACGAGTGTAAATATTTCAACAGTTTCTTTCTACTTTGTGTATCTCGCTACACTCCTCACATGTCATTGTTTCTAATTCGTGCGTAAAGTGCACCGATCACTTCGCCATGTCACTCGAAGTGGAGAACCATTGTGAAAGTAAAATTAGTAATTGCTAAAAGCGCCACAACCTCGTGGTGAACAAGAGATGCGCTTCATCATCACGTTTGGTTTCACCGTTACTCATCATTCGCTTGCTTATTTTTTATTTTATTTGACGATGTGGCAAACTAAAAATAATCGGACCTAGTTTTGCAAGGAAATGTTTTTGCTGGAGGGCTGATATATCGCCAGCAAACAGGCGGTTGAGGCTCTTGTTAATGGATGCAATATAACGGGCTGAGATGAATTCTATTCTATTCTACTCGGGTCACGATTCTTTATTTCCTCTCATATCTGTAAATATTTCAGCTTACTCCCCGTTAACTCAAGTAGATAATAGACGTCAACTTTGTCAGTATTAAATTACTTAATTGAAATGAAAAGCAATATCTATTAACCAATAAATTGAACGAGGTATTGAATGGTGCGGATGTAATAATTAAAAATGTTGAAGGTAATAGTTAAATTAAAAAAAAAAACAAATAAAAGCCAACCCTGATGGATTATAAAACATGACATCTGGGGGGGGGGGGTGTGAAAGAGGTGGATGTAATTGAACAGATGACGAATAATAGAGTAGAATAGAAGGAAAATATATGCTGTATCCCGTATAGACTGGGACAAGGGCAGCGAAAATAAGTAGATGACTTTAGCTGGTATTTGGCCCAATGATTTCGGACTAAAACCGGAGCCGGTGTCAGCCACATGCACACGCTTCAACAATCAAAAGAAAGAAGCGATACGAGCCTCTTGATTGACCCAGTATAATATCGTATAAAAGGTAATTTGTAAGAAACATTTCTTAAAGTATTCTCGTATTGTTTTTTGATAGGTATAGTATAGGGTTGGCTGACACCGACTCCAAATATAGCAATAATTATAACTACATTATATAATCGTAAATCGACTTTTAAGTAGTCTAATATTTTTCATTTCATTTTACCTAGGAGGACTCTCAAAAATATGTTAAATATGCAATTATTTTTATTACTTTTTAGTGCATTTTAATTTGTTTTAAAATACTGTTTTGTTTGAAGTCGGTTTTTCTTTTTGTTAAAATTGTATTTATTTTTTGATTTTAAGTGAAGCTGATGTAGACTAACATTTTTTTCTTAATATGGATAGATTAAGCGTGCCGTTTATATGAATCAGAAACTACTTCAGGGACAATTTCAAAAGAAACTTTCGAATAAAGCAAAAATAGACTTTCGAAAATGCGGCTTTAATACGTCATGCGGCATAAAATACAAGGTACCTCGAATGAGCTGTAATCGACCTCAGTAAAAAAACTTTGCAAAAGAGCTATTCGTATGCTATGTCGTACATCATATAACATCACATCATATACACAAAATTTGATTAAAGACAGAAAGAAATTCTGCCCCAAATCGCACCCTAACTCTTAGCCGTTTAGGAGTTCCGTTAATACATAGTATAAAACAAAGTCGCTTTGTCTGTCCCTATATCTTTAAAACTACGCAACGGATTTTGATGCGTTTTTTTTAATAGATAGTGTAATTCAAGGGGAAGGTTTGTGTATATAATAAATGAACAATATAGTAAAGAAACACTGACAATTTTAGAAGTTTGCAATGTGATGTCGTAAATAAACAAATTCTTTAGTATATTTAGTATCAGTATTGCACCCGTGAGAAGTTGGGGCGGGTCGCTAGTTGATTACAATATTCGATTATGTCAATTACATGAACATAACCACGTTCCGGAAGGTGATTCAAATATCCAAGTAACCCATAAATAAAAGATTCGACCGAGTATTGCTAACGTGCTCCTCAGAATTGTTAGGTTCCCTCCCGTTCCCTTAATTTGTCATGGATGCTGTGCTCAGAACCTTACCAAACTTTCACCAAACTACCCTTAAAGTATATACTTTATAATAAAAAAAGAATCATCAAAATTGGTTAACGTAATTTTGAGTTATTCACCTATTTGTCGCGCATATACAGAATGCAAATTTAAGACTTATGTCGTTTTCATACGGATACCATCAACGGAAAAAAAATTAAAAAAAATGGGACCCCACGGGAAGCACTACCTTTCAAACAAAAAAAAATTATCAAAATCGGTCCACCCAGTGAAAAGTTATGAGGTAACAAACATAAAAAAAAAAAAAAAAAAAAAATACAGACGAATTGATAACCTCCTCCTTTTGGAAGTCGGTTGAAAATTAATGACAATTATGACTGGATTGCCGCTCATGTGCGTGAAAAAACGCAAATGCATTCTCTTCATAATAGATCAGCGATGCCTGGGCACAGGAATGTAAATACTCTCAATTCCCAAATACCAAAACTCTGTTATTTCTTTATGAAAACCCAAGAACACTGAAGCAGCCAATATTCTAAACGATACTTGAAAATGTTTTCAATAACGAGCTAACACAGACCGCACCATCTTGAAATGCTGTGGAGCTTTTGTTGTAAATGCTAAAGTACGATTCTAATAATACTCTGTTTTGTCTCTTAATAAGCTTGTTCTACGAATTTTAAAAGTACGGTAACTACTGTACTTTTAGAAGAAGTGAAATATTCTCCTGTAACCATGCGAGCTTTTCCTGGGGCAAATAGATTACGTTTAAGTGTGTCTATAGGCACAGTTTTAGTTAAACAATATTACCCCAGGTTATATGGTATACCTACCTTTTTATACATACCTTTTGGTAACAGAAAAAAAAAAACAAGTTCTTACAAAATGCAATCAATATTTATCGAGTAGGCACAGAAAACTGGCGATTAAAAAATTATTGTAGGAGGCCACTTGAATAAAGTATCGGATGTGAATACAGTATTAGCAGAAAATATTGAATCACATATTATGCTTAGGTATAAGATAGGTTTTATTTATATCAGACATAAAATTATCGACAACCCTTCAACCGCAGCGTGTCCGATTAATAGACACCAAAATATCACGTGTATGCTCATTGCTATGCGTGATTTCCCTCACAGGACTTCAATTTTAACCGTGTTCCATTTTTTATTTACAAACCGTAAATATAACTGATTCGTTCATTTTAAATAGCACTAAATTTTACTTGAAGAAATTAAAATCCGACACCCAAAAGAACCAGAAAATAGTTTCCTTACCAAGTTTGAGCCGGTGGCCTCAGGATCGGCCCAATAAGATTGCTACTAGACCAATGAGGCAATAAGATTGGCTTTACAAGTGAGCTTATAAGCTATATACTTGTTTCGCTAGTGAAGGGATTATCGGTTGTTTACAGTTCTAAACGGAAGTGGAAGCTTAGCTTGTTCCGGAGCTCAGTACATCGCCGGTACGGGCTTAGCTCACTCCTAGGTATTTACTGAGCGATACATAATGTAACGTGATGCCCTCAAAGCTTTGTGCTCATTTTCGGAATTGTAATATATAAATATTTTATTGCCACGTTCTAACCTTATCTTTTATTTATTTTTATATCATTGCGATGTAATACTTTTGAAAAATATCATTTCGTATTAGACTTTCTGCAAGCCGTCACGGTGGACACCGCCCACTCATTACATATTCTACACTCAAACATCAATCCTTGTTGATTTCCTGTTTAAAGGGCGAGTGACCTAGTGTAACTAGACACTCTCTCAGCATCTTAGATCCCAAAGTATGCGGCGGCTGGTGCATTTTAGTTTAATATTTGCTCACTGTCAGTTGGCCTTGATTGTAAAATTTAGTTTCCAGAACTCACAGAGTAATTCAATAAAAATAATTCGTCTACATGTTTTACACAAATACTTATTCCCCGATAAACGAGTTCCGCACCTGTTCCAGCTCTCGAAATGTCCCGAGCGAACCGAGTGACATTCACATTTTCGATTGGAAATGGATTTTAGTTTTCAAGCAGTACCGGAAAATTCATTTCCACTTATTATAACGTCGATCAGTCGGCGCCGACGAATTCAACTCTCGTGATTGCGATCACTTCATAACGACTCGCAATCGCAGACACATCGCTACTGCTATTTATTTACATTTCATACAATATACTCTTTGTTACTTCGTTATTCTATATGTCACTATAGAAGCGAAATACCACAGATCCAAAACGAGATCTCCGAAGCTATATAGGTGTAAGTAACTTTAAATCTAGCATACTAACTCCTTTCGCAACGTAAACGCTTACAAGTTTTTTGGATTTAAACCTCATTGGTCTATTGACTTGTATAAGACGCGGTTGAATGTTCTGAGTCAGGCCGTCTTACACTCCTGCGTTTCGAGTCAGTGAGCCCTTTTGTTTGCGCCTGATTTTCCTCCTTCTGTGATCTGTGGGGTCCAATGATAGTTTAATAATATCAGTTAAAGCACGTTAGGTAATAAAAGAACCTGCCCATGCCCTGCCCTTATATGAGCAGTGTACAGAAATAATTTTACCGAGGCGCATGGTCACGATGTCGCGACCGCCGAGATAAGAAGTTACGAGATATCTCAAACCTTATCCAGGGGTTGATTCGCATTTAAAAGTCATGAAAGCGATAGCATTGTGCTCCACTAGAAGAAAAAGTATGGTACTTAATACTACAATCATTTATTTAAATTAATACGGGCTTCAAAGATATATCTGCATCCAATGCTTATCAGCTATATATATCTAATGCGCTCATTTCTTACAAGCTGTTTTAGCGATGCGATCTGAATTATAGATAAACAACCTTTGTTCATCAAACAAATGACTCTATTTCGTGATAGTATTTCTCCTTTCCGAAAATGAATATTCTCAAAAATAAAGTCTTTGTCTTTATTTCAATCACTTAAAAACCGCGACACCGCTCTGAAGATAACGTCACGAGCAGCTGTGAGTCAGGTCATGTTCGTAGTAAATTAATTATGAAGGAAATGTTATGTAAAAAGGTCATATTCGAAATAAATTATAAACTTGAGAGAGAAACTGCAAATATTTTTAATAAACTTTGAAATCAGAGGACTACATTACAGCTGGTTTGTATGACGCGACTTTAGTTGATGTACGACGGGTTTATTTTCGGGTTTTTAATGTCTAAGCATCCAATCAAAAGAAATAAATAGAAAGCGATTTAATTAAGATTTGACACAATGTCCCTTTTGTTTATAAGAGTACAATTGAGTTATTTGTTAAAGTCTTCATACAAGCGCTATCGCGCGTTTGATTGATGTAGTATTGTTTTGGACTCCTATAAAATATAGGTAAGCGACTGTGACAGATATTCGTATATCAAATCATCAAAAATTCACTTAGGTACTTACATAATTTTTAAAACCGATCCAATATTTTTATTAAACTGTTAACACATGTCTGCATATACTCGTCCTCGTACCAGTTCAGCGCTATAGAAGATGATGAGCTGCATTCTGGATAGCAGCGAGCTGCAACCATGGATAATATAAAATCCACCGCGAAAATGAGCTGAGTTGAGGTCTGTTAGTGAAACAGATATACTACCATCATGTAATGGTTAACATAGATTAAGAAAGTCACTTCTTCATAAATTTAATAACCTACGTATTATTGTATTTTTTCGGAAATGTTGAAATGAAAAATACGGAAATGAAATAAAAAGTGCTGATGCCTTGATAGGTTGCCTTACCCAGCATTGACCGGTTGTTTGTATGTCCAATTGTGCAAGTGATAAAGGAAATTAAAAATAAGACACCACTGTGACGATTCGCCATCCAAATGTGCAATGTGTAAAACTCAACGGGCGCCCTTATCATATCAGGCTCACCAGCTATTTCTTCCAGAATTTCTAGGGACATTTCAAAAATTGGTGGTGGCAATTTATTTATACCTACACGCATATGTATGTTGTGACACAACAGGCATGCTACCTACATAGACAGTACGGTTTCAATTATGTCCAAATGTAATGTTCCGCCTCCTGCGAGCTGTCAGTGCCAGCGCTGGCACGCGGCCAGCCCCTCTCCGTCCTCGCCGATTGTTGGATCAACAACGCTAAACATCATCCGGTGATGAATTCAAATGCTACAGATAAACGCGCGTATTGTATTTCATCGCCGCTACATCTGGATACAAAGTTCATATAAATTACAAACATAACAGCTTGAGATGTCTTGTTTTATTTGCGATTTTATAGGTTTCTTAATTCGTATCCGTAGGTGGGCCGCGTCACGGTCTGTTCATTCTGTTTTCAAATGAACAGGCCTTAGTACCATTATAGATGAGTACAGTTCAATCTTCGCAGCTTGCAGACGAGCTACAATCGAAACGGAATTATTATTTTCTTACCTCTCCGTCAGGTACTCAGAATTTCAATGTCTATAGCGAAAGGTCATTGGCATAGGTTAGTACCGACTGTTATCCTGCGCGTTACAAATATGACGTGAGGATGCGATGGTTGCGTCGTCGGTTATCACAAGCGTCACACAACGTATTCTAACATTTTGGCTCAGGAGCCAAAATGTTAGAATACGTGTTATAACACGGCAAAGCTACTTCATTTTATTCTCAATACAATTTGTTCTCTCGAGCCCTCACAGTTGGGCTTAGGCTTAATTTCCGTGTAGCTGTTTCCGTATGCATCATGCAACATGCTGCTTAAGAATTTATTCAATGAACTGATTATTTTATTAACTTTCTATGCAATTTAATGTTATACATTGTGTTAGTAATGTTGGTTTTCTTGGATTTATCGACATCGTATTTTATTCTTATTTAACTAAAATGACCTCGCATTGCGAGACGAAAACAAACTGTTTTTAGTAAATGTGGATGAATATTAGTAATGTGCAAATATTATGATTTAATTAAGGGTCGGTGGCTACGAGATGATTCCTTCGACAGCGACCCGCTTAGTCGAGTCTCGGTGACGAGTAGACAAGCGAGTAGCGAGTAGCGAGTAGCGAGGAGCGAGTAGCGACAGTTAACGCGTCGTCGGCGAGAGCACCGCGCGTCTCGTGCTCGGCGCTTCGGCGGGACGGGAGTTTAGCGTTGCTATCTTAAAGTTTTGTTATTGTATTGCAAATACTGGCATTTGGGATAAGATAACGCTGGTAATGACTATTTTATACAAACCGTTACCGTACTTTGTTCAAAAATAATAGTTTCATTTCTGTGGTGAGTATAATAATAAGTTTAAAATTAATTAACTACACTTAAACTTAAAATCGCATGGGCTATTTTACATTCTACTGAGTGTAACAATTTTACAATAACGACAGCTTATTGAGACGAACTAACAATAATAGAAGAAGTTCTATTCTTCTTCTATACCTACTAGCAGCAGATGTGGAGGCTGCGCTCGCCAAGAAACACTTATTGTTGTTTCTGTATGAATACAGTAACTATTTTTAATTGATACTTGTATATATTTAAGGCCTTAATCATACTAATATATGTTTTAAATTGAATAATCTCATGTAAAACAAGATAAAAAATATTTCTATGCTTGATATAAATCAACAATGAAAATATTGAATTTATAAAAAAAATTGTGTAAATAAATTACGGATTTTTTATACAATGTGTAACGGAAAAATAATGGTCAAAATAAAAAAAAAAATATGGTACTAAAAAGTGGTCAGATCCATCGAATGTAAAGTGGTCAACACCAATAGGCAATGGTGCTGTAAGAAATATTAACCATTCAATTACATCGCCAATGCGCCACTAATTTTGGAAACTATAATACTACGTCCCGTGTGCCTGTAGTTACACTGGCTCAACCCTTTAAACCGTAACACAACAATACTGAGTACTTGCTGCAGATTGGCCACAAAATATTTGAGAAGTCATAACATGGATTTTATTTATTTAGAAGTTTACCCGAGCGAATCAGAGGCGGCTCGCTTCTTATTAATTTTTTTTTTATTGAATTGAACTATATTAAAGTTAGACTAACAACTAAACATACATACTTATACACCTTGTTTTGTGCAAGACTCGTGCTCGTCGTGTTGATCAGCACGCGGTAACACAGGAGTATTGAAAATTGCAGCTAGAATAAAAGTAGTTCAATAATTTTTAGATTATATATTATTATGATTGTGCAAATAGTACGTCGGTACGTTTTTCTTCTATCGATCACTTCAAGAAAATCCTGCGCCATATTCTTAATAAGAAAGTTTATTTGTTTGTACAAAATGAATTAATCTCAATGAATACAAATTGAAAATCCAAAATAATGATTACCTGCGACGGTCCGCTCTGTGCGGTTGCGAGCTGTTTTTTTGCAATTACAATTCTGAAACGAAAAATAAGCTAGTTCTTTGAACATCAGCGCTGACACAATCCGTCATGTGGAAATTACAAAGTGGATTTTAATGAATCTCGGAACGCAGACAGCCTTCGAACTAATCACAACCTCACGAAACAAATAAAAGAGATATTTCAGCAGAAGTAACCTGCGACCAGATAGACTTCGGTTTGTACAGACCGCAGGGGTTTGACGGTCACTAAAATGAATAAATGGATGGCAAGCGTGATATTGGCGGAGCCGGCGAGCAATATGATAGTGTTGTATGCTAATCAGTCACTCAGACGTGATGCGGCGACGGCTGGCGCTCGGCGCAAATCGTCTGCAGCCGTTCAGTATTCATGCAAACTTTAAATTGAAAACTTTAACGAGGGACGATTATTTTAGAATTTATTTTTTACACTTTTAATATCCTAAAATGTACTTAAGTTACATTCGGTGCTAAAATTTTAAAATAAAGGTGAACGTTTGAGTTTGATTTCGAAAATCTCTATAAATCTCTCTAAAAATTTCTACAGAAAAGCTACAGACAATATTATATAATATATGTACAAGGCGGTTCGCAGTTCTCATCACACTGTTGGTAGAGTACACTGCCGAGCATGACTTACAAAAAAAAAAGTATTTTCTGTAAATTTCCTATTGCTGGACTCAAGGCATTCTCTTGCAAATTCTTTGCCTTAATTATACAATATATGAAACACAAATTCACTACATGAATATACAGCGACGCTTACCCGGAAATAAACCCGTAATCTTCAGTTAAGGCAGTCAAACCTTATCTACTGCGCAACCTCGGTGCTTGAGCAAACAAGTAAATTATTTAACCTTTTTTATTAATTTGCTTTTATTTAATTAAATGTACAGTAGCTCGACGCGGGCTGAAGTATCGTTATGTTGCCATCAGCGTTGCAGAGCTCGCCGAGATCGCTGAAACCGAGAGCTCTCTAATTAAACTGATTTCACTTTTAAATGTAAATAACACAAGATTAATACGAGCATTCACTTAAAACATCCAAACATACAAAATCCATTTATAATTTGAGAGCAAAAACTCGCGTTGAACGTACGCAAGTGGTTTATAGCGAAAATGAGGTCGTGTTGCAGAAATAATAAGACTGAGAAATAATTATATTAATTCTGAGCTTCAGCGGGTAATTATTATGATTATGAGTACATTACAAACAAAATGTGTACCGAGCGCGAATGGTGTCCATTTTAAATACGACCTCTGCCCTTATCATTTTAAACTACTGCTGTATCAGCAAAATATATGGCAGCGTTACTGTTAGAGGTTTGAGAAAACATTTGTTTCATTTTGTTTTGGAAGCAAACACCAATAAGCTGCTTGAGCGAGGATATCTTGGCCTCTCTGCGCCAGTACTTTTTGTTAGTTTATTTTTTCTGACCGTTTGTACAAAGAGTGCTAGTGCCTTTGTAAAAATGGTCAGTAAAGATAAATCTGGTAAGAATAGCTTCTTACCAGAAAAATCAACATTAATGCTAATATATAATGTATATGTATCTATATTGTTGTGAACGTACTTTGATGCTAGAACGACAAGGTTCGTAACGCGGGGGAAGTAGGGATGACGATACGTTGATATAAAGTAGATTTTGTTGGTTGATCTTTACTTAAATAAACTGCCCGATGGTGAGACATTGACATCATCAAATCCCAGACTTTAACAAAAACTAACATCGCAAAAATTTTACTTACGAGTGTTTTGTTTCAGTCGTCTTTTCAGTTTGGGAAGTCGAAGACATTTCCTCGTTTATTAATGTAAGTGATATGAGACTATGAAGCACTTCTGAATATTCGCTTTATACTTGAAGTCTATTTTATTAAAATTAATGTAATGTCATTTATAGTGAGTGACAGCTGCTGGGCAGAGGGCAGAATCAGTCACACGCAGGTTTTCTCGCGATCTTTTTCTTCACGGCCGATCACGAGATAAATGATGAACACAAATTAATTCGGTTTTAGTTTCATTCACTATTTTTGTAATAATTTGCAGCACATTATTTCTGTACGCGGACGAATTGTTTCTGTCACCCGACTAGTTCGTCTGTCGCTATAATCGTAGTGATCTATCATTCAACAATTTTATATGACCCGCAGCGGCTAGCGATAGGTTTTACGGACACGTTTGTTGAAAACATGAAATTAAATTTTGTACAAAATATTAAAACGTCGAGCTTTATGCATAATTGAATATTGTGTTTTTTTAAAACGTTTATTTTACGGGCGATAAACTTTTTTAAATATATAATCTCCTTTTATACATCATCGTAGAATATTTAAAATCCACATTCTCATGAGTACGTGAAATGTTTTTGTAAACGATTTAATTTTGTACATATGTATTTGTATTTTATAACTAGCTTAATTATTTTTCCGAGCTATATTTAAGTTTATAAAATATAAGTGTTCGTATAGCTACAGTCAAGCAAAAATATAGTAAAGTTTTGTAAGCTTTATGTAAAATAAATATTAAAGTTCATTTTATGTCTGAGATTACATTTTGTATTATAGATTATGTTTCGTATAATTAAACAGTAACATCGAAGTTTTCCCGTCTAATAGATGTATAACTCGTCTCTCTAAACTCTGGCTCCAGAGTAAATAGCTCTTAAAGTTATTTATTCTCGTTAAAATTAATAACATTTTTGTTTTTCCTATTATTTTTAAAGTTAAACATCTTATTATGGAACAGTCGCAACATTCCGTTTTAATTTGAAATCTTTAATTATTTCTTGGCCTTTAAATTAATTAATATTTGTTTTTAATTATTAATTTAAATCCGTGATTGGGGCCGCAATGAAAGAGGCGCGCGATCTATTTACAGCCTCGGAGCTCGAGGCACCTTCCAGGATGTTTGAACAGCATAAAAATACTGTCAGTTGCGTCACACAATGCTGTGTATATTTTTTAGAAGCAGCGGCAATCGCGTGTACACACGAAAAGTAAAGATAAATTACAAATTTCGCGGGATCGATTTCACTTGACCTTTACATTTTGTACCTTTACATTAATGAAGTAATTTATACAGTCCTCTGAAAAAGAAATGTGTATCTTTGAGAAAAGACATTGCAATGTAAAATTTAATTTAGTGAAATGTATTTACTAATATAGTGAAATATAACGCGTAGTACGAGATGCGAGCGAGCCCTTAAGTCATCAGAGAATCCGTCGTGCGGGTCTTTAATTTGAGAATCGTAATCCACGACTCTCCGCTACTCCCGACCCGTTTAATATGATGTGACGTGTAAACACGGCACTCGCTTTGCGCTAAAGTCTTGTTTGACGTTCGTCTTGTACTCGACGAGTGCCGTGACACCGCGACGGAATCTGCATGTGTCATGAATATTAATCAACCGCGATCAAGCGAGACCCTTGATTCTCTTTCTTAGTCAACTGAACCGAAGAGTTACACTTAAAATTTCTGGAAATGTCATGAATGTCAGTCAGTGTGTTTGTTTTTGATTGGAATGGAATCCAAATACTAAGATAAATGTCACGAAAGTGTAAATACAATTCGTATACTTTTCTAATTAAAATTCAACATTAAAAGGACATATTCTACCAACGATTTGCCTACCGACCTACATTATTCACATAAGGAATTGATTGTCTCCGTAATTATAAGTATTTTTTAATTTGACAAGTAAATGAAAGTTTGTTGAGTTAAAGAATTAGAATTATGTGATAATCATTTAAAATATACGTAAATATATTCAATGATGTACCACTCAAATAATAAATCGGCTAAGACAATAACATTGTACGGACGTAATGTTCCGTCTTAACGTTTTAAGAAGTTACAATAACAAATAATTGATATTAACCCTCATTAATGTATCTCATATCTACACCTCTGAGTCGGACTCGTTCTAAACGTTCCGTTTAACCAAATGATCGTTTAAGTTTAAAATTTCACTCTTGTTAATATAATTTACGACCGTAGCCGCTATAACTGCTAATCAGTAAAAATATCTTGCTAATAAGTTCTAGTTTTTAAAAGCTTTTAATATTTAAATTACATTACTTTATCTGATCGTTTTGGTTTTTAAATTTTTCTAATTACGTAAGTTCGAGTACTTAAATCTGGAGACAAGTTTTTATTATCATATAAATTGTGTAACGGCGTTATATGTTGATGGTAAAAGTTTTGAAGAAAAACTATTTTATAGTTTTAAACAATTTAAATAGAAGCTAGTTTAATAAGTGTTTTTATATTTTTTCCTTTTCATTCGTTCTTCTGCTTCGGTTTATTTATTGTTAATAAGTAAACTCGCAGCGTTTCGTGCTGTAGCGGCGTGCTATAGCGCCTTCGATAGTCTCCGCAACGCCGATGAGTCCGGTTACAATAAAATTCGACTTTAATATGACTTATTTCGTTCGGAATGCAAACGTAATAAAACGGATTTACTAATTAAATCACGAGCATCGGCGCGGAGCAAATAATAGTCCGGGCCTCCGTTACAGTTTTACGATCCTATGAGAAGATTTTACTGCGACACTCGGTCGACACAGCTCGAGCGGCTCCCGTATGTGCTGCTGTATCTTGTCTGTTATATAATAAGCGGCGCTGCATTTTCGCTGGCGTGGAAATATTGCGTGTATATAACGAAAACATGCTATGGTTCCCTAAGTCCTGTGTTTTTTTAAATATTTCAAAAAGCAATAAATAAACGATAGCTATGTAATAATAGAATTATTATTCGATTCGGTACTCTTTCACTTGAAAATAAATCTTACTGACGAAGGACCCTCACTCACTGCACAAGTTTTCATCTCTTTAGTAATAATAATCATTTAGATAACATCGTTTTAACTCTCAAAATCAAGTAAGTGCTACACCATTCCATGTTACTAAGAGTAAATGCGAAATATTTTTATGAAGCGAGGTGACCCTTAAAGCTAGCTGAACAGTAGTCGAATGTAACAACTCTATAAAACTATGTTTTATCATTAAGGACTTAACTGTATACGAATAAAAATTAAAGTAGTTGTATATCAATACAGATGGCAAAACTAAAACCAGCTCTCTTGTAAAACAATAGGCATAAGTAGACGGTTGTAACATTAAATGATAATTAAAAAAAATAGTATTCTTCACTTTGGCGTTTTTAGTGAAGATTTATAATAGCTCAGACGGAACTCCGATGTAGTTTTAATACGAAGCTTGTTGAGCCGAGCGCAACCTGTCTGAGAGCAGTGAGGCTGCGGGCGGCGCGCTCGCGGAGAGCGGCTCCGAGATGTTTTAACGTGACTGAGACTCCGTCCTATACAAACCGCTAAAGGGCAATTTCGAATTGCTACAGTAGCTAATGAAGACCCGCTATTTTTAGCTCCACGAGACTCTCATTTGCTAGATTTTCTGCCGTCTAGATACATCTACATAGAGTTAATTCATTTTTACGACGCAATCTTTTCAGTTTACATTCTTAATATCATTAAAATTTTAAAACGTCTAATTATAGTTTTTAATCGCGTAAACAACACACATATCACTTTGTTTCAAAACTTTATTCATTATACGGAGTAAGAGCACAAACAGTCCGTCGGCGTGACCGCAGCGGCCGCGCGACTGCACTCTGCGTGCGTATGTCAGCCTATATTGGCACCGTCGCCACTTTGTTTGTGGCGCTTATTAAAATAGTTTCCATTAAGCGCAGTGCGACTACTTCCCATGCTTGTATGACTCAACACGAGCACACTTCGAACCGAGATGTTTCACTGCTTAGATCTATATATCTCAATAGATGTCTAAAAGTTTAAATTACAGATAATCTGATCTGCGACGTGGTGTTCAAATCTCTCACACTCATTAAACGACAGTCGTAGTAAAAATTGACATCGTTCCGAAATCGACAATACCCAGACCTACATTTCTCTGCTAAACCCACAGCGAATTTTTTGTGTGTTCGTGTGTGTAAATAAAACAAAATATTAAACTGGACTATTATGTATTTTGTAATTGCAATTAAATTCTGTAAAATCATTCTCAATTTATTTGTAATAAAAAACATATAAATAAGACTTTTATTTAAAAACATTGTTAATTACAAATTTCTCATAAGATGATTTTTTTATTTGTTGTCGCTATTTTTATTCAGCGCCACTCCCGATCATACCTCCACAAGTTCACTTGAATTGACATTGAAATTCAATACTAACATTGTTTTATTGGTTTCAGATCGAGTATCTTCGACTGCAGACCGCAGTCATCACCAGAGTGACGACCAGGTAATTATTGTATTCAAACATGTATCGATAGGACGGGCTCGATAATGCCCGATCTACGCGACCGGCGTCGATTGAGCTGCGTTAATACTACATGTGGCAGTCGTAACGCATGTCCAGCCTTGACACACACATACGCAGCCGGAGTTAATCATAATTAATTCTTATTTGTTCTACAATCCGATACAATTCCAGCTCCATCAACAACTACATTTTGCTCTGACATCAACACAAAATCGCGGGAAAATACTTTAGACTTTTGACTGTTGAGTTTCTTAGGACTTAAACAAATTATTTTTTAAATCTCGATCAAATGAAACGTTTAAAAAAACGTAGTCGGCACGTAAAAATATACTCGCTATTCATGCGAGTGCGTCCTACTTCCTCTTTAGCCAGGCTTAACAAATAAAAACAGCCATTACATTTATTTCTGCTTCAGCATTTAGTTACAGCTTAATGCATATCTTTGTTCGTCAGCTATTATTTATATGGCGGGATGAAAGTAATATCGACGAGAAAATAACTCCAACTGTGTCGTTTATTAAAACCAATCCATCATTAGCGGGCTCCGTCAGACAAGCGTATTTTCAAAACAATAGTTGATGCCCGAGTCAACAGCCAAGCCTATCAATGAATTTTCTTTTTTACGAATGTATAAAAAGTATTTATTAATATTTGAAAATTTTCTCTAACGTTTCCGTAAGAAGTTAAGAGTTCTCATACGCCTTTAAGCCGTTGGTTTTGCTCTCTCTCCGGTCGTGTTGGATAAAAACAATGGCTGCACAGACTTGTCTCTAAAACCAGGAGGATATTTTATTTTAATGTAAAAAGTTACACCATCGACTTATCACTAAACACTTTAAAAAAAATATTTAATATGGGTAACATTCAAAGTGATACATCTTTATAGGTTTATAGGTTTTATTGAAATCATCATCAATATCATCGTCACACCGAGCTGGAGCATGCGCGGTTAAAAAATAAGACTTTTATAATAATGTATTTTTTAATGAACAACTATGCAATCGCTTAAAACATCTCCATATACCGAATATTTATTATATTGTCAATTTTAGTATCGCATAAATCATAGTCGACCCTAAACAAAGCTGACGGCTGAAAATTCTGCTTCTCGCGCTGTGAGGCTGCGCTGCTTAGCCGCGGCCATCTATGGAGCATATTGTTATTATTCAATTTATTATCAATACTAATCATTTTACAAGTAAAAGTTTTAGTCGAAATTTAAGGAAATTTCATGCTCTCCAACTTTAATTCAAACGTTTTTTTCGTATCTCAAAAATTATTAAGTTACTTTATAAAAACAAGAATTTTTTTTTTACTTAAATATATGAATAAGGTGGGAAACATTGTTCTCTACAAAACAGATCTTTTCGGTTTTTATTGTAAAACTTACCTGTTCCGCTCGCAGTTTTGGACGACAGAAACTCGGTTTTATACGTGGAGGGCACCCTCCAACATAATCCAATCGAGAAATCACGTAGAAGGATTTTATGAAGAGTTACCCGATTTTTGTTGCTAAAATTCCTTAATTGCAACATTATTCCACTTAAAGTACTAACACTTATAATTTGATAACTTTAACATCGTATAGTCACAATTTGCTCAAAATATTATGCTGTCGGGTATAAAATCATCTTTTATTTTAATACTTATTATAAGTAAACGATTTCAGGTTTTGAGTAGTGGTCAATGCCTAATGCCGAGAAATAGAGATTCAATAGTCTGAGCAGTAACGGCCGTCATATCGTCGTACAGTCGCGACAGCAGCGCGGCGGGCGCGGCGGGCGCGACGCGATGATCAATCAAAGGCGATTGCGAGCTGCAATCGAGTCGCGACTTGAGCCCTTCCTGTTTGACCTCTCCGCTGAAGGTCTGTCCTGGACGATCTGTGCCAATGAATTCGACACCATTAACTTCTCTTGAAGTTTGTGTTCCCGTTTCAAAACGATTAACGCTACGATCCTAGCATTCTAGTCAAGCTTCCGAGGTTGAAACGAAATTGCTAAAAGTACCCTTTCTAATGACCCGAATTGAACATCTTTCATGGTGCTTATTTGACATTACCCATACAGGGAGTTTTGTCATAAAAAGATTTCAAAAAGACCACCCATTATATCACATAGATACCGGTGCAGCGCGGGCTTGTTAATGATAACAATTATAAGATTATAGAGATGGACGAATCGTCTGCACCAACAATGCGGTTTAGTTAAACGGGCTAATGCTGCGGCGGCGCGGGCGGCTGCGCGGGCGGCGGGGCGGCGGGGCGGCGGGGCGGCGGGCTGGCCGTATCGTTCGGTATTTGTTCAATTACGTTTTTATGGCCATTTCACGAGTCTGGTCGCGGTAATGCGCCGTTATATTGCATACTTGGCTTCCACAGCTAACGCACAGAAATGATTGAATCTATCTTAATTTCAGCACGGCGTTTATTGAAAGTCAACGCGTGCCAATCTATACACATAAAAAAATTGGAGTGTCTGTTGTGTCTGACCGATTTTAATGGAACTTTCACTGGCAAATAGCTGAAGTGATAGGGAATAACTAAGGCTAATTTTATTTTAGAATTATATTAAAATCGCACTGCAATGACCATATAGTGTCCAGTATCGCGCGCAGGCACTCCGGCGTTATGTCGGGTCGGGTGCCTCCTATCAACACCTTAATATAATAGATGCTTTATACAAAATTTATAGCTTAGTAATATTCGCGAAATTAACAATAACTTTTTGTTAAGTTCAAAAGCGCACGAAGTCGCAGGCACCACTAGTAAGTTATATATTGAGAATTTTCGCTATTAGTGACTTCAGCGCAGAGAAATATTTTTAATTATTTTTTAAGCTTAAACTCACTATTAAAATAATGTTGAATGAATTGCCTATGTAATGAGTCTAAATCGTACGTATTATCAGTTTGTTGCAAGACATTAAAATTGTATTTCATTATACTTAAACTACGATTACATTGTATTTATTTCCGTTGTAATGTATTCGTTCGCTGCAAACATTCCGCCGAGCTTACTTACATTGAAACACATCGTAAATCAATATCGGTTACTTTTATTAAGGTTATTCTCTGTAGACGTTTTCCTGTAAAAGCAATGGAAATACAACATTAATCAGGCGCAAAGGCTTGCGAGCGCGGGAACGACGGGCGCTTTGTCGCCGTGCGTGTTTCACGACCGAATGTATGCGCTCTTTGATTGCTTAGAAATTTAAAGCCGGAGCATTTTTTGAGGGCACCATATTTATTTTTTCATCGTATGGAATGTTGTGAATTTGGCACTAAAAAACCTCTGTACGGCACCTCGCTAGGTGCGTCCCCGTGCGGTGTATGCGTTAACATTGACAGATCTGGTATTTTTACAAATTTAACTCCTACGAGTGTTAACTCGATGTCACGACGTACTTTAAAAAATAAGCCATTTATTTTAAGGTTAAGTAATTCGTTAACAATGCAACAGACGGGTCGAGGTTGTCGTAATTAGCCTTCCTGCTCGTCAGGGCCGACACATCTCGTAAGGCGTTAATCTTTCACACCCAATCAGATAACAGCATCGCGCACATTGTAATAAAATCTAAAATAAATCAACAGGGCGATTGATCGGCGAGAGCACCAAAGGGGCGCAAACAACACGCTCACGGCTCAGGAACGCGCGTAAATCATTGCGCAGTTTCGCCCAGATCTCGTAGTCGCTTGCGTTGCGTCTTGAGGGCCAGTCTCTCACTCACACGCGTTCATTTATTGCTATTTTAATTCGAGTCACTTTCAAATAGAAGTCAAAGTTATTGATTTTTGTTTTAGTAATTACAGTCTATTGTACCTGAATAATGTTCTTCCATATTTTTAGGAGCTATAAACTGATATATCTGATATGCTTACTTTCGCTCGTAAGTGCAGGCACCTTCTCTGCCCGCCGTTACCATCGCAGAGATTAGTAGGGTTCTCTGTGCATTGGCTTGGCTACCCTTTTAGTTTTAAAGGGCTCACAAACTAGCCATCGTCTGTGCGTAACGTTTGCATGCGCAAGCGAAGCTTGGTGGGCCCCAAGAAACTGGGAAGACACAGCTGGTTTTTCACTGAGTATTACGGTGCACTAAAAAGGGGCCTATCACTGGTGAAAAACTATTTCAGACTTAATAAAACATAATTATAACACGCACCTGTAATTTAACAAAGTAGCGAATGTTTCTCCATTAGGTCCGTTTCGATATTTCCATTTAAAGTTTTAGAAATAACCCTTCGACTAAAAAGGTAAAGTAATAATAGATAGTCATTAATATAATTGTCTATCGGCTCGTGAATGGCCTTCGGATCGGCGAGTGTTCAACTCGTTTACAATTCGGCGCGATAATGGCGTCTGGAAGTGTTGTCCACTCGATATTTTTTAAAAGTTTAATTACTCGAAGTTTAATTAACTTTTTGCTTGACTTAGATGTTTGTTATATTCATAAAACATTTCGAATTCGACACTTTTGTGAAATGCTAACACATCTACTTTTATTAATTTCAAACATTTTCGCTTCATCTCAACTTAAATTATTAATCTCAATAACTTGCGAAGCCTTTAATCTGAGCAATAACACGTACGATTTGAAAAATTATACTTGCATTAGAGGCCATTTATTCGCGGCGGTTATAAGTAAGAATATACAGGGTTATTGGTAACTCGACGTACATCCGTTAGGAGGTGATAGGGGTGACTATTTGCAATAATTTTAACCCCCATATGCATAATCCGAAAGTGAACCATTTCTGAGTTATCACGTTTTTGACTTTTTTTCAAAATTTGTCAAAAATGCAACTTCAAAAATTAATTTAAAAAAAGTTTCAATTAAAATCTATTTTTTTTCTTTTGTTTTATAAAAACAAATATTTAAATAATAATTATCGGTCCAAATTTAAAAATGCGAAACGGAAAACGAATTTATTTCAATATTTTTTTGATTTTCTTTCTTCAATTATGCCTCAAAAACTAAAAAAGTCTTTATGAAACTTGGCCTGCAGATTATTTTAAAAACATAACCGTTTTCTTAGCTTTTCAAAAATTTATAAAAAGTAGGAAATTATTTTAAATCATTCGAAATAAAATCACCAGAAAGGACGCTGGTGGACATTCGCATTCGAACATGAACGAATTCGTACTAAAGGTCGCTCTTTAAAATTCTCACAAAATTAACTAAAAATAAAAACAAATGAAAAAGAACTATTTTCTTACTAAACTGACATACTTAATATAAATTTATAATAAAATTTAGAAACAGAAACAGTTCAATAGCTAAGTTATAAAAAAGATTTTTTGTAATATAACCTAAATAAAGTATTAATGAGCGAATCCAAGAAACTCTCTATAACAGAGAACAGCACACACAACATATTCTACAATGAATAATGCAGGATTTTATCCTTACTATTATCCTCACGAAGAAGTTTCTGAAAAGAATGTTATTTTTTTTAATTCGTATTCTAATAATTGTGTAATCTGTACTTTGCAATCTTCTGTAGGTGATATGGCGAAACGCCGTAAACTAGGGACTTGATTTGATCCATGACATAGAAATCAACCGGCGTTTAATCTGGACTCCTTTCAGGTGACGAAATGGGTTCTACTCTGCTACAATTAGAAAATTGGCTATGAAAGATCGCGTAACATTACTACCAAATTATGCATTACCCCTGTCTCTCAGGTACATGATATTTTGTCTCGTAATTTTCTTTCTATAAATAAATCTTCGAGGAGGACATCACATGAGGATATTTTTGTACACTTTCTCACTCCAATGAACAAGTCATTATGATAATTAGTAATCCCATCTTGATCGAATTTGGCTTCTAATGGTTCGGAGTTCTTTTCCAAACCAGACGCGACTTCTGAATCCGCACTAAGCACAAATTTATTCAAAATAATTTTCGTTTAGAGACTTCTTCGTGAGAATAATAGTAAGGTTAGAATCTGATTTTGAAGAAATTGTTGAATTGACGTTAATTGATACATACATAGCAAAACTTTTCACTGAGGCAGGTTTCCTGACGGTATTCCTTCACCGCGAGCACGGGATGAATTATAAACGAAGATTAAGCACGTGGAAACTCGGTGTTGCTCGTGTAAGTTAGACCTTTTATTAATCTTCACTTGAGATAACAGTGTTTTAGACGTGAGCTATATTAACTCGTAGGTATACTTACATTTATAAGCGAAATGACACAAATTAGCTCATAATGAGAACTCTGCAACTATGTGGTGTATATCCGTTGACTTGTAATTTATTTAGTACAGTGTGCTTGTATTTTATTTGGCCCGCATAAATACATCATATCAGCCCCGTGTGAGATACCGCGCCGTCAGTCAACAGCGCGGGACACGCGACGGTACATTTACTAATAGACTACTTGACAGGAGACCATTTTTTATGTTTTAACCTTTGCAACCTTCATTGCTCTAAATGTATTTTTATTACCTCGGGTTATTGTAATAAAAACATACCATAATCATTAATATGACAAGGATTAAAATGTGCTTTGTAAGTAGTCTACCTAAATTACATTTATTTTTGATTTCACATTAAAATTTGTTTTTTGTTTTAACAAAAATACGATTGTAAAACGTTGTGTCAAAAAAATATAATATATGTTAAGCGGTTATCTTCGAAATGCAACGGCGACAGTAACCGCAATAGTCTATTAGCAACCGGGATAGCCGGGAAGTTACACGACTAAGTTCATTATTAATATTAATGAAACAGAACTATCAAATGCCAGTTCATAATGATAGAGGAACGCACGCAGAAATTGATTTGCACATTGTTCCAAACACAAATAACGACTAATTATGGCTTCATGACAGCGAAATAGCTCATTAGTCGGACCGGTGACTGCACACCGGCCGCCTGCAGGCGCGCTGCGCTCACTGACACGAAACTATCGGGTAATGTTTGCCAATATAATACTCGGCCTTTGAGCCACACGAGACCCTGTCGTTTAAACTCGTAGGCTTGATTTATTCACAATTAAATCAATTGCTTTTAATCCTTCATATTATACGCTTAAATCACTTTATTGCTGCGAGCCACTTTGTTCATTTAAAATCGGTATACCAGAGGAAATTTGTGTAAATAAAATAATTCAGCACTTCCGTAGCAAGTCCTGTAACGTTTCGCTGATGCGAAACTTGGCTTACATCAACGCGCACGGTCTCCCATAGCAATGAGATTTATAAATATGAATAAATAAATAAAAATAAATATAAAATAAAATCAATAGATCTTATTATTTGGGTACAGAATTCTTAAATAGGAAAATATGGAAATTTGTCTTTCAGTGGTGTAGTGTTGGCACCGTCGGCCTCGAGAACAGTCTGTGTTCACGCGATGAGTCTGCACAGTGCTTATTCGGCTTTAAATAGGTTATATACGTATAGTCATTAGTGTAGTCGGGGTTTTGATATAGGAGGGATCTCGGATGGCCTACGCTTCTATAAATTTATGTTGGGTTTAAATTATAACTCGTATTAGTATTTTTGTAGTCACACAATGCTGAAAAGCGCCGTCTTTAATGTAAACAGCCCTTTAAAAATCGGTACGAGGACGTTTCTCATCTCCGGCTCCGGCTCACCGCGTCGAGTGTTATTGTTTTGCTGGTGTCACTTCGGGTCGCGGTAATTTGTGCGCGAAAACTCATTGAATCTAACACAATAACACTAAATCGTGTCTGATGTGGGTCGCGGTAGCCCAATGTATACGAGAATCTTAGCAAAGTTTGGTTTGGTGTCCTCAGCAAGCACCGCTGAGCTAGTAAAACAGTTTCGTCTTGATAAATTTTTGTTCATAGTGCAGCCCATGCTCTGTGAAGTATTATATCTTCAGGAATTATATATATCTAGAATTTAAGTTTTCTTGTTTTGTACAATGGTAGCGTTTTTAACTGAGACACATAAATAATCTTTACAAAATTTTAATTCATATTTTTACAATATTCATTGTGATCTACATTTACAGTAAACAAAAGAAATGTAAAACTATGATTCAGTAACTTATATATAACATAGTATAGAACTAAACGTGACAGTGTTTACTTTATTTATATTCACGGTATTTGTTATTTAAACTGCCGTAGCATCAGTTGTATTACAATTTAAAATGGAAAGAGCCGTTGAAGTTTATTGATCAGATTGTGAATAATCAATAAAGAATTGTAGAATTATTTTCAATCAAAACTATAAAGTTGGAATTCTTTATCAAGAATCGTAAATATCGTCCCGAGTACGAACGCCTCGTAATGAAAACTTACTTTGGTTATTGATATTGGAAAACTTTCGATTAAATTTTGTATCGGAAAATAAATTTGGGTTTTATACATTTTAACCGACTTCGAAACACATGGTTCACTATTCGACCCGTATGCACTCTCGCCTGTATAGGTATCTCCGCTTTTGAAGAAAACTTCTGATCTCATTTGTCTTGTCAATATGTAATATGTTAATAGAAATTCATTTCCAATTACTTAATTTCTACTCGTATACGCTTATGATATGACAGCTATTTTTGAATGAGATGAGAATAAAAATGACTCATTTTTGTATCTTAGAATTGATGTATGTTTCAAAATCATAGTATATAATACATGTAATAATAATAATACAGTATATCAAATAATATCGTATTAGGTCAACTATATTCGGAACGTTTAGCAAAACGAACGTCGCTTCTTCAATCAGTCGCCTTCGCTATAATTATCGCTATTTCTAACACAAACACTCTTATACTGAACGAGACGGTTGCTAAAATATTTTTTATGAGTATATTCCGACTAGGTGATTTGTTTTTAGGATTAGTTTTAACGCTACAAAAGATGGCACTAATGATTTCAATAGCTAATTCTGTAAAGTGACCGGCTAAAGTCGTCTGCTTCCTATATTGGTTCAGTCGACGACACAGCACTCACTACTGCGACCTTCGGGCGAGTCCTCTCCGTAATAGCATCTTTTATCGCGGACATTAGAATATGACCATCAACTTCTCCTCGGCCTTTCATCTTTATGGAAGCTAATAAACCGACCATCAAAGCTTAAAAGGTCGCCAGTATTACTCTTTCGTGATTCCTTCTCGCTTTTAGAATTATTGAATATGACTTCTTTGCTTTGGTAAAATTCCTATTCATCTGAATATTAATGTTATGAAGCGTAGCGACTGCGTTACATATTTTTAGAGGTGAGTTCGTAAGTATTATTGTTGGAGAAGGAATAGCTATTGTGATTATTGCCGGTTCTTCTCAGTACAATCTGTATATAGAACCGGCGGTAACGTTACAAAAATATTATGAATGTGATCACGTATAACTTTGATTCTAAAACATGTACATTACAGAGAAATTTAATTAAAACTCATTTGAATAAAGATTGCAAGCAAATGCTTGTCGATATTGAGCGGCGACGTTTCTCCAGCGCCGCAGTAACGGAGCGCGCCCGCTGATATTGATACAGCGAGAGTTATTTGTGAGAGATTATGCAGTTTTAATTTGGCTCTTGTTAACTCTCAATAATGCCGTATTGCATCTGATCACTGTTAATTGTTGTAGTAATAGTGGTAGTGTTTAATTTGACCATCAAAAAGTAAGTGTAATGCTTCTACGTTGATAAAGGATTTTGAGTTTGAATTATTTTTGTGTTCGAGGTACATGATAGGTAATGTTTCGTTTTTTGAACTATCTTTATGATATTGTTCATAAATTCCTCATATCCTAATAAAATTAAATTCGTTTTAAATATTTTACGACTAAAAGTAAGATGAGCTGCAATATTGAAGTATAAAGACTAAGCCTTCAAATAACTTTATAAGCCCTTTATTCGGGCTCCAAATCCAGGCTGCTGCTTTAACACGCGTGTGCACCGCTACGGCGCCCATATAGTTGTGCTTAAAATTAGGTCGGGAGTTTTTAAAAGTTCGTTTTTAGTGTAAAGGAAATACGACATCTAATAATTATTAAAATGGTTTTATGATCCAACTCACCGGAGGAGGGGCGTTGGATCAACTGTGGCGTCTTCTGGCAGTTTTAGTTGTTAGTTAATCCTCGGCCATCGCGCCCAAGTTTATTAGTCAACTTCTCTGTGAGTCGAGCCCGCTCGCATCCAGCAGTTGATTAAAACGGACATTGGACAAATGGACGGTCACACTTTGATGTGGACGACCCTATCGATCTGCCGAGCACGTCAGGAGAGGCCAAGTAATTACCTCAAGCAAGTACAAGTACCCGTATTGAATGCGTATTTTTCACAGCTTTAAATAAAATATTTGTTTTGTTTTCTGCGGTTCATTTATTTTTTCCGCGGTAATGGAATTACGAATTGAACTCAAAGCATAGTAAGTAGCAACAGTTAGAAGTCGTATCAGAAAGTTTAACTTCAAGCTTAAGATACTTTAAAAATTCTCCGCGGGCCCGGCGGCGAGCGCGGCACAATGTTTTCGAGTATTCAGGTCAAAGATTTTGAACAGAATACTTTAAATTCGACATCACTTCCTCGTGTTTTATTTTTCTGTTTGTGTCGTCAACTTAAAACTCCTGACCAAACCGTGTACTTCTTTATAGTTGAACTAATACTCGTACACGTTCGTATACGGGTTCAAACATTCAGCGTTCCCCAGAGTTTGAGTAAGAAAATAATAAAGGTAAATATTAAAACAGTATTAATCCATGTAAAGAGTTACATATACCGTAAGGGAAGTAAGTTTAAAATGCTAAAACGATGCTCGAGACCGGACTTGCCCTCTGAGCGCGAGTCTGCAGCGATCCGCGGCCCATCGACACTCTAGTGTCAGCATTTGTTCAATTAAGTTTTTATTGGCGTTTTACGTTCGACCTTAATACTCCAGCGAGGAGGCCACGTCACGGGGACTCTTAGTACTCCGTTGTGTGGATTCGAAACGCTCTGATAAGAAATTTATAGTTTGTATTTTTAAATGTAACAAAATCTTTATGAATGCGTCATTGGATAACAAATTGTGAGCATTTATTTTTTCATGTAAATTTACAGTTTAACAAGTTTACATGGAAACTTAATGTGAATGACTCGAGGCCAAAATAAATTCCGCTGTGGAATATTTGTCCTCCGCTTTGAAACGGAATGCTTCTGTTGGCGGCGCGCTCAGGCCGAGCGGGAAAATGCGGAAATGTCCAACTTTATTTCACATTTGTAGAAAAATACCACTCGTTTTATAAAAGAATTATTGAACAACCCCATTGTGATTCTCCCGCGACAGTAGTCTGATATTTATTTATCAACTAACTGAGGTCAACCAAAAGTAGTTACATCAGATACCTACGAAAGTGAGGCAATTTACAAGGACGCTTTTAAAATGAAGCTTAAATAATAAAGGATGATAATTTATTTCTCTTAAATTATTGAAGGTATTATCGTCTTACAAAACGTAAGACCTCTCTTACGACAGTTTATAATAGATAAGCTCTTGCTACTGGAGTAGCTAATCCTAATGGTTTTGTAATGACCGTCCGTGAAACGAGACGTAAAAAACTACTCGTGGCTTGATATTCTTGAACTACTTGATATTCATTTCGCGCTTTACTCAACGATAGGGTTATTTTTTATCTTTTAAGGTGTCAGTAAATAAATCTAAAGTATTCAGACGTGTAGCTTCGACTGAGATACCTCCATTGCAAAAGCCGTTTCAATGGTTGAACATGCCATGAATCGTAACTGAAGGTGACCAGACTGAATGAATACTTATTAGGTAATAGTTATCGCAGCGATTAATTATAATCACATGTTTCCGAACTATTACTACAACGAAAACGCGGGCAGCGTATCGGCGCTGCTCCAAAGCCAGCACATGAAGCGGAGAGACCATTGCATCAGCGTCCTATAATACGCTTTTCCTCTGTACGTTAACGACGTCAACAACGTTTTATATAATATGTGTCAATATTATTTAACTCTATAGAAAACGTTTCGCTTAATTTCAAGTATTTGCACTTGATGTATCTCGTGTCTGTATTGTGACGTTTATTAGGTCTCATTGCGAGTGACGCGGCGCTCCTCGCCTCCGCCCAGACGACGCGACGACAAATGGGGCATTTGAAGCGCTCTGCCGTCTGCGGCGACGAGATAGAAAACATTAGCCTTTTACATTCAATTCAGTTACACTGATGATGTTCAAGGTAAACAACGAAGAATAACCTAGAGTGTAACCTGAGCCAATACAATACATAAAAGCAATTACAAATGAAAATTTCTTCGCCGAGTGTTTGTCATATTGAAAAGGAACCTTCCGCGCTGATCTCGCGGGCAGTCTCACGTCGAAAATATGTTACAAACTGGCATTAAATATAACTTGTTGCATACTTGATTCAGGCAGAAAATGAAAACTTCGCGTTTTTTGTCATATCTACAGAACTGTTACCCGCGTGTTATGCCAACAGCAAGAGGAGAACACGGTAGCACCCGCTACACACATTCCATGCCGATAGCTCATTTAGGCTGCATTAGTTCGGACAGCTTTCATTTCAACATAACTGCAGTAAACAAAACTACAAAACGAATTTACATTTACGCAAATGTTAGAAAATAACAATTAAAACTTGATAATGAGATATTTAATGACGATTGTTTTACCTTACAAACCCCACAATAAAGGATGGTAAATTTTCAGCAAATTTGACATATAATCTAAAAACTCAAACTGTTGATTGTATGTTTTTCTGCAATTGAAATAGTCTTTACAAGAATATGGTCGCGAGATCGGCACAATCTGCGCGATATTAATCTCGTGCAAATATTACCCAATGGTAGTTTTCGCTTTGAAAACAATTGCATAGTTGAACTTCGAAACTTCAATATTTCGCAATATTGGCGTTATTTCCTTAGTTATTCATCGCCGATCAGAAGACTATCGCTGTAGTACGTGTCCACGGGGATGGCGCTTCGATCTAGTACTAGTTTAGTGTGCTCGACGCTCGACGCACTGGCGCTCAGCCAAGCTTCTCTCATCATAATGTTCAAATTTCACAATGTTTACATTCTCGAAAAGATTTCGACAGGTAACAATAAACATGGCGTGGCTTTCCTCACTCTCGCTTGGGCGCTCGCTGACAACAATGTCCATACGTTATTTCAACGGTTGATAATATATTGAAGGGACGAAGAAATACAGTAGCCATACTCAAATCAAAGAAAAACAAACTCAAACTCAAATAACTTTATTCAATATAGAAACATTACACTTTCTTATTGATGGTCAATTGAAACACTACCACCGGTTCGGAAAAGAAAATACCCTGACCTGAGAAGAACCGGCGAAAGAAACTCAGCGGGTTTTTTTTTATTTATTTTTTTTCTTTTTATTTGTCTCATATATTATTTAAACAATTTAATAAGAGATGACATAGCCAGGAGGCGATCGTTTCATTCCCAAGGTGTGCTATCGATCATAAACTCATTAACTGTATAGTAACCTTTTGCATACAAGCGTTCCTTAATATTTTTTTTAAATTTGGCAACAGAGGCATTTTGAACGCTTTCTGGGATCCTGTTCTAAAACCGTATACATTGCCCCACAAAGGAGTTACTGACTCTATGTAGTCGAGTAACAGGAGTAACAAGTTTGTGTTTGTTCCTTGTACCAATGCTATGAGTATCACATTTTTCATGAAATCATTAATATTTTTTCGTACATACATAACATTGCAGAATATATATTGAGAAGCAATAGTCAATATCTTGATTTCTCTAAATTTATTCCTTAACGATTCTTTAGCTCCTAGGCAACATTAGGCAACAATAAATACAATCCTAACGTTCTGATTTCAACAAACTTGATACAATCATTGATACCTAGACGTAAAGAAAAACAATCAGTTCTTAAAGAACACAATATATAATATTGTTATATTATTTAAATATTATTTAAATAATAATTTACAATTATTATTTAAATAAATCCGTAGCGTAATAAAATAATTGTATGTAAGTTGTAACAAATGATATAATACCGTACGTGTGCGTGTCTCCCAGCGACGACGGCCGGAGAGCGGTGTTGGGAAAATTCAATTTATCAGAATTGAAGTGTCTTACGGCTTCTCACTTGCTGGTAGAACGAACCTTACACATCTCGTTGACTCAATATTCACCGAATGAAGTACACCTCTTTACATAGATTGATAAAATTATTGCAATTCACAAATAATCTTATCAGACTGTGATAAAGTTTTTTTTAATTGCCCTTAATTATAAGTTTTTATTGCGCTGGATATATTATCGTCCTCAATGCATGTGCAAACACTATAGGTATATAATTATTCTCTCATTGTCCGATGAAACAGTACTTTGAGATTTACAGACATAATTAAGATGCAACAGCAAATTATTTAAAGACACGGCAGCGTCACACTCTAACAACTATTGAACTCTGACCGGAACTGCTGAGAGACCTTAAAAGTTTTTACCGACCCGACCCGGACTTTGAAGACACCGGGGCCTGCAGTCTCAAAACCTAGCTGCTACACCAATGAAGCAGTTGACGCTCTAAACTTAACTTCACTGAACATTTGAGACTTTACATAATATTTTATGCTCATAATACAAGTTATAAAGGTTAATTAAAATATTTATTCCTAACTATTTTAGTAAGACAGTTGTCTTGTTGCTTCAGCTTTCAATGTCGTTTGGTGATAGATAACATAATATACTATCAATATATACTTATTTTATTGCTCAAAGTCAACAGATCCATAAGCATATCGTATTTCAATTTTGGAAGGAATGTTGTTTATTAGTCAGCTCATGTTCGACGCGTCTCTTACAAATTGTGTTTATCAACCTCGAGTGGCTCCCGCTGCTACGCACCGTCAACACACACACGCGCGCGCTCCATTGTTCCAAAACACTTAAACAACCAACGGCAGTTCACCGGCTAGACATTTAATAAAGGGTAGATTCATGAAGTTCATATAATAAATTATGATATCTTTTCTTAAGCTTAGTTCTTCAAAAAATTATAAATTAAAAAAAATCTGCTAAATGAATAAAAATAATTTACTTAGTCGCTTACCATAAGAAGGCACATGCTCTTTCCTTTATCAAAAATATAAGAAACTGGCTGTCTTTAAGTATGTTCTCGCAGCAACATGTTTCACTCAACGAGACCGCTGTCCACACGCCGCTGTTGGGAATGAGCTCCAGAGCGAACTGCGATGTTTGTGTTGGTACCAAGTATTGAAGGATCTTAGTTCCCGGTGTTAAACTTTAACCAACTCTCGATGTGAGACGAACGGCGAGGTGCTCATAAGTAAGCGTACTTAAGTCTACTTGTTCTATGAAAACTATTTCACTTTATCGAGCTTCGTTGTATTGCGTCGTTTTCGTCGACAATCAATAATAGCTGTTTTAATAAAATTACATATTGTAAAAAAGAGAAATCTACGAATCTCATTTGGTATTAACATTTATAAACAATATGTTCGTACACTCAAAATGTATCTCGGCCATATCTCACGGTGTATACGAAGAGAATGTAATCGCAGTAGTATTACTATAAAACTAGACTTCATACAAAACTCTTCAGCAGCGTCTGCTGGTCGTACTGGGCCGGTGTCGGTGCGGCCGTTTGCTTTTGACTCGGTCGCTCGTGAAGCGACTATTTCCCGCTTCTCGCCATCACGGAGCAGTTTAATTTACAACTGCTCATTAAAATTCTAAATTTGTGTTCGTTTAGATTACTGATTCCTGTAACTGAGCTATTTAAAACGTAAGCTCTTTCATGTCTAAGACGAGTAACAAAAACAATAATAAATGAATTTATCATTTCTATAAAGATAACCTGAATATTCATATCTGTTTGTTTACTGTACCTTCTCTTTGTGAATTATTTTGCTTTCGTAATAGTTTATTTCGTAATACTATTCTAAGGTACTTTCAGAGGTGAACCGCTCAGTCAACAGAGTCAAACTGAAAAATCATTTTACACTTAATATTATTAATTTTGATTCACTAATATTTCAGAAGAGGTCTTGTCTAATAAACAAGATATTAGTGTTTGCCTCTCAATGTAACAAAAGTACGCAAGTAGAATAACACAAACTTCCTCTCCTCTTTGCTCCCATGCGCGCTGACCCCGAGTCGTGTGTTCAAGTTTCACCCGACACATGCAGCATGTCTCGAGCACTAATTAGCACGTGGCAACTCGGCAGAATACTTGGAAGTGTTCCGACATTCGATCGCTTTTGTTCCGCACCGAGATTTAGGAACACAATGAAGATGACATTACGCCTTGAAATAATATCGCAGGGATCGCTCGCGTTAATGGCCAGCGCAAGAATTCTTTGTCACATTGTCAAGAAGTGGAGCGCTTTCTTTTAAGCGAGATGATATTTACAGAACGTTTTATTATAGACCCGCCATCGAAGAACAGCGTCGAAATTGATGCTCATAGAAATAATTTACGATTGATGAAAGCTACTAAAGAAATAGTCGAAAAATATATACTGAGTCACAAAAAACATGAGTTTGGAAATCATCGACTACTTTTCATTCGTGTTTTCAAATGTGGGAACTCTTGTCCAGCGTTGGGATAGCAACGGTCTGTTTATCAACCACGGCGCAGCCACTCGGCTCTCTGAACTCATTCGTCAACGGTTATCGCGTCCGAGCGAGGCTAATCGTGAACTGCGATAAATTAAACTGAAACATACGATTTAAAACTAAAAGTAAACCATTGTTCAGCTTCCGTTCAACTCATTATTCGTGTCAGAAAATATAACGTGGGTTTGATAAAGTTAACGGCTATTATCTGGGTTACACACGTCGTTAAGGTTTAAGTAAATCCTTTATTAACTTTATTTAAGGATGTCCGACCGTCTAGCTCTTTGAACGTAATAAGCGCTAAAACTACCAAATAGTTTGTATATTCGGTTCTTACCGAGGGACGATGTCATGCATGAGATAGATTTGCATGTATTTACATTATGAATTTGTGTATGACGATTACTGTGACCGAGAGCTTTACAGTCGAGTACACAATTTATTTAATAATATTGTCAACTGAATATATGCTGAATATAATAACCAAATGGGCTGAAATGGCCTAGTGATTAGAACGCTTGCATCTTAACCGATGATGACGGGTTCAAACCCAGGCAAGCACCACCATATATATGTGCTTAATTTGTGTTTATAATTCATCTCGTGCTCGGCGGTGAAGGAAAACATCGTGAAGAAACCTGCATGTGTCTAATTTCATCGAAATTCTGCCACATGTGCATTCCACCAACCCGCATTGGAACAGCGTGGTGGAATATGACCCAAACCCTCTCTTTAATGGAAGAGGAGGCCTTATCCCAACAGTGGGAAATTTACAGGCTGTTACTTTACTTTATTGTTTTTGGATTATCGAATTCAACTCGAATGCCATCTAAATTATATTAATGCTACTTTGCTTCTGATAATGTTAATCACGCGTGAACACATGAAAATAAAATAAAACAAATAAAACCAACCTTGTTTGCACTTCTGTCTATATATTATATATAGATATATTCATTAATCAGTCATCGTGCATCGATCTCTTCGTTTTAAAATATCAGCCGTAAATGATTCCAAGCGACCGAAGTGAAATGAGATTAGAAACTGCTTGTTTCAGCCGCCTTCTGCTGATCCTCCTTATCTGAAGTATGTACGAAGTTTATTTTGTGTACAATTTATTTGTGCTGAATTATATTACGCTGTAGAATTACGTTATTAATTTTTTCAACAACGATTAATTGCTTTCGTTTTTAAAATCATTCTGCGAACACGATATTAAAAAGCTTTATTATTCGCATTATTTCGTATTCGATTTAAACATGTAACTTTAATTAGCAACATAAATAAGGCAAGATAATGGTTCGCCGTTATTAAAATTAATACTCAACAAAAATAAGCCATTAAATCTTTTGGACAGTGTAAAGAGATTTTGTTTGCGATAAATAAAAATCCGGCGTTAACCCTTGTTCCGCAAACAATGTTCCCAGCTGTCAATAGTTTAACCAATGCGAGTCCGCTTGTGTCATCACAATGTCTGCTTAATATCGTCGAGCTGTAAAATGATAATCTGTTTGGAAGATTTCGCAATCAGTCAGTAGAGAAGACAAGACAATCAGCATTTTTTTTTTTTAATTTTAAAATAATCGTTATCACTGTGAAGCTTTGGATCGCCATGATTACGTCATTCATCCGAGTTAATGTTAATGTGTTTGACAGACATTTCGGGAGATCGGTTTACGTTGTGTCGACGTCAGCCCAAAGCCTCTCCGATCAGAGTCGAAGACGGCTATGAAATATAAAGGATATTATTTGGTTAACAAAATTATATGCATTTGCCTCTGGGTGCAACTAAAGTTGTATCATACGTGGGTCGCTCGAGCAGATACAATATTTAATTTGCGATTGTTCAAAATTATAAGTCCTTTCTCCATGAACTGCCTCGACCTTCAGTTAAAACCGCGTTTTATCTAAACTTGTGTAAGCCATAAAACGACTTTATCAAAAGCTGACGTAAAGCGAGGACGAGACAAGTTTCCACTGCGACACACCGCGATACACTTTATGAGCGATATAAAAATATTTGATGTATCTTTCTACTTACGGCGCTTTTCTGAATATAAACTTGCAGTACATCGCGATTTTATTACGATTTATTATCGTCTTCAATTTAATGTTTACTTCGCTCCTTCTAACACTTTTCGTAAAAAATAATTAATTTTTCTTTTTATGTTAATCAAACGACCCGTTCGTTCTCCAATGAAACCTGCGTCAACCTACACCACTGACTGTATAGTATATATAGTATATCCTATGTATATACTTGGTGGTAGAATAATCCTGAGTGCATTACGAGATGGATTTTAGCACAACCAGGCCGTCAAAAATCAAAAATGTTTATTCAATACAGATATGAACCGTAAACTTACTTCATTATCCAGGTGACCTACCTCCGGTTGAGAAAAACACCGGCGAAACTCAACCATTGGAGATAATATAAAAACCATAGAAGCGAACTAAACTAAATGGGAAGCAGCTTGTCTCGCACCCTCGCAGCCGCTGGTGGGCGCGAGGGGGAGAGGGGCGACAAGGGTAATCAACAGGTGGCCATTGTATCTTTTGAAGGCCTACCGAGTGAATTATTGTCCGTCACTGTAACATTCTTTAGCTCACACATTTTCAAGACTTTTTTACTATCTTAACTGTCGGTATCGGTGGCTCACACACTGCAAGGTCATTTAGGAGTAACATTCACCCAACGGATTTTATAATTTTGGCACGCAGTGATTTTAAACCGACTTCCAAAACAGAAGATTATCGATGTTATTATTTGTGAAATTATTTGTTTCAGGGCTCTCAGTGAATAGAAATTTTAATCTAAATTATGGTTAAATGTGGAACTACTAATTACACCTCCGCGTTAGATTTAAACGATCCCTTAAACAATTTTCGCTTCAATATGTTTAGAGCAAAAACGTCCGTCTATTTTTGTATCACTCTTAAAATGTTTTATGTCATAATATTTTCGTTATATATTTACCCGACGGTGGCCTGTAAGGGAATGCCATTTAGTATTACTTCAACATTTGTCTGTACAAACAAATATAATATTGTTATACTACTAGATGTTAGTGATATAGTCATCAACATACATATAATGTCGCAGTTTCTCAAACTCTGAGCGGACATAGGAGACAATGTTCTCATCCCGGGAAGTAATGTTAACTTCCCGCGGGATATTAAAAAATCTGTCGTCATATGTGCGGTCCGCGCGAGCCAAGTCTGCCTAACACTTCGTGCTGTGTACGAGTACAAGTTATTGGAAAAGGGGAAACGCTACATCACGAACATTTTTATTCTCACTTAACTTGACGTATCTCTGAGTGCTTAAGTACAGTTCACAAAAGGCTTAACGTAATTGTTAAGCTCTTAAGTATTTTGAGAAGTATTTGTTGTTTGAAATTCATTCGCTGAATCTTCAAGACGTTCTAACAAAGGAAAGTTACGTATACCTTGATTTTTGTAGATAAGAAACATAATAATAATGAAAAAAGTAAAGTAAGAGTCTGTTTCTGCCCCGCATAGGCCTCCTCTCGGGGTGTCTTGAAGCTTATCCCATACGCCGAGTGTACCTACTACGACATGACATAGCTGAAGTAATGTTATGAGGACTACAACTTTTTTCAATATCATTTTTTGCCTTAAAACAATAAAATCGTATATATTCGTTATCGCCCATACTTTATCACCCATTATCACTAAAGGACTATATGCATAGATATATAGTATAGACAAAAATGTAGGTTTACGCACATTAAAAAAGGTTTTAACTCTTTAAATTCTTACGGGTTTTAAAATGAATTGGAGCATATGAATTTTTGCACATAATCGAAATTAAGGAACTCAAAAATTGGTCTGAAAATAAATTGTTCCGTGTTCTGAAAACCGTCGGTCCATCGAACGGGATCTCTTCGGCTGTTTCGGATACTTAATATTTGAAACATATACTTTTGGTGTTTTCCTAAGTTGCACTATACCACACTCCGCCGTATGCACAATGCAGCATACATTTTCGTTATTCATTTCCGATCTAGAGACCGGTCGGATGTGCTCAGAAGACCAATCTTTTCGTTTCCTCCCTCCATTGCTTTATCGTAAACATATAAACTTTATTAATTATTCTTAAAACTTCTTAGAGGAAAGTCGCCGTCTGTATCTCGCACCTTTGAAACGTTCCTCAGCACGTATTCGTATAATTACACAATCTCGAGCAAGGATTAAATTATATATTCAAAGATAATTATTCCTTCGAGGCTGTGGCAGTCCAGAGGTCGCTCGTAATGTATACATACACAGCGAATGGGGTATTATTATTATGAAACTTTTATTTCACACAACCGTCGTGTTAACTCGATGACAGATAACTGCACTTATGGAACGCGAGCGAACGCACGCACAGGTCGGGTCAGTAAGTGATACGAGTACGTACATACGGCGCATGTAATACGAATACATATTGAACTGATTATGGATTATGTTTTCATTTCAATTAAATAAGTAGTTTCATTTAAATATATGTTATTTGATAGTATTTGCAAACTACATTGAACTTGGACAACAATTTCATAAATGTTTTGTTGAAATAATTCGACACATCGTTACATATCTGCTCGGTGGGATTCCTGGCGGGTAAACAATAATTGAGCCCCGCCACCAAAGGGGACCATTTATTTTAGTTATAAGCAGTTAATACAATTATTTTTTGTAAATTGATGTCATTCTGGCCGAAGGACCTCGCTTGTAAGATCTCGCGCATTGACAGCTTAAGAATTATTAAAAATTGATAGATATTGTGTATACAACGGCGATCGGTTGAGCGGTGCCAGGCGACCAGTTACATCAAAGTAGAGTCAGTTACAATTTTCATGCAAAAATACACCCACCGACTTTGACGGTGACCTGTCAAGCGACGGTGAAGTCTCAAGTCTGTTAATCTTCAACACCTATACCGATCTCTATTTAAAATTGCTCCCTCAAATCATTGAATGGTTCGACCTTAAACGATTATTTCTGAATCTGATAAACTGTACTTCCGATATATTGATAGGATAACTTCTTCTGAAGCGATAAAAATAAACAAATGTACATACCAAAATTTTAGATGTGTATAAAAAAAGCTATTGAAAAGGGATACATTGGTCATGATATCGGCAATGTTGATTGCACTGAAACCTCCGCGACGCGTTAATCCCTCAGCGTGTAGCGTCACGTCCGGGGACGACCCGTTGTAATGGAGCAGGTGTTGGAAGCCGATTAACTTTGATTGAAGAATAGTTTAATCTATATGGATGCTTCATGTATGCCGGTGCGGTCGAAGCGCCACAAGGAATGATTCAGTGAGCTTTAGTGAAGCTAATTATTATATGTACTCTATACTACTAATTATTGTATGTAGTGCTATTCTATAAGATGAAAGTCGAAACTCACCGCAGAGCACGAGCGTGGAATCAAAGACTGATAAATAATGAAAAGAATGATAAAGGTGACAACTGTATATGATAATCATAAATTATAAACGTTTCAATATGTGGTATCGTTGTAAGTCGGTCGCCGACATTTTTAAGTGACATACGAAGTGAATTTATACAGAATCATACAAATAACAAACTGCAACGTGAAATAATAATAATTGTATAACGGCTTATATAATTAATTATCTGAAATATCACTCCAAACTTGCAGATACAAACTACAAACCACACGTCTTAAGCCAAACAACGAAGGAAGCTTATATAATTTTGTCATTTAATGGAGATCGAGAACGAATATAATGAGATCTTCGACCAAGCCCTCCACGATACAGCACGATACCGTTCGTGGCCGGCTTCAGTGGTATACACCCGGTCGACATATCCTACTCCATTATTCGGATCATATTAATATCAAAACAACGGCAGCCAAAATGTAACATCGCGTCTATTCGAACGTTCGACAAACAATTAGGTAACATTAGTTTATGCTCGTATGTTTCGTACATTTACCCCGTAATTTATTATAATAAACATTCCTGTATGAAACCAAAACGAAGCCACAAATTAGACATAAATATACACCTGTCTAAGTTTGTATGAACTTACTTAAGTTCTTAATTTTTAAACAGTCATAGAGTAGAATCACAAGTTCCGTTGAATCTAAAGAGTTATAATATGTATACACATACCCTTTAAATATAGGAAACCGCAGCAACTCACAGTAATATTTTAGGTAAAAAGTATCAGCGCAGGTCACCGCTGCGGCGTCTGAGCCACGGCGACGGTGGGTCGTGACTCTTATCTCGTTACCAACAACAAGACAAGACAGGAGATATGATTATTTGTAATTGGTTATTTTAGTTTAGCTTACCCTTTTTGTAAGCTCCTAAATTGAATAAACACTTTGACTTTGTTATAATCCTTTCAATTCGACGGGGACTTAGTAGATGCCGATTAAATAAGCCTGACGCGTGAGGCACCAGCGGTCGCAGCTAGTTGCGTACAAAATAATAACAGAACCGCGTTACATCCATCAGAATTCATTGAACACGGCATCGCGTCGGAAGCAATTAAAATTTAAAGATTATTACGCATCGGATTTCGAATAAAATCGAATATGTATGGCCGCTATGAATATTAAAAACTGTTGGCCTCTTTTAAACCTCTAGCCGTGTTTTCGATTAATTCACTCAAATATAATATCGGCAATGATTGTGGTTGACTAATGATAAAACTTATTATTGCTTGACGCGACTTGTCTTTTCATTTTCAGTCACTCAGTGATGCTTGGCTATAAAATATCTTCCCAGACGGTAACACGTAGAGCGATTGCAATTAGATCGGGCGATCTATCGGCAATGAAAATCCATTTGAAAATTTGGGGGATCTGTCCAAATTACTAAATTTCAGTCTGCCGGCCAATCTCCAAGTGCTTGCGTCAACACAGATGCACTTCCACCCCCCTCACACTGATAATACGATAAGTGTGTACTTCGGCACGGCTGAAGGGAGATCAGGTGCCGAACCACTGGGCCTAATGAGATCGCCGCGATAAAGAACTGTAACGATGCCAAGCCCGGACTACGGCTGAGAATCACAGAACAGGAAACTCAAAGGAATGTATTAATGCAACGTATTAATTTTATTTTAGCCATGTCCCTTAATATCTTTTAGACAGCAGAGGCAGCTATGTAGCACGGCATGTTCGTAGCTGAATGTGTTTTAGTGACAACGTACGAAACGAAAGAAGTTCTCGAAGTATACGTAGTCGGTACCGGCGGTGTATCCAAAGGCGAGACCTGCGCTAGCTGAGTCAACAATCGTCAATATAAAAGTACAGCGACTTTTCTCAGTCAGTCCCACTTCTCTATTTAATCTATTTTGTTAAACGTGCAAACTATATGACATGGAACCTTATACCACCCTTATTGTGGATTAAAAACTTGTTAAACGCTAATTTTATTCTCCGCTGGGTCGTAATAAACACATCTGAACATCAAAACTGTCCATCGGATAAGTCACTGTTCTCTTAGTGGTCTATTTGTCATCGGGATCTGATTTGCGTAATTTGTTTTTATTGAAAACAGAAACCTATTATGCGTCCTTTCCGGCTCCGAGCCTGCGAGGAAGCGACAGCGAGAAGAGCCGGGAGAGGGGCGCGGGTAATCGAATCCTGTGTTTGTAAAGGATTCGCTTGTTATATTAACTTGTTAGCGAATATATCGCTGCTAATAATATTTTTGTTATGAATTCAGAATATAAATATGTAGTAAAATATCCTCCAGGACATCCTTCGTGTTACACGTATTGTGAGCGCCGCGAGGATTCCGTGCACATAACAAATTAATTTAAGTATTACGTACTATTACTATTAAAGCTTTAATAATTTTACATTTACAAATATAAAACATCAATAAAATGGTCGCAATCAAGTGCTTAGTAAGTTGTTATTATTAACAATCTCTGTATAGCTAAATTTACATTTGCGTTACGAGTACTGATCGTATTTTTTCTAAAAATAAGACACGTCGTTTCAATACGCAAACAGATAAAATTATAATAACGATGGATGTGGAGGCTTCGGAAATTTTCAATTATTCATCAAGCCCTCATTGAGATCAGTGATCTTTGTATCCAAAAAAATCCCAAGCTTTATCCTTTGTTGGAAAAAGATTCATTAATAATGGCTCGCGATCCACGAAACGCCGACTGGCCATTAAGATATTCAAAATGTTGTGCTTTAGGTATTTGTCCAAAGCCCACATTGTATAACATCACAAAATAGAAATAGGCCAAAGTGAAACGAACGTTACTCATGTTTGAAACTTAAATTTAATTATATATATATATTATCATCGTGGTATTTATTGCAATGGTCCATGCGTATATCTCATCTACACACCGCTTGGGCATGTTCTGAAATGACTTTTATGTGTACAAATTATTTACTACTAGTATCGCTAATCCAAGTTTCGCCATAAAGTATATCCTATACTTGTCTTAGGTATTGTCGTATTTAGTTTCACCAAGTAACAAATATGATTACTATAATTGGTTGAAAATAGTAAATTATAAGATTCTTAGTCGGTTGAAATCGGTGGATAGTCTACATTCCAATTAATCTTGTGAAAGTGCTAATAAGTACCTACTCGAATAAAGCATCTTTCGATGGCCCTCATTATGTCGTAATAGTGATCATGACGAGAGTCCGTGACCACCGGAGCGATGCAACTGAAGCGCGGCAACATTATCAACATCCTAACAGCAATATTATCTGGAAGGATTGCCAATGATTAATATTATCTCTAACAAAAACGGTTATTGTTTAAATATCGTGTTTCATCTTTTACTTCTTTACCTTTTGGGATCTTTTTTTTCTCAACCGCTTGTGACCTTAAGAAAGTGCACTCTGTCACACTTACCAAGTTCCGGAAAATAATCTGCAGTCAATGTTGTGTCGCCACTGGAACTGAGTTTAAAGTGATTGAGGTTTTAATTTAAAGAAATAATACGTTATAAATAAATTCCATTTACTCGACAATATGATCATGGCTTCTAATTTGTTAAAATTAGTGTAAATTGCTACACAAAGTAAAGCAAAATATCACAATATGCAAAATTTCACTACAGGCTTCAATAGATTTATTGATTCAGTGATTGCTACACTCTGCTTGTAAAATACGTCTCGTTAAATATATCTGTGAAAATTGTCGCTGAGCCAATAGAGAAAAAATATTCTTTTGCAGAGAAGGAAAACGTCTCTATCTCATGTATTATCCTTTTTTATTATATACACGTGACTATTGCTACATTATACATGTGTATTGTTAATATTAATAACTTTGATGTTATGAATAGTGGACGTACACTGAATGAAATATTACGCTGTAAAGTTACGACGCGACGCCGACGTCGTCGAAAACTTAAATTAAGTTGCCGCTGGAAGTTGCCACGTCTGCCGCTAAACTATGCAAATAGCTATTATTCCTACTGTGCGCTGAAATCGCTCCAGTACTCCGGAACTGTTTCCTCGGACACGGCCAAGGAGGCCCTCGCTTAAGCGTTACGAATGAGGTCTGTCATCAGGACTCCGTAAATTGGTCTGAATATCAATACAATTGTACTTGAGAAGTCAGTGTAAGCCCGGGTTGCTGGTATCTAACACGTAAATGAAATCATAAATCTCGTAGACAATCCAACATTTTCATAAAATGATTCGCTTTGAATACTTGTCCTTTCACTGGCAGAGCGTATAAGTTTCGACGGAAAATAACGAAATCATAATACACGCCTCGAACGCACACACTCGTGTGTCTCGTGTGTGACGGATCTAAAGCTTTTACTCAAATACATTTCACAAGCAAATGTCACGAACTTGTATCACTTCTGAATTTATGTAAGAATCAGGTTTATTCATGTATCGCGAATACAGAACACGTCAGTATATTTTATTCTGTTTGTAAGCAGCAGTTGAACTAGTAGTACTCACTGAGTTATCACAATATCGGATGTATAATTTTAGAAAAGGTACGTGTTACTGTTTATTGAGCTATCGACTATCGACAATCACAGGCCTCACTTGTAACTCGTCAATTTTTCAACGAGGAGTCGATGGACAAACTAATTTATAAAACCGATTTCGTTCAACATGAACCTTAATGACTTATTGAGTCGACTGATCTATGAATTAATTGTTATTAAGTGCTAAAATTATTGAACGATCATCAATTTCATCTATTGAACAAACATATTTTGTGAAGGTTTTTCAGAGCCTCTGTCGTAAAGGTTTGAATTAAATATTGGTCTACAAAATCTATCAAAAACAAAATTATCTAACGCAAGTAATAATTCACAGCCCGCGCGCACATCACTCCGCATCAGCGCGGCGGCTGTTTCGTTATCAAAACGTAGAGTTTATGAAAACAGAATATCTGTTATCGCGTCCGGCTCATGAAAATAAATTCGTCTGTTTTGTTCATCAATAATATCAATTTGAGGAAATTTCGTCAACATCCTCCATCGGCTTATCGCGGCTAATTTATCTAAAATTGTTCACGGTGCTGTTTCCTAATATATGTTGTTTTGCTTTAAATATAAAATTTAAAAAGTTAAATATATGTACAACTACGTCGTTGATAATACCATGCCTGTATTGAATACATAAGTCGTTTGGATTCAATATTTTCCTTATTAATATTCCATATTCTCTTCAACCTCCTATACATTGTGCACATATGTTGAAATACTACAAATGTCTTACAGTGGTTTTACTTAGTGGTTATACAGCGTCTACAGTCCACGGGCCCATAAAAGCAATTAATAGTAATTGGCATGAAAACGTAATGTCATTTAAATTATTACCAAAAGTTTTTATCATCCAGCTTAGGGTGTAGTTTCTACTGAAAATTACTTACAATACACACAAGCTCACACATTTAGGTAGGGTGGATGTCACCTACTTATTATACAGGGTTAAAAAAATTGATTTTAATTGAAACTTTTATTTAAATAAATTTTTGAAGTTGCATTTTTGACAAATTTTGAAAAAAGCTAAAAAACGTGATAACTCAAAAATGGGTCACTTTTGGATTATGCATATGGGGGTTAAAATTATTGCAAATAGTCACCCCTATCACCTCCGAACGGATATACGTCGAGTTACCAATAACCCTGTATATTCTTCCGTCAAACAGCAATACCTTGTATCGCCGTGTTCCGGTTTGAAGGGTGAGCGAGTCAGTGTAGCGACAGACTAAACGGACATAACATTTTCGTTCCCAGTGCTGGAGACTCAGTAGCGATATGAGGTATGGTATGAGCGGTGGTGACCACATACCATCAGTTGGCCAGTTGCCCGACCGCCTACAAACGTCATATAACACACACACACACTTTTTATCAATTACTATTTTTGGTTTTCCACATATTCCTGTAACTGAATCGGTAACATTAAAACCTCAAGGGTAAAATATTTTAGTTTCTATGACGACAGCGCACTGACGGCGTTAGAAATTATTAATATATAATTGATTACAAAACCACTAACGACATAATCTCGGCTTTCTTTGGAGAGAGTTGGCTCAGCGTCAGCGGCTCCGGGCGCCGCCTGCGCGAGCTGAGATTATACCAATCTGGATACGTTTAACTTTTAAAGAAAATAAGTAAATATTTAACGTTCTTAATCATTTGTTTACTTCATAGTAATGTTTATAACAATAAGTCACATACATTTGACAAATCAGACATAACAACAACATCACCTACTTAAGAGCGCTGCTGCCACATGTATGACTTTCGGGATATATCTCATTGTTCTCTATAAGCTACTTTTCAATTAAATGAAAGTTATCAGAGGGGGTGGAATCCATACTACACCTAGTGAGATGATCTCAGTTTTGTTATTAAACGAGCTGATATAAGTGGATATTTATAAGCAATCCGTTTAAGTGAGCGCAGATGTAACTCGCTTGGGGGACGATAACTCAACTCGCGGAGTAAGTGAATTAGTCGAGTTCGTCGCGTCAACGAACTAATTGCTCGCACCGAGAAAACAAATCCTTATTCACTGTCTTTGTGGACAACACTGCATCGACTGCGGCACTTTTTGATAGAATTACAGATAGTGCTGTTGGATTTCTGAAAGAATATTTATAAATAATTATACGAAATTTTCATCTCGCTTTGCTTCACCGCACGGTGCGCCAAAACGTATACAGCATCAGTCCCAGGTTTGATGGAAAGTTTTTCTGACATTAGATTCCCAGCTATACGGAGATACAAGGTTGGCGTAGTTACAATCTCATGCTCCATAAAGTGCGCATTGTTTCTTCTACTACCGAGTAAGCTTAATAGTTATATGTTATAGGTATATGATATTGGTTTTCCATAAGGTTAGTTAAGTAATAGATATATGTATAGATTATGTTGTAACGCAACGTTAGTCTCGAGCTTGAGATTGCAAATGTTTTCATACCTGTACATTCTGCATAGAGTCGCTGTAATCTCTCTGGCGCTAAGTCCGTGTCGGGTGATAATGAACGGACGCTGTAATCGAACCTCATCGGTCGGCCGTCTCCGCATATTACTCCGTCATCGGAAATGAGTTCATTACGACCGGCGACCGGCGACCGGCGACCGGCGACCTGCGACCGGCTACCGGCTACCGTCGGTCGAACCGCGGTGTCGCGTGTCGTGTACATTCCTCTCGACATAAAATTGATAAAATTTATAATAAAAGTAAACTTTACCAATTAATGTTTAAAATATATTATGAATTGAGAAAAACCTAAAAATACGCAAAAGAATAATATTTGGCGAAGCTAAGAGGAAGGCGCGTAGACTACTTGTAATACCAATTACTTTTAATCTTATTTTGCGAACGAGGTGATCGAGCCCGGATACGACGTCGAAATTATTGAATTATATTGAAGAATTTCAAAGATCAAGTTAAATTTTATCAATATTATCTTATTTAACTGTAACATACATACAAGCCAAACTGTTAAGAGTGTATTTATATACTCTTTTTATATATTTTTAGCCAAGTGACCGCGCTCAGGGTTGTAATTTTAATGCTTCAAAATTCATGTTCAGAGATACGAGCGGTCCCCCTGGCTTCTCACGGGTGTCGATACTAAATTAAATTTACAACGTTCACAGCTTTTCATCATTAGACAAAACAAACAACTACTTCCTGCATTTTTCTGTAATATTTTCGAAAATATTTACAGTACATGCTGTAATTTATTATATTGATCTATATTATATCATAATGAATTTAAGGTACATAATTGGATCAATTTTTATTGCTTAAAATCGCTTCGTAAATAAGTAATTATTTTTCTTAAGAAGTAAATGATAAGAAATGGTTAGTGTGTCGTGATATAAAGCAAATGGTATCGCGTACAAGACGCAACGTCAGCCGTCGGGATATACGTTCACTCGTATGCATCTGCTCGAGAAACTAATTAGCTATGTTACATTTATTTAGCGTTATTCTTAGAGTCGGAGCTACAGTCGAAATGAACTGTTTGCGTTGAGTAAAGTATACGCCCGCGGGCGCCGACGTCGCATTTCAAATTTGATTTTCAATGAAGTTTACATAATCGGCTTTCACCGCTCACTAGATTGGGAACCGCTGCCGGTATCGGCTCCGCAATGTGCTCGGTAATTAACATTGTCAGGACGTCCCTTTCTCTAATGAAATATTGATTTTCCGTCTATTCGTTGCGCGTGTGTTCCCCACATACTTAATGGAAAACCGATCTCTCGTCAAACGTTGCGTCACACTTACAGCTCGATTTTATTTTGTGAAGAAATATAAAATTAAAAGAATACAATTAAACAGTAAAGTATTCAATAGTTTTACTTTGAAAATACACATTAGTAATGACTACATCATTCATTTCTAAACATATTTGTACTTATGTTATATTAAATCTGCATATTAGTCAACTATGCTGTACTCGTTCCTGTTCAATCTGTTATTCGTTCGAAAAACACACAACTTCTAGATCTGTGTGGGTTCCTCTCCGTAGAAAATACATTCCGAACCAACGGTAGCCTTACATTCGTTTTAATCCTTTTGTAACATTAAGATTTTTAATTGTTGTAATTTCAATTAGCTCTTACGTGACCTGTTAGACATTTCCAAGTGGCTCGAATCTCACAATCGAATTTTAAGCGATTTCTATTTAGGTAACGATTTATCTAACATTTCTCACTAATTTTTGAATGTTAAGCCAAAGTGCCATGACAAAAGCTCGGTGTGCCCAGCAAGAAATTAGTTCACTTAGGCCCATCGTCTTACACTGCGGCTCAATCATCGTCTAACACTGGGGATCATTCGGCTTTTTTTTTTGATTTTTTATTGCAACACGCGTTGAGATTTAATTATTACCTAAAGAGCAAGCATCGAGTGCCACATTTGTTTCATCAATGAAGTCAGTCAACGTCACGTACGAACAGATTCCATTTAAGTCAATCTGCAGCTGCAGGCGAACTAACTCTAACTCAGTTTAAATATTCGAATCTAATATTTCACTTCGACACATCGTCGGCCGCGACACTAACGCTGACACTCGATGTCTGACTGACACGCGTCCGCTGTTTGACGGAATATTCAGATACTCTATTCCGATTCCAACGGATTAGACATTAATTATTCCCCCTTAAATATAAAATGAATGGTTGCAGGCGTGTCCCTCGTGCATTCGTAAACCATTGATTTGATTGTGATGAGAATCTATGAGTTATTCACTTATATATTATATAATTATATACAGTTCCTGGATGAAATTATCTTCTTGTAATTTGTTATTCAATATAAAGAATATACTATATACAGTATATTAAAAATATAAATTGTTTTTTTTTTATAAATAGAAAAGAATATTTAGGAATAATTTTTTATTTCGTATTATAAAATATTTATAAAATAAGATGAGATATTTCGCAGACTGGGGTTTACCTATTCAACTAAATATTAATTCCGTTAAAATTCAAAGTCTATTATATTGAAAACATTTCATTACATTTCGATCGGAAAGAAACACCTCAGCCCGGCGAGAGAAACTCAGCGGGATTATATTTTGCCGTCGACAACTCGTACAGCAGTGTTGTATTGTTTGAGTCGCCGGAGGTGAGCGTTCCGTCCCGACTGTTCTCCATAATTCGTTGGTAGCTACCCGTTAGTGCGTTAGGAGCGCCTAATGATTTTTCTAATTTTCAACTATTGTAACAATATTTCGGTTTCGGATTTTGTTTTTACGGCGTGTATATTTGGCAATTATTGCTAATCATGCTCATATGTGTAACTGTACTAACAATACAGTATTCATTCCTTCTATTAATGATGTCTATGAAAACTTCACAATTTTAGAGATTGCTTTAGCAATAAGACCGCCTTTGCACGCTCTTATTTTCTTTTCTTTGTTGTAATTGTTCTCTTTATTTGTATGTCCTTTCACTGTGTGTGCAATAAAGTATTAAATAAAAAATAAAAAAATTTCTAGGGACATATTTAAGATTTATTGGAATATTATAAGACTCAAAGATATTCTCAAAGTTCGTATCCTCTGAGCAAACAATAATCAGAGAATATTTTTTAACAGTCAAGCTCAGATATAATCCGTCAGCTCCCAGCGACAGTAGACCCGCGCCGTTACTCGTAACACGCCCTGCGGAGTTTAGAGATGCAAAATGTAGCCACTTATAAACCTAATTAACCGCCGAGCAGCTGACGCACTAAAGGAGTGCGAAAGTATCTTACCGCTCCCTGTTAGGAGGATATCAAATTCGAAATAATGTTCTGCACATTGAAATAAACATATTGTGTAGGTTTGAATAAATACATCAAAGAATTCTTATTAGAATTAGTAACTGGAATGATGTGTTAAATTTTAATGAATATAAATTTGGTCATAAAACAACACTTAAATGTTTGTGATTACAATGCAACCTAACCGAACTACCACAAAACGTACACTCGCAACAGACGAAACAGAGAACTAGGCTTTGCTTAAAAATATTATGTTATCTCAAGTATTACATGTGTGTGTGTGTGTGTGTGCGTGTGTGTGTGTGCAGCGCCAGCGTGGCCGCGGTCACACCTGCGTCGTAATTAGATAACCGCCGCTTGTTTCATACACATCGAGAGTAAAATCCCAAGCTCTCGGTAACCCGTAACTATGCCGAGCTATTTCGTAACACCTACTTGTGAAAATAATAATGAAACCTAACTTACAGTGATGTGCTGTTTGACGAGAGTCCTTATTAAGCTATTAATTATATAATTAATGTAGTAAATGTCACGTATCAAGCTCATTTAGAGTAGGTATAGAATTGTTTGTACAAATTCACAAAATTTCTGAGACGGGGATTTTAAGCAGTCTAGCGAAAAATCCTTCTCAATAGAACCGTTTTATTTAAAAAACATCTCCAAACATACACTCTCGCAAAATATTTACAATATAGTTATAGATGACTCACGTTAATGAACCCGACCGCAGCAACGGGCTGCTAGCAGTGACTCGAGGAACGATTTATAACCTGTGTATAAAATATTGCGATCAGCTGTTGTAACAAGTCGCCACTCGCCATGTGGTAATGAAGTCATCGCCGGCTAATTCGGCAGTGATTAACTGTCGTCACTTCCCCAAGAAGCTCCGACAAACAATGCTGTTCCAGACGCACTCGTAAGTCGTAACACATTGTGTGCGCGCTAATTAAGACTGACTCCAGCGGAAGACTATAAATCTGCGCACTCTTACGTGTTAACGGTGATAACTCATCGAATCTGTTTTCCGCCCACACGTCGGATGTTCTGTCGCTGAGCAAAACTTCCTCGGGGCGTTGTGCTCCAGTGGTAAGCAGCCCGTGTAAACAGTGTAAAAATAACAGCCCGTAAATGTTCGACGATGGGCTCTCTCCTATTGCGGCGCGCTACTCCGGAGGCGCTATTGCAAGTTGATTAGACACACCTCGCAGATTATCATCAGATATAGTTCAAATGATATCAGAAAAGTATTGTCCTAAACTCTTTATGAGATAAAAAATTATAATTATTTTGTTTATTAAACATATTTTCTCTCTTTCTTGGACTTCTGAACGTCATGCCGTAATTCCTTTAAACTGCCTTCGATGACAAAACATAGAAGCAACCAATCTCAAGTCATTTTTGAACGAAATGTAGCTTATAAATTGCATGGTTTTGTGAAATTCCGATAATAGCCGCCGACCACATATTTAGCGACCCGAGTATAGTTATAGCGGTGTTCCGGATTGAAGTACGTGAGCGGCTGTGATATGACCCGTACGAGAAATGTGACTTCTCAATTTTGAGACGAGCAGGTACAATATAATACGGGCGACGATGACTCCCATTTTTCTAGAAAGCAATGTTTTTTTTAATATCTATGAAATTTATGCTTATTCACGATTGACGACTTTTTAAAAATGTCCGCCGTAGACATTACGGAGTAACGTGCAATGTCACGGGATATCATGTTATCAGGATATCAGGTTTTTATTTTTGTGACATAGTGTTCTATAGATATTTCTCCAAAAGTGAACGAAGCTTTCAGTAATAATGAAGAGGATTCTGTTTCGGCGATGCCCGCCGTAGTTTTCAACGACAGAACACACCCAAAATGTTTTATGACTGTCTACAATATCACTCCAATTTTATTCAGGCATGAAATGCAACCTGTGCGTAACGACTGCAAACTTCCGAGAATCAAGAACTACTCTTAAGTTTACGTACGTAAAACGATAAAGTACCTATTGGTACTGGTGTCTAATAGTGTGGTACGACGCATGCACATTATGTATTCGTATATAGTATAGTGAAGTGGAATACTTAAACTAGTTGTTGTGTTAGTTGATGTCGCTTATTGAAATAGTTTCTATGGCGTGGCTTCGCTTTAGACGCCGGCGGACAGCACTCGGTGACAAACTGCGTAACATCCACACCTAAGTCTTGTGACGTCATGTTAACGGCGTTAATCGTATAAAAATATCCACTTGCGAATTTTGAGATGACAATGCAGACAACAAAACAACAACAAAGATTTCATCAAAGCCCCACGCTTCGTCTGACTGTGTACTACATATTGTTCGTGACCGAGAAACGCGTCGACGCGACCGCAGCCAGGTGAGGTCTGCTTGGGCCGATAACAGTTGATGTAATAGATCGTGTATCGTGTAGGAAAACCACGTATTATAATATAGAAAGCCCCAATTTTAATCTGATTCAACAGTTCTGACTAACTCTGACTAATTTGTTTTTAATCACAGATAATTTAATTGCAAAATGCCATTTAAAAATATTATTTAATAATTAATTTTCTTATCATCGTCTCTCAATCTCCTCTAGCCGACCACACAGATGTAACACACAAGCGTGTGCACAAGCACAGGTATGCTCCCAATAGAGAGCGAGTCAATCCTCACTCACATAATAATATCCATCGCGACTAAATACAGCGAGACGCTGGCTTTACGTGTTTTCGAGGCACTAGTCTGCTGTTACTTGACAGAGCGCAAGTCTTCGGGATGAGCAGGCTATTATTAAGCAATCACTAGATCAGAGAAGTAGTTAAATTATTGAATATATTAAAGAACGTCCCTCTAGGGCGCCGAATTGACACACTTGTGACTGCTGCCGCGGACCGGTTCGTCCGCAATCGCTATTCATATAGAGGAGTTTTGTGGTCCCGAAATACTTCGTCAGCGAGCTTCGAGTTACAGTAGCTAATGGTATTCGAGGGTACAGGGTGACTCACATTCGAGAGAACTTTAATATGTTTGTACATTTTGCTAATGATGTTGAAATGTTCATGAAACATGGATCCCCAAACGTTGGTTATCTTTCGAACACAAAATTCATCGCTATGCGCAACAGGTTCGCCAGCGCGTGTGTGCGCTGAGCCTTTGTTTTGCAGAATTCAATTAACTATAATTCCTAAGAATAGTCTATTATTATCAAATACATTTTAAATCACTCACACAAATATCGTTATGATGCGCTAAAGATAATTGTCCAAAGCAAACATTTCAGGAATCATGCCTAAAATTAATTTCTTTTTTACTTACAAAATAGCCTCCGTCTCATATTTTATCATACGATTTCTTTGAAGTGTCTTAGCGGCATTAATATGGTTATATGTTGTTTTCTTTTATGACATAGGTGGCAAACGAGCAGGAGGCTCACTTGATGGAAAGTGACTACCACCGCCCATGGACATCTGCAACACCAGGGGGCTTGCAGGTGCGTTGCCGGCCTTTGAGGAAAGAGTAGGCTCTTTTCTTTAAGGTTAAAATGTCGTATCGGTTCGGAAAAACCCCTGGCGAAAGCTGGTTCCGCAAAGTGGTTGTGCGAGGCAGAAAATGTCTTAGAAATCGCGCTGTTGTGGATTTTCGGACATCGAGGTGGTGCGGGTGAAACTTCGAATTACGACGAGATGTCCGAAGGTGAAATTCAGCAGCCGGAGCCGTACCCGACTCTGTCGTTAAACGATCGACGAAACAAGCGATCTAATGAGGGATGAACTCTCTCGCCTGGCTTGAACGTCACAGCTTGGATACGAATACACGATTTGCTAACATCAATTTAAATTTGAGTGAATTTATTGAAAATTAAGTAATTTAAAAAAAAACTAATCTAATTTTATTTTTTTCAAACTTATTATATACAATACGATGCGGGCAGTAGTTTCAGCAGAGCGCAGAGACGCGTGTGACGGGCGATCACGTATCACTTTGGTATGCATTACGTTATGTTCGAAGCAGAATGGAAAATAGTTTCAGTCCGGCTTGAAGCTGTTACCGAAGCTCCTGGATTGTTCGCTAAAGTTCAGATTTCAGAATATCAAGTACAAAATTAATTCCTCTCTTATTAATAAACGCTTGCACACTCATAATATTAATTCTATTCTTAACTTTTCCGAATTATATGTTTAACTGTTATATATAATCCTAAACGATCCTCCATTAAAAACAAATACATTACGATAAATATACCGAGTCATATACACACGACATCTGACAAATAACAACACCCTTTTTTTCAATTTTGTCTTTTATTTGCGCCGAGATTATTTCGCCATTGTCACGAGCGATGGAGAAGATACGACGGAGATTGATTGATTAAATGAACACGGTACCCCTCAAGATAATTATTCAATAAAATCGAGAAAAGAGGTAAAATTAATAGTCTCTTTCTTTCGGGACTAACTCTGATATTCCGAAAAGTTTTTCCGCGCCCTTTAATCGCGTACCCCTCGCATACGACACGAGTTCCCAAGTATACATTTCTTGCGAGCGAAGTGTTTCGTGCTGTGGCCGTTAATCTCACGTCTGCTTAACTTTAATTATTTTCGTGCCCAATTCGCTTCGGTGAGGATTTCTCTCCGCCGCGTCCGCCCGACCGCAGCGCCCGTTACCGGAGCGACTCGTCCGACGAAGCCAAATAAATACAGCTCTTTATTTCCCCACGAACTGAAAACATACTCTTACCTACCTCAAACAATACATTTCGTATGATGTTGATAAACAAAATATGTATATTTTAATATCTTTTTAAAATAAGCCTATTGATGACTAAATTATCAGTATATTGCATTAAAAGTTTTCAAAACTCTTGTTCTTTTAGTCCAGGTTGCAAACGAGCAGGATCGCCCTTGGACATCTGTATCACGGGGGCTTGCAGATGCGTTGCCGGCCTTTATGAAATGTGGTCACTTTTCTTTTCTTGAAGATTCTCCAGTCGAATCGGTTCGCAAAAACCGCTGGTGGAATCTGGTTCTACAGTATTTGTGCGAGGTGGTAAACTTAAAAATCGTGCTGATTCCTACATTGCATTGTGTATATTTACGCAGTAATTTCATTAAATGTGTATAGAAGTTTTATCATAAAAACATTTCTTCAATTAAATGTTTCCTGGGCTAAGAAATCGATAATATAGTAAGAGTGCTACAATATTAAAGCAATTTCAATTAATTAGTCGACCCTATTCCGTCTACGCTGCTCTTAGAATATTACAAACATTTAAACTGGATTGCAATTTGTAATTTAGCACATAGTAAATTACTTAGAAAACAATCGTAATAATCCATTGCCTTTACTTCATGCGCCAATTTTCTCTAAAGGAAGTAAACAATAAATATGTTGATTATATTTTTAAGCAGGTATACTACTTTTAAGATTATAAATAAAAGGGTCAAACGAATGCGCGTGCGCGAATATCTCGCGGAACCAATCAGCCAATATTCCCGAATCTTTAAAGTAAATATTTGGACAACATCAAAATATGATCTAGCCGTAATTCAAAATTATGCTCAAAGAATTGTTCTGGCTTATAACCGACACCGACCGGCTCGGGCGCCACTCCCACCGATACCTAATTACCAAATTTTATGTCTGGGAAACTTCTTTTACACCAGCCCAGGGTTTTATTTATTAACATAATAAATTTAAGTAATGTGTCGGTGTACGGTTTTGTTTTGACATCGAATATAGTGAATTAGTTCTGGAAAATAATGTGGCAGATACGATACCGCAACGGAGCGGATGACTTGAACCAGATGTTGATTTCACTCATTACCGTGGACTAATCATAATTCGGTTTTTAAGTGCGATCAACAGTGCAAAGTATATCTATAGCAATACAAACACGTGTCAGGTTGGGCGATGGATGCCGGGTTGAAATGATCTTGTCAGAAATCTCTATGCATTAAGATAAGTTTTGAAGAACTACAAAAATGTGTGTTCAATGAATTTAGTATTCCTTTCTATTTGTAGTGTATAGAAAAGATCTTCGTTTCTATGTTAAAGGTATATGTGATAAAGTGTCGCTTGCCGATTCTTAAAGTCGATAGGCAAAAATGAGACGATGTGAACGCTGCGGTATCACAGATAAGATAAGTAATTTAGTTTTGAATGCTCAAAAAACAAAATGTGTAGGTTTTACCCTACCCAATGTTAAAAGCAAAATTATAATATATCTTTAAACGGTGGCCGTTTTGAAGTACCCGATACTACGGTGTTTTTAGAAATAGAATTAGATTCTGGAATTCAGTTGAGGCCTTATTTATCGGTTCTGACAGGAAGACTCAGCTCCGCCGAATACGCGGTCAGAAAAGTTAGACGACTAACTGATACTAGTTTAGTATTTTGTGGTAATTTTCGTAATATTACTACTAATATTATTACTAATACTCGTTATCCTTAAGTAATATTACTTAAGGGTAACAAGGTAGGGGTAACACTACAGATATTGAAATTGTTTTTATTTTACAAAAGAGAACTGGCTGGTCTATTTATAATCTTGGAGCTAGAGAGCATTCGGGATGTTTTTCGTAAAGTAGTAAGTACTCAGTGTTGAGTCATATATTTACAACAATTTTATATATATTCATAGGAACATTGACCACTCTGATAAAATCTTTGATAATCATTCTATGTACACAAGAAGTAACGATAAACTTTAAGCGCCAAGTTTTAGACTCCGCGGTAGAAGCATACCTATTATTCAATACAATATATTGTATACAAGTGATAAAAAAGCGTGAAGTGAAACTTGTTGACATTCCTGTCTGAATGTATAGGTACTACATACATATATAATCGTATCTAACTAATATGACTTTGTATTTTTAAATGTTGTGAAAAGTAACTACTGTATTTCTTACCGGCTCTTCTCGGTAGAATTTAAATTCCGAACCGATTTTAATGAATCGAAAAACCACTTGTCGCCTCGCTTCCAGCTCTCATACAATATAATTGGAAAAACGATTTAAATATTGTGGATCTATTACTATCAGTGGGAGAAGAAGTAGACAGGGTCGGAGGCGACGACAGCTCCGATGCGAGCCTGCGTAATTCAGGGGCGGACACACTCCGCCGTGTGAAAGTCCACAATGTTTTAAAGTGGTGCAGTAGGCTGTTAGCCTGAAAATTATCCACTGCTGGGCTAAGGCCTCCTCTTCCATTAAAGAGAGGGCTTGGAACATATTCCACCAAGCTGTTCCAATACGGGTTGGTGGAATGCACATGTGGCAGAATTTCGATGAAATTAGACACATGCAGGTTTCCTCGCGATGTTTTCCTTCACCGCCGAGTACATATACATATATGTGCTTAATTTGTGTTTATAATTCATCTCGTGGAGCTTGCCTGGGTTTGAACCCGCTCGCATCTCTGCTCAAAAAGCAAAATGGACTACAATTAATCTCAATCTTACGGAATTTAAACATTAAAAGGAGTGTATTTTTAATATTAATTAAGTTACAAGTTAATACGTACATTTATCACAGAGTTGCTGTTTATTCAATAATAACTTTCCATACCAAAGCTTCCAGCTCCAAGCCTTCCCCAAAGAATGGTGTCACTTTTTAGTTTCTCAGAAAATACTGACGGCTCATCCCATTGATATTTATCCTACATGTCATTATTATCTCAGCAAAAAGTATCTAGTCGTACATTAATTACAGGTCTATGTATCTTTAATGTTAAAAAATGTAATAAATGTTTGTAACGAGTAGCTCTGTATACATACACACATATTTAATTAAAAATCATCTTTGATTTTATCACATCTTGCCGCCGAGGCGGAGCGGCGGCGTTACTCGCGGGCCGTCAGTTGGCGCGAGGACGGCGGCGGGCGAGGCGGGCGGCGCTCGTAGTGGGACTGTCGCGACTCGCGAGTGTCGCGTCACGCGCGCTTCGTAAGTGACGGCTTCGAAAGGTGATAGTTAACGCGTTCCTTATTGACCACATAACGACATCCTTACTCGGAAGTTTGTGAAAAAGAAAGGTTTGTAATGTTCATGATTAGCTAAGTTTCTCTAGGAACTAAACTTTACAAAAAAGTGTTAGAATCATAAAATGCAATCGATTTACCTTTACAAGATTAAAAAAAGGTTTATTCATTTATTCATACTTACCTGCAGTGTGATTATCCTTAATCAAATTCAAATATGAAATAATTTAGTTTTAAAACATCATATTTTTCATAGAATTAATGAATGTTTTTATTTTCCGTAAATGTTCTCTGTAATTTCAAACAAATAAAATTGTGTATTTCGGATAATTTTTCGGCCGAGACGTGATGTTATCAAATGACAGATATATGTAATCCTTGTGCAGGAAATACTGAACACGATTTGTGTGTAAATGTTTACTATGCGAGTTAATCAGAAACATTGGTGTGATTTATGTATCTTTATAATTTGTAGTAAATGACATATAAATCTTATAGATTTTGATGGGAAACATCTATTGGAGCCCCCGGCAGTAGGAATGAGTCGCTCTATCGTGTCCCGTGACGACAAGCGGCTGTATGTAGGGTCCTCTCCCTGTGTGTGTGTGTGTGGGGGGGGGGGTCGCGTACATAATATTCATCTATTGGTTATTGTTAATTATATTAACTCATAATGGCCGTCAATTAAAATTTAAAGCATCCCGTGGTGCCGGCTACATATTTCATTGTATGAGTCAATTTGAAGAGAGTATGACGGTTCCCGACTCTCCTGTTTTATAGAATAGTAATAAATAAGTAATAAATAAGGTAATTAGCGATTATTAACTACTCTTCAGTTTAATTTGTAAAATATTTCATGTTTTGAAAAATAATGATTTATTCTCGTTAAAATGTCTGAATCGCTGTCACCAGCTTGGGCCGCGTGAGACAATCTGTTACATGCCTGCTTTAACGAGTCTAACTGCTGTGTGCATTATTTACAAAACCTATTTACGCGATTGCGACTTTAGCGAACTTGAAATTTACTTGTTTCTATTAATAGTTAGCAGAAGTGAAGCGAGTCTCGGTCTCGTTACGAGTGCCGCTGTTATCGCTTTCCCAGTCGCCCGTTGCGTCACGTGCGTCGCGCGCGATTCAGATTACATCTGGAATTCATTTCCTCTGCGAAGGTTACGAGATACTTGACCGATCGTTTTCTAGTTTCTTAGTCCTCATTGATGATACGTTTGTTTCTACTTTATTCGTTGCGTTGAAGTTATGATTTTACGAAGAAACATTCCACCCGGCGTGTCGTTAATTAAATATTAACATAGTGACTATTTTAAAAAAAGAAAATCCTTCGCGTTATTTGTGCGAAAAAACGTCATGTTTCGTTAACCAAACCGGAGAAATCGGTATATTTTAAGAAAAGTAAAACTTTGCAGAAGTGAAAATGTGGATTAAGTTTAAACCCAGGTGAACAATTTAGCTCTCTGACTTGATTTGATTAAACTCCTGCCAGCAGTGGCTTTCTGTATTTAATCTCACAATATATGTACTTGTATCTTCTCAATATAATTTTGAAAATACGCATGATAGTTTGTTGTAGCGAATAGCGACATCCCGAAAGCAATTCACATGTCAATCATGAACTATCAGTCGCATGATTTATGAAAGCTTCTATCGGCAGCCTCTAAAAATGTCAACTGAAAAATGAGGTATACATTTCAAAAAAATAAAGAAATATATACCAGAGGAGCCTCACGGCTGTATCAAATATTTAAGAACAAATAACAACTAGATTATCTGTTTTTAAATAGATATATAATATTCATATTAATAATCTGAACCAGTAACTGACCACTGTGCACGTCGTCTGGCGATATCGTGAGCTATCGGTAAATGGCTCCGGCGTGTCTTGTACTCAGTGGTACTCAGCCATTTACCGATAGGCCATGTAGTGTAGTAGCACTGACTTTGCCGTCTGCTTCCAGTCGTGAATCTGCAACCTCCGGTGAAAATGATTTTAATACAGCGTTTGCAAATACTCGTATCATTCAGGTATCCTTTAAAAATCCGGATCAATGAATTTTTCATATCCATCATTTACATAATTGAGGCAAGTTAAATTATTTCCTTCAATACGTTTATTGAAAATTAGAACGGGCTTGAATAAAAAAATAAATAAGTTAAGATTAAACCAAAATGCATTAAGTTAAGATTAAACAAATAAGCAACGCGAGTTGCTATTAAAATAGTCTCAACTGCAGCAACGCAGCCGTAACTGCCGTTTACGGCTGACTGTATAGTTCAATGTTCACCGTGAATTATGAGCGCATGAAAATCGTTTGAATACGAAGCCGCAACTGCCGCCGGTCGCGGGCGGCTGAGTCGTGACGAATGCGTTCGTTGAGCTGCATTCAGTTTATGCATCTGATAAGGCTTTAGTCTCGACTGCGTTGCACTGCAGGGCAGTAACACACATTTAATACTATAATTAGTAATAAACTAAAATGTACATTCATTTCTGTTTGCTTTCTCGATTGTTCTCCTGCATAGCAGGGGGTGTGTCCCTATACACTTAGATGTTAGTGCTGTAAGAAACATTCATGAAACCTTTTCTCACCAATTCTGCACCACTCAGTTAAGGTGCTATGTCCCTCGTGCCTTGCTCACTCACACTTCACGCCGGAATGCAACAATACCATGTGTTGTAGTGATACCATAACTTAAAATAATAAGAAAACGCACTAATCACATAAGGGACGATTCCGTAAGGAATTATATCAGATATATATTCGTCTGCCGACTTGTGCCATAAAAAATATATATATTGTTCCCAGTTTTTTGCAACAACAAATAACAATTCAAATGCTATAAGTAAGTTATATTTTCTTGGACATGTTTTAGGTCGTATGTGCTGCTGTTACTCCTGGACGCCAGATTAATATATTTACTGAGTACTCGTGCAAACGTCATGTAAAAATTACCGAATCACTTTGCTCGAATGAATCAAAACGAAACGGAAACGGGAGACTAGTATGGATAATACTATCATTGCTTGAAAATAAGGCTTATTCTATTTTTATTAACACATTCATTACGGCAAACAATTCAATACGATTGTCGTGAATGCTTCGGATTACCAATACTTCGTCGCTGAAAGTCGAACGCCTCACCGCCAGTCAGTCTCACGAACTAAACAAAGACGCTGATATTACTTTTTTCATAAGAAGCTTTACCTTTATTGGCACCAAATCTGTTTTGTGATATTACGAGAGTGTAGATATCACGTTTGTTCCGACGCGCATTAATATTATTCATCAATTTTCGGAGGCAATAACGGCGGAACAATGCGACGACCTCCGGCGGCGCACGTCGCACTTTACGACACTCATTGTTGAGCGCCGCTCTATCACATTCGGACAACAGGAACTGACGAAGCCATTCAAACTAAGCTCATTTTAATAATATTCTGGTGAATAAGACATCTTCAAAGAGTATTGTGATAGTGATTAAAAATATTTCGTTATTATTCCTTTCAAAATAATAGACAAGTATTAAATATAATGGAGTCACTTAGAGGTCGCTCTATAGAGAGTAGCGTGTTTTGGTCAAGTAATCCTCATTTAGATATTTCATTGCTTAGATTTGTGTGCCTCGTGCGCCTCGCGGATGCGAAGCCGTTAGTCTCGCCCTAGACTCTCCGACCGTGTTGAATTAGGTGGTTCATTAAGAGTACCTAGATTAGTGTGTGTGTGTGTGTGTGTGTGTGTATTTCTTCTTTTGGTTTGTCTCCGTTGATTTTATGCACGACAAATTAGTACCCTAATAACCATGAATATGTTTTATGTACCTTAAATCACAGTACCTTAACTCTCAAAAAGTATATAATATTTTAAATGAATAACATACAAATTCAAGTGATCTACCTGTAAGCTAATATAGTATTACACTTTGTAATTCGAAGCGTTTAATCAACTTTCAAGTTATTATTCTTCTACTGTTTCAGTCGTCGTACTCCTGTGTACCGCTAGAAATATTTATTTTGTGGATTTTTTCGTAATTAAGACTACAGCTCGATCAAACGGAATCAAAAAGTAGCTTTGTGTAAGACTTGTAAATATTCACGTTCGAAGGGCAAGGAAATGTTTTAATGACGCAAATCTAATTCGAGACCAGGCCGTGCCCACTCGTACGACGAGCGCTCGAGTAGCGCGCTGCGATCGCGCTCGCGGTTTGCCTGTGATTGATTCCAGTACTACACACACATACACATAACGTGTGCTTCTTCCACGAGCTTGTCATAATTCACGCATTTTTAAAACAAACAATTTGCTTGTTTGGCTCGAACGAAACAGTCCCACTTCAAACACTCGCCCCCCGCGCCCCGCGCCCCGCGCCCCGCGTCCCTCCGACTCTTATTTGAGTTTGGGCCGAACACGCAGGTGTACTCGCCGACGCCTCTCGTGTGCTCAGGTTACTGTTTACATTAAACAGTTTCGTAACTTCTCTTGTCTGCGGTGTAATCATTGTTAAGAATAGGATTTTCGTAGTAAGTTTTAAAGCGAAGGGGCCATTACCAATTTATATTAGGCCCAGTCATTTATATCTCATGTCCTGCCTTGAGGTATGCAATGTTTACGAACCGTATTGACGATGACCTTATTATACTGGTACATGGTAATATTAATCTGATTGAAGATCAGTGATGTGGTAATGGCCGCATAGCTGGAGCTGCAAACAAAGAGCGTTGCACTTATGAATGGCAAATTTTGATGTATAGTGGATAGGGACTAAAATAAACGGAAACGTCTTACAAGAAATTAAGCTAATTCCTGTTTGTGTGATTACGATCGCGATTTAATTTGTCGTCCGAGGTAGTGGGCGGTCCTCACAAAATTCGCTTGGACTTTGACAAATGTCATAAAATCGGACTGTTAACAAATAACAACAGTTCGAGCTCTTCTACCGCTGCCGTCACCCATCGCTGGTCAATATTGTCTCCTTGTGTTGACTCTTTGTGACCACCGCGCGGAAGTTTACCTTCCGCCGTCCATTACCCGCTTTTAATAAACTGTTATTTGATCTATTTCGTTCACATCTGTTCTTTAAAGAGTTCACTTCGAATTCAATTTTTTATTGAAATTGTCGACAACCACAACAAATTATACCTAACTTTATTTTATGAAACACTTAAAAAAAGCTTCGATATTCAGTTAGCTTCGAAAGATCCTTGTTACAGTTTTAAAAAATATTTTCAGATACAAAATGTTCTACACTGTCTTACACCAGTCGAGGTGTCCAGGTGCCAGCGAATCAGCGTTATTGGATGACGCCTCTTACCATCATCACGACTCACGTCCAACGGTCTCCGTGAAATATCAATGCTTGCAATATTTTTGTGTAAATTTTTAACCCCGTATTTATCATGTCGATGACTTACGATAAATAGACAAACTTACGTATAGACGTCTTTACGTACTCGTATAGTTCGGCGGTCAGAAACCCTCATGTAGAGTAATAGAATAGCAAAGGCAGCTAGTCGTTTTATCCTGTAGACGTGGCCGATATATTTCACCCGGCGTGCATTAATGCAGGCACATTAATGAAGTTTTACCTGAGGCCAACAAATTGTTGCGGCGGCGTCGGTCTCTGTTCTTTGTAGCAATTTACGAGCGGCTTAATTGTCGGGACGCAGTCCGTGGCTTTTTCATGTTTTATTGGGTAAACTCATCTCGGCCATTGCTGGCTGCAGACCATTCCACTTCCATAATAATATATAGAGCAAATTGCGAATTATATCCGGGTTTATATAAAGACGGAGTAAAATAATATGTATTTGTTTCGGTTTATGTGAATTTATTTTTCAATTTAAATTCAACGTCAGTTTGTTCAAAAACAAAGTTCAGTTCGTTAAAAAAAAAAAAATAATGACTGTCGCTTCTCAGTTTGTTTTTGATAATGTTATGTATGTACGCAAGAACATAAATGATTTTCCCAAAAAAGTGACGTACATTCCATTAATACTAGGAACTTACACCAAGTACTCGATTGCACAGGGTTAGTAACTCTTTTTTGGGTCAATGTATACGTTCAAAAATATTCAATAATAAAATTCAAAAGAATCGTTAAAGAGCGTTTGTGTGCTAATTCGATAGATTTTTGGACTATCAATAAGAAAGTGTAATCACTTCTATTTTGAATAAAAATTTTTGACTTTATCTTTGACTTTGCTTCCTCATATATTGGAACATGTGAAAACCATAGTAAATATTATCTGTACGCATTATATTTTATTACTTACGAACTATATTTAAAAACACTTTTACAAAACTCTCCAATAGACCCGATAAAATGATTATTGCAGCAATATTTTAAATAAGCTTTTACCCAGCTTCCTGCGGCAGGATGCGCTTTAAAAGCAAACCTCACTAATTTGCAGCTTCTGGTGTATTGCCTTCTTACTCTGCTTCGGTTGGGTGTCTCTACAGTTTTAGTTACTCATATAAATTGTAATTATGCCTCGCAGCTCATTAGATATTACTTAGTACTATCAAAATTAATTATAATTTCTTATAAAAGCAATCGAATAAAATGTTGAGGCAAGAAGTGAATGTCTCAGATGGGATGGTCATGTCGTCGGCAGGAATTCATCAAGTAGGTACGGCGGCGCGGCGGCCACCGCGCGCGGTTCCGTCCCTTTTACGTTTATTCCTTTGACGCTTAGCGTTGTGGCTTAGTTGTAAGTGATGAAACATTTTGTTACTGAAACGACATTGAACCGTATTATATTGTCTACTTACTTTAAATATAACAATAAAAACTTTACCAATAACTATTGTTGATGATTAAATGGTATCCGTAAAGACATTTTTAATACAATTAAATTTAAGTCTCTGACCGGTTGACGCTTCAAGTATTTTTATTTCAGTAGGAACATGAATTAATCTTAATTTTTCAGGTGTGAGATGTGAATTGGGTCAAAGGAGCCAACGAAGGAGTGCGTCGCTGCGCCGGTGCGCGGAGCAGCATGGACGACCTGGAGCGAATAGCGCGCGACCGAGCCGCCTGCGAGGCCAAGAACAACGAGACCGCGCCGCCCGACGGTAACGCACTCGCTGAGTTCCACTTCGGTTGTAGATTGTAAAGTATTATAAAGTGTCGATACTTCTTATCGGAATGAGGTGTTCCTTTGGGACATTTTGATATCGACTTGTTATAATGTTCTGTATGTCACATTATATGTGAAAATATTATCCACAGGTATTTACTGCGAGGGAACTTTCGACACATGGTTGTGCTGGCCCCACACTCTCGCAGACACAATAACGTATGCGCCCTGCCCTGACTTCGTTCCCGGATTTAGTACCGACTGTAAGTCGACTTATAAAAAATATATTTTATTTTACACAGTTTTAAATATGTAAGCAACATATTCATCATTGCCTCAGAACTCGTCTTTTTTTTTTGGCTTTTTTGATATTTTTATTACTAACTTGTCTATATTGTTACAGTATTTGCGCACAAAGAATGTACGGCAAATGGTACTTGGTGGCAACACCCGCTGTCCGGACAGCCGTGGTCGAACTACACCACGTGTGTCAAGCCCGAGGACGTACGTGCGCGCAGTACTTAATGAGCTTACTAATGCATTTCAACGACCTCACCCTCCTTCCTCCCCGCAGGACGTCAGTGAGATCATAGTCGTGTACGAGACGGGGTACAGCGTGTCGCTGGTGGCGCTGCTGCTGTCTTTGGGAATACTTTCATATTTCAAGTAAGATTAAATGGGAAATTATTACTCATTTTCTGAAATGAACTATTACGATAATAACTATTGTAAAGTAAGCAGGTAAAGTACATTGTACAAAGCATGATCGCATCGAATGGTGGCCAAAATAATAGCAACATTCCCTCTGCCCGAAATATGGACTCGACACTTATATGTACATCTGACGTTAAAATGAGATTTTACACGATTAGTTGTGCTTTTGCCGAGTTCAAACTCTGTGAAACAGCCTGTCGCAACGAATTCTTACAATTGCAGGAGCCTACGCTGCGCACGAATTACCGTGCACATGAACCTGTTCGCCTCCTTCGCGCTCAACAACGCGCTCTGGCTGATCTGGTACCGCGTGGTGGTGCGCTCGCCGCTCACGGTGCGGGAGTCGCCGGCGTGGTGCCAGGTGCTCAACGCCACCCTGCAGTACGCGCTGCTCACCAACTACACGTGGATGCTGTGCGAGGGGCTGTACCTGCACACCGTGCTGGTGAGCGCCTTCGTGTCGGAGCGGCGCCTGGTGCGCGCGCTGCTGGTGGCGGGCTGGATGCTGCCCGTGCCGTCGGCCGTCGTCAACGCCGTGCGGCGCGGCGTCGCCAACGAGCCCTTCTGCTGGGCCGACGACGGGGCGCCGCGCCTCGAGCTGGCCATTCTCGTGTGCGCGGCCGTGCTGCTCAACTTGGCTTTCCTTTGCAATATTGTGAGAGTGCTCTGCACCAAGCTGCGGGCGGGGGGCGGAGCGGGCGTGGCGAGGCCCTCGGCTACCGTGCTGCACGCTCTTCGCGCTACGTGCTTGTTGGCACCCCTGCTCGGCCTGCAGTACTTGCTGACGCCCTTCCGGCCGCCTCGCACGGCCAGCTGGTGGCTGGTCTACGAGTATGTGTCGGCGTTGACGACCTCGCTGCAGGGGCTGTGCGTGGCCATACTCTACTGCTTCTGCAACGGGGAGGTGCTCGCGCAACTTCGGCGTCGCTGGCGGGTGCTCACGTTTCGTCCGAGAGCAAATTCCACAACGAATACCACGGTTTCGGTTCGTAAATTTCAATAATTTTAATTGCCAACCTTATTATAATCATTAAGTAGCCATCTTTGAGTTTATCAATCGCTAGTAATCGGATTGTAGTTTATACTTAGAAACTTTCAGAGCTTCACATACGTATGACATTATATTGTACGTGTATACGGAATAGTGATTAAGTATTATATACTAGTATACTAATACTAACTATGTTTTATATTAACAGTTGATGCGACTTTAACGAAACTGCACGCATTATCAATCACAGATCAAAACAAACAAGAACAAAACATGTTTATTAACAAAAAACAACATTATACAATGAAATGTCCGGCGGCACCCACTAGGTATTCCTGTGTCGTGGGTACCTATTGATAGTTTTACAGTACATGTTTATTGTTGTCGCTCGGCTTAGAATATAAATTATATAATTGTTTAACAAACATTGCATAATTTCTGTAGGATTAACTTACAGATGATCTTATGTTAATGAATAGGTACTATACTAAGTGCAAGAAAAGTTTTTCGGTGGTATCACAGGTCAATGAGGAGAGCCAAGAAATAATTTTTGTTTTTGGCTTTTTGGCTTGTTTAACGGAGCAATGTTTAATATCACAAGCGTTGGCTACTTTATTGTAAATAAATGACACAATGAAAGGACTGAAGCGTCTAGCAAAAGATGAATTTTGGGCAGGAGGAGCCTATAGTCCCGACGTTTGAGTAAAATTTTGTAGTCTTTTGAAGATATAGTTGAGTGATGAACTTTAAGTGCGATTTTTAGTATATATAGTTGGCGTACAGTTAGAACTTCGCTTTCCTGATAAAGCTTGGTCGTTGAATAGTCAAAGGGTTTATTCAACATCGTTTTGAGCACTGATCTTTGGGCTCGTTCGAGGTGAATTAAATGCGTTTTACAAGCGCCTCCCCAGGAACTAATAGTAGGCAATCAGTGACTGACAGAGAGCAAATATACGGCCCGCTAAGTGCTTAACGATGCTGACTGTCGAAGTATTTTCATAATTTTTATGACTTTGCGGACGCGACCAGAAAGATATTTGATGTGAGCTTTAAAGTTCAAATTTTGATCTATAAGAATTCCGAGTTATTTTGCTGCATCTATTTTGGCCAGTGCAACACATTTGCATTTGTCACTTCGTACACAGATGTGAAGTTTTAATTTTAAAGTTGGAGTAGGTGCAGAAATCGCTGTTTTATGGAAACAGATGTAATTTGTTTTCGATTTAATAAGTGTAAGGAGATTGTGAGACAACCATGCAGATACGTGTCGTATACCTCCCTCCACTTTTTCAAATACCTCTGACCAAGTGGATCCTGTCTAGATAATAACTGTGTCATCTGCATAACAGATTATTTCACCGTCTATGTTAGCATGTATGTCATTCATGTACATGATAAAAAGCGTAGGTCCAAGAATTGTACCTTGGGTTACGCCAAAATTGACTGCTACCTGGTCACTGTCGTAACAACCGACTCTAGTGCAGTGTTTCCTATCCGTAAGGTAACTTCTAAACCAATCTAGTACTACACCCCGTATACCGAATTGGGATTCCAGCTTTCCTAAAAGTATCGGTATCGAGACGGTGTCAAAAGCCTTAGACAGATCCAAGAATACAGCAATACTGGGCTTGTTATCATCCACGTAAGATGCCACTGTAGATATAAGCAAATTTACCGCGTCTTCTGTAGACTTTCCTTTTCTAAAACCAAATTGCCTGGGGGATATCAAGTCGTTAGCCTCAATGAAATTGTTCAAGCTTTTACTAACCACCTTCTCAAGTAGTTTTGAGAAAGCGGATAGCAAGGAAATTGGACGGTAGTTTGCGGGGAATCTTTTGTCCCAGTTTTATAAATTGGTTTGATACACGCCATCTTCCACTTTTCGGGAAAGATACCAGTCTCCAAACTTTTGTTAAATATAATTGTAAGAGAGGGTTCAATAACGTCTTTTATTTCTTTTAGAAGACCGTTACTTAGATACTGGATAATAGGAGCTTTATCATTTTGAAGTGACGTAATTAAGACTTTAGTTCATATTCGTCAATCGGTTTCATAAAGAAAGAGTTCAGCACTAATTTTTTTGGAAAAATTTTCGCTGCCAACTTTTTTTCATCTGTTTGTAAATTATTTAAAATATCACTAGCTAGATCACTGTAAACTATAAAAGATCACTTTCAACACTTTCACCACTAATCAATTTCTGTCATTTTGAATTTGTTTGCATGTATAATCATTGCAAACTCATATTCAAATTCGTTTATTCAATATTTATACATTCAAATTAAACACTATCACGCCGGTTCGGTAAAGGAAATATCCTGAGAAGATCCGGCGAAAAAATCTCTTTACTTTTGTCAAATTTATTATACATGTTACCATAAGATTAAACTCTCGTTAGATGACAATCTGTCGATGGAAACCGGTCGTCTATTTAATTTGCAATAAAATATAAACAATTTCGATGGTTCGTAATATTTCGGTGTGATGCTGAAATTTACTTCGATAGAATGTAAACCACCGAATAGTAACGGTGACATATTATTGGTCGCTCTTACAATAAGACCGGCCAATCGGGAAGAGCATTCGACAGTTGAAAAATAATACGTTAAATTGCAATCATAATTCACGGTTCACAAAATCCCGACAGATTACAATCTACCTCTAACAAACAATTTATTAAATGACAGTTATAATTATTATTTATTAAGGCCTCCTTCAGTAGATTCTCTTAAAAAGGGACTTAACTTTTGAACAGTATGTTGAAATTTGAAAACGCTCATAAATGTTTCAGTTCGTGCGCTCGGGCGGCGCGGGCGCGGGCGAGGAGAAGGTGTGACTGGCGGCGGCGGGCGCGGGCGCGGGGGGCGCGGAGGGCGCGGGGGGCGCGAGCGGCGAGGCGCGCGGGCGCCGCATCCGCTTCGACTGCGCCGACAGCGACGAGGACGCGCCGCCGCACACGCGCCTGCTGTGAGCGCCGCGCCGCGCCATACTCCGTGTCGGTCTACAACTAAAGGCAATACTTGTAGTGCATTCTACTCCTTGAGCAAGTTCGATATCGATATCATATTTTATACTACACACACACGAAACTTACAAATTTCACACAATTTTTAGAGGGTTTTACAAATCTATAATAACTTAATCATTTTAACTCGGGGCATGTCCGCGATATCAGCTAGAATGAGTAATTATTATCAATTCGGGCACCGCGTTTAATTTCGGCGGCCCCGCGCTAATCGCCGAGCTGTTTGATTTACCGTCGTTCAGTTAAAAACAATTGTTATCATCATAAAGTAATATATTGTTATTAAATAAATACTTTGAATAAAACTTGTGCTGTGTGGACTGAAATGGACTACACGTTATTGCCATTAGTTACGTGTGTGTGCGTGCGTGGGTGACCACTCACCACTCACCAGCAACGAACAGTAGTGACCTCACAACTGACAAACATTTGTATGATATAAAGTGACAAAAGTGATGGGACTAACTAAATGTACATAGACCATAATGTATGTGTACTATTAAGTAACCGTGGACAGTGGGCAGTGGGCACCGGGCTGAGTGTTACTATCAGCTCCTCGCCGGGTGCCACGTGTGTTCATTGTACGAGTAATAGTCTATTTAATTTTAGTTATAAGACTAAATAACCCCTACTAAATTTTCGTTGTATATAACATAAATTTCTGAAAATGTATTTGTTACCGTAAGATTCTAAACCGTAAATTATAAAAACTCTAACCTAACCGTAATATTATGAATTATTCACGATTCACAATATCTAGACAGTGTACAATCTGACGAGATAGATTGTAATCTAACGATGTTTGTAATCTTACGGTGACGTATACATACTTTATTTAATGAAAAATGGAAAACAAACAACAACGGGATAGCTAGTTGAGTGGTATAAACTCACTGTTGTCAGTAACTCTTATTCTGAGGTTGCACAGACATACTTACACATAGCGCACCTGTAATGAGGCGACTCGATAGTCGGTGCCGAAGGTGACAAACAACAGCTTTATTTTTATATGCATTTTGAATGTTGACGCGCGCTGACGCCGCGGGCGCGCTCGGTACCTCTTCGTATAATTTAAGTTGAAACACTACCTCAGTAGGCAAATATTAAGTTATCACGAGTCGTACTCGTTGCATTATATTTTGTATTGTGTTTTGGACAGTCTACATTCATTGTAACGAGTAAAAATGTTTTAATTTTCTCAGTTATCATAAAAAAACATGTTTGTATTATATTGATATAAATTGTCGTATCGAGTATACATTCGATCGAAATTATGTACCTATATGAATTGTAAATAAAACGTGTAAATATATTTTTTAATATATACGTATGAAAATTTTAGTGGTTTTTTTCTGTTCCAAATTCCTCCCTTATTTAAGTGATTGCCATTTTAGTGTTGTACTCTATATGGTACGTACGTTACGTAGAGGATTATAAATTTATCTGATCAGAGGAAGATCCTGATCCCCCAAGTTGGACGAGGTGATTTTAGAAAGCACCTCTTGAACAATTTTAAGACAAGGTATGGAACCCGGTTTAGTACACGACGTTTTCAAAAATTCAAATAAATCTAGTAATTTTATCGTAATAAAAATTAATTAAAAAAAAATGCTAAAAACAAATTTGATATGCATGACACAGACATCAATCGCTACAAATATAGGAAATCTCGGAATCGATGCAATACAGCATGTAGAGACGCTCAACGACGCTACATTCACAATTCTGTCGAAAACGGCGACACTTCAAAAATCTGGAAATTTCTTGAAAGACTAGGAGTCGGTAAATCAGCGCATACCTCTCCTATTAAAATTGACGTTGAGCTTTTAAATAAGCATTTCTCTTCACATTCTGTACTCGATAGTGTTGATAAGCATTGCACGCTTAATAATCTTTCCTCGCAACCAACTTCTATATTTCCACCGTTTACATTTTCCTCTATCACTGAAACAACTCACAATTTTAGTTTTATTGGATTTTAGCAACGCATTTAATTGTGTTGATCATGACATCCTTTTGAGTTTCAAAGTTACCTCAAAGGCCGACGACATCGTATTCGCCATGATAAGTCTTTCTCCTCATGGTGTTATGTCCAGGCAGGGGTTCCTCAAGGTGGCGACTTATCTCTTTTTCTCTTTTCAATTTTTATTAATTCTATCACTCCAAGCATTTCTTCTCTCTACCATATGTATGCAGACGATATCTAGATTTATCGACATGCAACACTTCAAGATCTTCCTGCATCGGTTGATGCTATTAATGACGGTCTTATTTCAATCTCTGAGCGGAGTGAGCTGTACAGACTTCACATCAATCCAAATAAATCGCAGGCAATCAAAATTGGTAGTCCAGGCATGATCTCGAGGGTAGATTCCGAGGGTAGTAGATCTGTTGAATTCAGAGGTACTACAATATCCTACTGCTCCAACGTTTTAAAGACCTTGGTGTCAGTAAAATTCAAAGAGGTCAGTAGGAAAATATTCGCTGCGTTGAGATCATTACGGCGACTCCAATCTGTACTTCCAATTCCTACCAAAATTATGCTAGCAAACTCTCTCCTTTTATCAATTCTAGATTACGCAGATGCAAGCTATTCCGATCTCACCGAGGGCCAACTGAATAAACTTGAGCGACTTCAAAATATTGCTATTCGATTCATATTTTGTCTACGAAAATATGACCGTGTCTCCGAACATTGTTCAAGACTCAAGTGGCTTCCTATACGTCTTCGCCGGAACTTGCATATTCTTTCTCTTTTTAACCGACTTCAAAAAAAGGAGGAGGTTCTCAATTCGTCGGGGCGTTTTTTTTTTTATGTATGTTACCGAATTACTCGAAGATGGCTGGGCCGATTTTGACAATTCTTTTTTTGTTTGAAAGGATATGTTTTACAGGTGGTCCCATTGTCAGGAGATCAGGATCTGATGATGGGATCCTGGAGAAATCGAGGGAACTCTTCAAATTTTATAGGCACACCTATAGTGATTTTGGTTTTATTCAAAGTGGCTTGGTCATATGCTCACGAAAAGTGACATTTGATGAAGTGAAACTGATGATGCTCAAAAAACAAAATGTGTAGTTTTTACCCTACCTAATGTTAGCAAGCAAAATTATAATATATCTTTAAATGGTGACCGTCTTGAAGTAGCTGAAACTACGGTGTTTTTAGGAATAGAATTGGATTCCAGACTTCAGTGGACTTCTCATTTATCATCCCTAACAGGAAGACTCAGCTCCGCAACATACGCGGTTAGAAAAGTTAGACAACTAACTGATATTGATACCGCTCGTTTAGTTTATTTTGGTTATTTTCACAGTATTATGTCATATGGCATATTACTTTGGGGTAACGCTGCAGATATTGAATCTGTCTTTATTTTACAAAAGAGAGCAATTCGGTTTATTTATAATCTTGGAGCTAGAGACTCTCTTCGGGATGTTTTTAACAGAGTAGGAATACTTACTGTTGCGTCGCAATATATTTACAACAATATCATGTATATTCACAGTAACATTGATCACTTTGATAAAATCAGTGATAATCATTGTATATGCACTAGAAGTAAGGATAAACTTATAACGCCAAGTTTCCGACTCCGCAAAGTCAATGGATCCTTCTTGGGGCAAGGTATCCGTTTCTATAATAAAATCCCGCAGAAATTTTTAACTTTGCCGTTTAGTAAATTCAAATCGTTTGTTAAAAATACATTGGTAGAAAAAGCATACTATTCGATACAAGATTTTGTAGATGATAAAAAAGCGTGGAGTTAATACCTGTTGACTTCCAAGCAGGATACATTAATTGAAATAATTGTATTTAATTAACATGACGCTGTATTTTTTAAATGTTAAAAAAAAAAGAGTAACTACTGAGTTTCTTGCCGGTTCTTCTCGGTAGAATCTACTTTCCGAACCGGTGGTAGCTTCACTTAATTGTAAAATGACGATTCAAAAGTGCTTATAAAAGCCTACTTGAATAAAGTTTATTTTGATTTTGATTTTTGATTTTGATTTTTGATGAAGACCACAACTGGTAATCAGAACCTGGTAATCAGAACCTATTAGTATGTAACTATTTTACGGGTTTAGGTCTATTTCTTTAAGATAGTCGTCAAGCAATTGATGTTAGTAAACATGCCTATGATGAAGTCAGCTGATCAATGATTGATGATTAACGGCATTACATCGGGAAAAATGGTATTGTCTAATTGGCGATGAGCAGTTAACATTAGGCTATTGTAACTTAGGTAACGCTTAATTTGAGTTGCAGTCCACATCGTATTGAAACGACGTTGAGTTATGTTTAGAGTCGAAAGCCGAAATGTACTGAGTATAATAAAGTTAATGACAAACACTACCAATTGTAATTATAAATAACAAAACAACACTAAAAAGCAGTAAATAATTTCTTATAAATAAAAAAAAACCGCCTTCAAAAATGAACTAAAAAGAAAAAAATAATCAGTTACATCCATATCCAATTTACGATTTTTTAATCACCTTTTGAAGTCGGTGCCAACAAAGGAAATAAATTCCTATATTTAAATCATTTAATTTGTATCGATAGTAAGGTTTGTCTAATGGTGTCATCTATATAATAAATAGATTTAGTTTTTGTATGTATGTATTATGTACCGATATTAGCAATGTTGGCACCGACTTTAAACATAACATAATAATAATAATAACCAGGGCGATGCGTTGAGCCCCCTCTGGTTTTGCTTAGCTTTAAACCCACTATCTACACTTCTTAACAATTCCAATATGGGCTACAGACTTACATACAATAGTGAGGCTTACACTCTTTCACACCTCCTCTACATGGACGACATCAAATTATATGGAAATAGTTTAAGTGAAATAAACAATCTTGCTGATCTTACAGAAAACTTCTCAATAGATATTCATATGGAATTTGGCATAGATAAATGTAGTATACAATCAATTAACAAAGGAAAAATAGAACAAAACTAGTACCGCCTTCAAACAGGTGAAATAATAGAACCCGTAGATGAAGTATCTGGTTATAAATATTTAGGCTTTAATCAAATTAAACAAATCCATGAGAAACAAATAAAGAAAATATTAGAAAAACAATTTAAATCACGATTGCATATAATACTTAAAACACATCTTAATGCCCGAAACACAATAAAAGCAATAAATACCTTTGCCATTCCAACATTAACATATTCATTTGGCATAATACACTGGTCTAAAAGTAATCTTATTAAGTTCCAACGTCTTATAAACACAACACTCACAAAGTACAGAAAGCACCACCCACGATCCTGTATTGAACGGCTAACGCTACCAACACAAGAAGGTGGTAGAGGCCTTATTGATATTAAAAATCTCCACAACTCACAAGTTACCTCTATTCGAGCATTATTTCATCACCAAGCCACTAAGATCCCACTCCATTGTGCTGTAGTTCATGCAGACGTAAAACTGACTCCTCTCAATCTAAAAGACCACACAAAACAGAAAAATGAAGCAGTATTCTCCGCACAAGAAAAAATTAATATCTGGCTACAAAAATCACTTCATGGAAGACACCGCCGCGATCTGATGAACCCAATTGTAGACAAGATAGAAACAGAGGGTTTCATGATGGCAATCCAGGATCAAATTATACATACCTGAAACTATAGAAAACACATCATCAAAGACCACATACTACAATCAGACCTTTGTCGACACTGCCACAATAGCTCAGAAACTATACAGCACATCACAGGAGCATGTAGTACAGTAACACAGACGGACTATAAACATAGACACGATCAAATAGCTGCAATTGTTCACCAATACCTAGCATTCAAATACAAACTTGTCAATGACAAAACTGCTTATTATAAATACAAACCAGACATCATCCTCGAGTCACGTGAATTTAAGCTTTATTGGGACAGGACTGTAATAACTGATAAAATTGTACATTTTAATAGACCGGACATTATGTTACATGATAAGAAAAAGGAAACCGTTTACCTTATAGATATCGCTGTACCAAACACTCATAACATAGCCTCAACTTTCACCGAAAAAATTGCCAAGTATACTGATTTGTCCATCGAAACTAAATCTCAGTGGAAAGTAAAAGACGTAAAAACTATACCCATTATTATTTAATCAACCGGAGTCATTCCTCACTCACTGTTTTCCAGCTTACAAGCACTTGACATACACAAACTCACTTTTATTTTATTACAGAAAGCAGTCATTCTGAATACATGTAGGATTATGCGGAAATTTTTATCAAGTGATTAGGTAGTCCGTTTTTGTTTGGATAGAATCCCGCAAAAACGGAGAATATAACCTTGTTAAAACGAGAGCATGAAAAAAGTTAATAAAAATAAATAATAATAATAATAATAAACATTTATTGAGCAAATTACACTACTTTCACACAACATAAACAACGAAACGTTTGCGAATAAAAAATTAATAATTAAAATAATATAATAATAATAAATAGTGCGCAGCAGTGTAATTTAGCCAAAAGGAGATCCACTCAGTGAAAAATAGAAACATAGTTGCTTCTACACTGATTTTCAGTGGTCTCCTAATGCTATTGCGGAACTGACAGCGGTAACAACAAAAGAGCGATATTAAATCGATGCAATAAATAATAAAAGAGAATATTAACATAATAATAAAGGCAGCATTAAACATAATTATTACATAGGTACGAGTATATCTGTCGCACTTGCTACGCAGAGTGCGCCGGAACGCGCGGGAGCAGGGCGCAACCTCTTTCTTAATTATACGTAAAATTGTACATAATATTATAAGTGTTTTTAATGCTCACGCGCCCAGTCGCCCCGCGCAGCCCAAATATTGTCTGATGTTTTCCTGCTACTAAATTCATCTGCGAAATTGGAACTTCTGTTCCTGCCCACTAGAACCCCTTTTACCAACGCCGTGGAACTACTAAGAAATCTAAATATTTATTTATGTATTGCTGAAGGAATATAATAAATTATGTAATTAACAATACATTTCATGTTTTCGGGTGACATCATTTGGAGCAACAAATATTGTACAATACAATAATTTCGCATCTACATTTAAAGTGAAGGACAAATATATTATCAGATTGGTTAATTTCTTCCAGTATCTGAAGAAAATCCCTGGTTTCTGCAAATTACAAAAAAGAAAGAAATAGATTAATTGACGATGTTTAATACTACAAATCGTCGAGAAGCCATCGCTTAATTAAATTAGATATTTAATTTTATTTTTGATTTTAAAGAAACAACAGACAATTTCAAAGTCATTAGTGAAGCAGATAGAACGCAATCGAATGAACAATAAATACGCTGACTCTTGAAGTCACAGCTGTAGTTGTTGGTATAGAAATTACGAAACGAGATATTGTTATCATTAAACGAGAC